>NC_086445.1:316273547-316586463 GCF_028390025.1 Pseudophryne corroboree
AGTCGACAGTGTCTAGGTCAACCACTATTGGTCGACAGTAAGTAGGTCGACAGGGACTCTAGGTCGACATGAAAAAAGGTCGACATGAGTTGTTGTTTTTTAAAATTTGGTGTCATTTTCATTGTAGATTGACCGGGAACCCCAATTAGTGCACCGTGTCCCCTCGCGTAGCTCGCTTCGCTCGCCATGCTTCGGTCAAGGTGCCTTACTCTGCTACCCCTGCGCTTGGCACAGGTTACCGTTCCCAATTGTAGTCCACGTGGATCGTAAAGTATGAAAAAGTTAAAAAAAGTGAACAATTCATGTCGACCTAGAAAACATGTCGACCTAGACATTGTCGACCTAATTCTTGTCGACCTAGAGACCGGATCCCATGCTCCCTATATAATTATAGCTGGACAAAAGTATGTCCTTTAATTAGCACTGTTGATTAAATCTGGTCATTCCATAGTTCTCTTATAAACCTAAACTCTTTTAATCTGCAAATATCTACATATAAAATCTTATTTGAGACTTTTTTTTTTAATTTCTACCTAGGAGAGCATTTAAAACTTTTGGTTGAACGCTCACTGGGATGTAGTTAAAATCCCCTACCACTGCAGTTTGCCATTTTTCAAGCTTAGAAAGTCGGGTGAAACTTTTCTGGCCTCTGCTTCCTTCAATCCTAAAGTGCCAGTTGTTTACCACTACTTTAACAGCCATGTATTACAGGACAAGTGAACTCCCTAATTTGTGTTCTGTTTTACTACAGGATATTCTGCATATTTAATGCCGCAATCTGTGAAGACGTTTCAGGTTTACAAGTTTCTGCACATTGGTCATCGAATGTTCAAAAATACCTTTTTACTATGTACTTTTCTTTGTTCTTTTAACAAATATGATAAAAATGTGCTGTGTATTGGTCGCATCAAATTTAGCGATTACTTCAATTCAATGTAGCACAGATTGTGCTGGACTTGCGTGTTGCACGGACCTGTCCATACATTTGAGGACAGTAACCGAGGCAAGCAGGAGCCACAGACTGATAGATAGTGGAAGGGGCAGGATTACCCAATCCCAGAATAGTGGTGTGAAGATCTTGTAACACAGATACTTGGAAATTGAAGTTTTACGCAGACATCTGTATGAAAATAAAACTCACTCATGCAACTACTTGTTAAAGATCATTTGGACCAGGACCAGCGATACTTTTTGGATAAACTCTGTTGTATCAGCCCATTTTTAAGTTCACTGTATAACTAGATCTATATATTCTTGTATTTCTGCAGAAGTAAATCATTAGAAAATTGCAATGCAGAGGACCTTCAGAACCTGAATGAAGTTCGATTGTCAGAATTGCAGAATGTAAAAAGTAAACTGCAGGAGCAGGATCAGAAGTGGCAAGATGTAAGTGTGTCCTGGGTATAATGTTTTCTCGTGCAGTAATGTTGGTGCTTTAAGCTGAACTATTAAATTCTTGATCTAATGTGAATAGTGTTGCTCCAGCATTATCATACTAATGGGGAATATAAGTGAGTGTGGAAGCATGGGCAATATGTGCTAGTGATTACAGCATGCAATTCTATAGCGTCGTGTCTCATGAGGAGTTTGTCTTGAACACCTGCAATTTAAATCTTTTTGGTATATCTAGTACAAGCATAGTATACAAGTATAACTAATAAAACGTGTCATCCTATGTAACACGCATGGTTCCATTGGTTTGAGAATTATATTCTTACACCCAAACTTTCACATAGGTTGGTTGAAGACCGGTGTCCAGTTTCATGTCTTTTTTACAGTGTTTTGTTGGGGCTGAGTATAAATAGACATGACTGGAGCAAAACCTCATAAGGAATACTATAGTTTTTCACATCACAGGTATTTTCCTGAATTAAACCTGGTCTACAAACCAGGCAATATTCCCATGCACCTAAAATAACCATTACATACACACAAATATTAAAACCTGAATTTAAAAATAAAATCATAGCCACCTGTCACTGGGTAGTTGTAAGTAGATGTACAGTAAGTAGCACCTACCTCTGGTGATCTGACCTAGGTGGGAAGAAAACATTAATTTAGGATTATAGGTAATAATAATCTAAATGACTATATAAAATCATAATTACGTATAATAACTATGCACAATATGAGAATGGTATATATGCCACACCAGTAATGGAAGCATATTAAGGCCCAGATTTAGCAAGCCTTGAAGAGTGATAAATGGCACGGTGATAAAGTATCAACCAACCAGCTCCTAACTGCCATGTCACAGGCTGTGTGTGAAAAAAATGACAGGAGCTGATTAGTTGTTACTTTATCACCATGCTATTTATCACTCTCCTAGGCTTGATAAATCTGGGCCTATGTATCTTATTATAGATTTTCAACTTCTGCCCACTTCTATGGTTCTTCATTGTTATGGTCACTATTTCCACACTTTTCCTCACTCTAGTTAGACCATATCCACTTTTATAATTTTCCACTTAAATAACATCAACCTGTAACCATCAACCTTTTGTTCCTTTAAACACAGTGTATATAATTTGTATATTTCTACAAACATACAACAGACATTTACATATAACCAAATCCTTTACTTCAAAATACAATGCTACAGTACATAAAGATGTGTCCTCATACATCTAGCCTAAATATGCCACACAGCACGAGATGTCTGGTGGAAGTGAGCCACCAGGTCCAGTGAGATTCAGCGAGTGTCTGATGTCTTTTTTGCAGAAAAATGCATTTTAGTCACAACATGTGGTGACTAGGATGCACCAGGAGACTGTGCTGATTAATTTGATATCTGACACTTGCAGCGGTAGTGCCTACCTGTGTGCCTACCTGATGACCAGCTGCCTGATTCGGATGATGAGGGAGAACACTCTTCCAGCTGCCTTCCTGTTCCTGGCACCTGCACAATATAGCTGACAGGCGCCATGACTACACATGCGCAGAAAACTGGCTTCTAAGGACTACATTGACTGCAGCCCGTAGAAGCCGGCTAGGGCTGACGATAACGCAGAGAGTAGTTTCTCACAGGAAGCATGCTTTCTGCTAATCAAAGTTTGGATAAGCAGCCCCAGAAGGAGGAAATCTCCTCCTGGGACTGCCTGTAGAACTTCCGATAGGAAGTCAATGGCAGTGCAGTCATAGACTGGCTCACTAGGGGTGGTGGATTTTATGGGGGGTGGGGGGCATAGGTAAAATCCGCCAGTGGACACTTGTGTGTTGTGTGTGAGTCTGTATACGGAGCACAGCGGAACTGGTCATGGAGAAAAGCTGCTGTTAAAGCATCATAGCAGTTCGTATGCGTATTAAGTCGCACACAGGTATACATAGTGTTACATATCAGATTAATCAGCACAGCCCCTCCCTGGTGTGTTTTTGTCCAAAAATAGATATTTTTTTCAGATGAAAATAATGGATAATTGAATTGTACAATAAAAAAAAAAAATACGACATTGTAATGTGGTATACAATGAAGTGGTGGGCATTATAATGTTGCATAATATGAAATGAGGCACTGTCATGTGGCACAATATTGGGGCATAATATGAATCCAGTCAGGATCAGGGGCAGTCAAAATACAGATGCCGGAATCCCAACACTACTCGGCATTCTGACTAGGATCACAAGCCCGGTGCCCTAATCCTGAACAAGTGTGTGCTGGCCTGTCTGAGAGCTAAGTCAGGGGGTTATTTAGGCACCCCCGGGGAGGGTTAGGCTGTGGGAGGCGAGGGTGGGTTCCTAAAAGGGAAGGTTAGGGGCCATTGCGAGAAGGTAAGCATACTATCCTTCCCCCTGTCGGGATTCTGAACATCGGGATGCTGCGGCCGCTATTCTGACCGTCAGTATATCAATCCCAACCCAAATTGGGACCAAGTAATGTCACACAATATGAAGTGGAGGCACTGTAATGTGGCATGATATAAAACTGGGGGCACTGTATGTTATAATGTGAATTGGGGGTACTGTTTTGCATAATGTGTATTGGCAGCCCTACAATGTGACATACAGTATTGTGTACTAGGGCACTAACATGGTTCATATCATTAACTATAGCACTAGTATATGGTTCTGAAAATGAACTACTGTAGGACACTATTATGGGGCATAACATTAACAACTGCTACAGATAGTTGTCTCTAGAAGAATTTGGACATGGGCCCCTTTAATATGTTGCTGTAGGGCCCACAAAGTTCTGGCTACACGCCTGAACAGAGAGATTGATGTACAAGTATATATAATGGCTGCCCAATTATCTCTTTGATTTGATAAGTGCTCACCCCGAGTCTCCGTAGTTGTTCTGCATACAGTAAATTCTGGAGCCCCCTTCTTGGAGCAGAGTTGCTCAGGAGATTGGGTAAGTTGCATCACTCCTGCGTAACTGCAGTGGGTTGGGGCTGGGAGACTGGCGCCGGGGATCCCGGCGGTCAGCATAACGATCGAGGACAGAACGAAGCCCCTTGTGGGCTCGGTGGCTCGCTAAGTTCGCAACAGATTCTATTGCTGCTCTATGGGTGTCGTGGACACCCACTAGTGGGAATAGTCCCTGTCAGTTGGCATGTCGACTTCCGGGCTGGTAAGCGGGCGGGATCCCAGCCTTGGCATGGTGACCGCCGGGATTACGATCGCCGATCACATGTCGGGATCCCCTCCGCCGCACCTGATCATGGCAGCATGTTAGTTTTTGAAAGTGTCTGCATATTTAAAATGCTAATCTGCTTGCAGAATCCTTGTACCCTTGGGTATAGTCAGAGGCTAAAGTAGGGGGGGGGGGGGGAAACGGGGTGGAACGGAGTTTCACCGCCTGTAATTGTAGCTTACACAGTAATTCCATAACGTGTATAAGCGTTACCACTGTGTAGCATACTGTGAATAAAGTGCACTACTGAGTGATGTAATGTGAATAAGGGGCACTGCTATGTGTCATGACGTGAATAAGGAACACTACTATGTGGTGTAATATGAATAAGGGGCACTACATGCAGTGTAATGGGAATAAGGTTGTTCTACTGTGTGGCGTAATTTGAATTGGGGGTACTATTGCGTGACCACACCCATTTTTTGTGAGACCATCGTCTCTTTATAAAGTTTGGGAGGTAATGCAATAAATTTATAGTTTGCTGGGGGACACTGAACACCCTAACAGTGGTCGTGTGGAAGGTGGTGGTTAGCGGGAGGGAGGGGGGGGGGGGGGGGGGGGTTGGGTAAGTTGCACGGGAAATTAGATCCACTACCTCTCCTGGACCACTTTAAGCCCTGCATAGTGAGAGAGATCTTATGATCATATGATCAAAGCTTCCATTGTTGATACAGTAATTATGGTATACTGCTATATGTGTGATGTGGGAGGAAGGAAAGACAACCAGGAAAGACTAGGAGGACATAGGATAGAGTAGAGTTAGTCACTGTTTTTAATGCATCTTATTGTCTAAGCAGATGTTATGCAGGAACGTATACAGCAAAAGAATTATAAAACTTGAATGTTTTGTGTGGTCTACTCTGTTTCCTCATGTATGAAAGAGGATTTGCATCATAGTTACCTACCCTCCCGCATGCTGCGGGAGACTCCCGGTTTAGCGTGGAGTCTCCCGCTGCCCCTGAAAAATAAATGATCCTCCCGGATCCCCTCTTCCCCGTCAGGAATTCAGACTAGACATCCGCGAGTGCCGATGCGACGGGGGAGGGGCCTGCATGACAGGACAACGCGTGACTTCGGGATACTTGCAGGCCAGTGGGTAGCAGCAGTGCAGAAGCCGGGGAGTAAGGGCCACCCACGTACTGTACCAGACTGATCTAACTGGCTGGCTGCCTTCCTGTCCTCCCACCTACCCGCTTGCCACAATTACGGAGAGCCTGAGATTGGGAGAAGCACAAGGTCCGGAGGTGGACTGCATCCTCCTGTGAGACTGTATTGCCTCAAAGTCACACTGCCTGAGAAATGGCTGGCACAGCCTGCACCACTGACTCCAGCCCACACGCAGCAAACTGCCACAACCCCCGGGACCTGCATTCCACAGTCAGTATGTAACTTTGGTCTCCCATTGTTGCCGGCGCCCCCCCCCCCCCCCCCCCCCCCATCCTCCTCTCCCTTCCATTTTCACTTTCATTCTCACTGATGGTCCACGGATTTGTCTCTTATCTGTTTAACCTCCCTCACCTCCACCCTACATCACTGCCTTTTTCCCTGTGTACTTACTCATGTTAATTGTTACACACCCTGGCTGGGTGTCGTATAGATGTAGTGCAGGTGCAATTCTGACCTGACATGCTGGAGAATGTAGTTACATAAAGTGGAGACAGACACTTAACACCCTGCTACACATGGTCATAGACAGGCTGACTTCCTGACGGTATGGGTTTAAGTTACTGGCAGTCGGGATCCCAGCTGTTGGTATACCGACGCCGGGATCCCGACACCGGGATCCCGACACCAGTCACAATGCCGTAATTCCAAAATGGTCAGTAGACCCACGTCGGAATCCCAACCATACCAAGTATACCACCGCGGCTAGCTTTAAGGCCGAGGGAGATTAGATCCCCCCCCCCCTCCCCTTCGGTTATCCCAGAGTCTGTCACCTGACTGCCGAGATACCAAGCACCAGCATTTCCTACTGTTCCTGACAGGCTCATGTTTATTATAGGTGAAAAAATATTTATCTGGTAAGTTTCAGGCAATTGAATATAAGCTTCTCTATAGATCTGGCAAATACACAATGTAGAGGGCTGTTTAACAGAAACATTATACAATTCTGACCAGGTCCAACCTTGGGGTCTAGGCTGCAACCCAAAATCATAGATACCGACTAGTCTACCGCTGCCCCACAAATTATCCTACAGCTCCAGGATACTCCCCCACCCATATCGTTAGAATCTGGACTGCGTACGCACAAGTCTGGAATTGACGGGGGAGGGGCCTATAGGAGAGACGTCACTATGCGTGATGCCATGTTGCTGAAAGGCTGGTTTTGAGTGAAAGTACTTGGCGCATGTGCACTGCGGCCCATACGCATGCGCAGAACAGACGATTTTTAGCCTGATCGCTACGCTGCGAAAAACGGCAGCTAGCGATCAACTCAGAATGACCACCATAATCTCCCTGAAACTACTTTTCAAAAGTAGGCAAGTATGATTTGCATGAACAAGGCAGTGAAACTAGCTGCTCATATCCCTTCATACAATAAGACTGCAGCAGTAAGACCTCCCCTCACTAGACAGTGTTCAACTAATGTACATATTGTACTTCAATAGTTGACAAAGCTGCAGACCACCCCATGCCAGCCTTTAGTCTGTACCTCTTAATGATTTTCTTGCTCTGTTTCCCCATACTGTACGTCACCCTCGTGCTTCTCCTGAATCGTGTGTGTGGTGTGTAGTTTTTTTTTTTTTCCCCCTTTCCTCTGCAATGATTTCATAATAACTGTATTAATCTTTCGATTGTTAGACAAAACTTATGTCCTGTTGGTACTGATACGAGACATAAGTGAATAGGATACAGTGTACTTTCAAGAGTTGGTATTTGCAGTTTACAGTCTAGTATACTTACAGTATACTGTATATGTATTGTGTGTCTAAAGGACTGGCACGGTAATTGCTTCTTCTTTCTCTCTAACCCTCCTTCCCTGTCAAGCCTTATATTATTTGAATTTGTTTTACAATAATTATTCCAAAAGGCAAACAACCTGATTATGTTTTCTGTTTTAGTCTACAATAACTTGCCATCTACTGTACCAAAAGCACACATTTTCTGCAGCAGGTTACACTGGTATTCCACAGGGAATAACATCGGGGTGTGGAGTTGGATCTTGATCCGAGGCACCTACAGGCTAAAGCTTTGACTGTTCCCAGGATGCACTGTACCGCCTGCTCTATAGCCCCGCCTCCAGGCACTGGAGCTCAGTTTGTAAATTGGTGCCTGCAGTGCAGGTCATTAACAGGTGGTGCTGCGCTAGGCAGCCCTGAAAAGAGCTTTTCAGAAGACTTCAAGGGCCGCAGCATTTTCTGTGTATTTATGACCTGCTGTGATGGGGCTCCATCACCTCCCTCAGCGGCGCTGCATACTCCCACTGCCGGGTTCCCGGGTACTTGCAGCGGAGACGCACCGGTTTTCAGGCAAACCACCGCTGCTGCTCTCCAGGATCGCGTGGCTGAACTAAAGGGAGGAGGTAAGAGGGTCCCCCAGGTGGGACCCACCGGTAAATCGCGATCCGGTCATGGTCACAGGAGACGGACCGCTCAGCTGGCTTGGACACTGTGTCGCACAGGGACCCCACTATATCCACCAGAGCAAGGAGCACAGGTTGGATTTACTAAAATCCGTTTATAAAAGGCTCCACAGTACCCGGTGGTGAAGTCCAGCGGAGAGGATAAGGCGCTGACCTGTAGCCCCTCCCCCAGCTCCGGGCGCCATCTACTGCTGGTGTTCCCGTCCTGGAGCTGCAGTTCTCTCTCCCTCACTCCCTGACAGATTTTGGCACCATTACATAGCTGGGCTGATCTCCGGGATTGCTGGGCACGGTCTCCTCTGTAAATCTGCCTGTTTCATCAGCGCTGTGCATTTACAGACTTTTATGTATTCTACATGTCATTTTAGACAGTGCTAGTTAAGAACAAGTGTACTGCTATCTGAATATTTAGTACAAGTATTCTGTGATATACATCCAGTGTTTACTATGCATTGTTATATCTGTATACATACATATATATGGGAAGTCCCACACTCTCACCCAACACAGGTAACGGCTGGGGTGCCAAATCAAAGTCTGATCCAATCAATGGGTCACACTCATAGTACAGTACAGTGTTTCTCCACATTACAGTGGAGAAAGATAGCACTCTCCAGACTTGTTATAGTATACGTAATAAAGTCATTTATTCAAAATACTTGGTTCCATGTAATCTTCATGTCACAAACAAGGTATATACATAAAGGGCTCACCAACGTTTCGGTCCTGTATTCGGACCTTTCTCAAGGTATTTGCCAGTCAATCAATGCACAGTCAAAAAACAGCAGCATCAGTGTCAGCATCAACGCAGGAACCAGGATCTGCATATTGCCTCCCAGGCCCCCTATATATATACCCAGGAGTTAACTAGTGAATGAGTCACATGCCCGTCTGGCCGCGGCGTCACTTCCAATAATACCGGAAGTACCGTAATACCGGCCGTAATGTAAGTGTACAACCCAAGGAGCAATAGGTGGGGATAAAACAAGTTAATCCCTTTAGGCAAACTATTCTGTTGCCTCTATTGCATTCAGCGGTCAGCCGTTAGTTACCCTGGCTGAACCGCCGGTCTCCGTGGTGACGCGCGATGCCGCCGCGTCACTTCCGGTCTAGACCGGAAGTCATGCGTTCCACCGAGTGGAACTTGCGTTTCAAGCCGCAATTGATGCAGAGGAGGATGATGTGTTCCATAATGTGGAACTAACACACATACTACATATAGGAGGCGGGTTAATTACATTATTACTGGGCAATATGTAGACATTAGTAGACAATCATGAATTGGTACAATATTAAGATGCAATTAAATGGGTATACTGGGGACCTGGAGAGTCACACATATTACATCATAAAGACTAGTTTATACAGACATATAAGTGTGCGCTACGCGCGTCACACCCGTGCAGAAAATACTAGTGAGGTATCAGATTATGGTGTTAGGTTACCATATAAATTTTATGTTAGTATAATTAGAGGGATACTATCCCTAAGAAAAATTAACAATTGTTCACAGACTCATGGCGGAGGGCATTCATAGCTGGCTGTAGTTCACCTCAGGATGTCTCCAGCGAGACTAGGTTGAGTCTAGATAGGAAGAGTCTTACGGCTGCAGTCCTTGATCGCTGCTCACTTATCCCAGGAATATTGAGAGGGGGTTATTTTCATTCATCCCTCTAGGGGAGATAGTGTCTAGTCTGTGAATCCAGAAGCTTTCTCTTCGTTTCAAAGTCATGGTGCGGTCTCCGCTGCGGGCGGGTGGTGGTACCCAGTCAATAAGTTTGCACCTGAGATTGGATACCTGGTGTTGATGTGTCAAAAAGTGCCTCGGTACGGGTTGTTCTACCTTCTTGGATTTAATAGCCTGATGGATGGTAGTCCTATGGTTTGCCATCCTATCCCGGAACCTTCTTGATGTCATCCCGACATAATATAGCCCGCAAGGGCATATAAGGATGTAAATGACATGGTCCATCAGACAGTGTAATTTGTACTTAATCTTTATTGGACGTCCAGAATGTGGGTGTGGGAAGGTGGGTCCGGTGAGCATGCTTCGACACGTGGTGCAACCTGTGCATTTATAACATCCTGGTTTCTGCTCTTGCAGCCATGTTGTCCTGCTTGGAGCGGTTAGGTTCGCGGTTGGTCTCAATAAGAGTTGTTTGAGGTTCGGTGATTTCCGGTATGCCATCATCGGAGGTCGTAAATTCTTTGCCTTTAATGATGCATCCGATGTGATGATAGGCCACCTCCTGCGGAGGGCTTTATTAATATTGCCTGACTGGCTGTCGAAAGTTGTGGTGAAGACCATCCTGTCGGTGTTGGAGGTGGGGCTTGCGGGCACGGTGTTGGTACTAGTTTCAGTGATGTTTGATGTTGTAAATTTTACACGGGCTTTATGCAGACATCGCTGTATGCAGCAGTCCACGTATCCACGTTCTCGGAATCTTCGCGACATGTCGTCCAACTGTTGCTCCATGTTCAGTGGGTTGGAGTTATTCCGCATGACTCTCAAAAATTGGGAAATAGGTAAGTTCTCTTTGAGTGCTGGAGGATGCTGACTAGTGGATAGAAGGAGGGTGTTCCTGTCAGTGGGTTTCCTGAAGAGCGTCGTGCTGATCACATGGTTCGATATGGAGACCGTGATATCAAGAAAGTGGATTTGGTGGTCATCAATCTGGTGTGTGAATCTCATCGGATTTTCCAGTTCATTTAGTGCCTGAACCATCCGGTGGAACATCTGTCATCCCAGTCCACAGGATAAATATGTCGTCGATGAAGCGTTTATACATCAAAATGTGAGCCCCATAAGTAGGTAGGATATGCTTCTTCTCGTAGGCCGCCATAAATATATTAGCGTATGCCGGTGCCAAATTCGAACCCATGGCGGTCCCGGATTGTTGTACATAGTACTTGTCCAAGTAGGAGAAATGATTCAACTTCAGAACTGCTTCAGCCAGTTGGATGATGAAATCAATCGGTGGATCAGCCGGAGGATGGGTCCCAAGGGCCTCTCTTAGTGCCTGCAGTCCATCTTCGTGGGGAATAATAGTGTATAGCGAGCATACGTCCAATGTGGCCAATCTGACATCTCCACTCAGCTGCGGTAATTCGGAAAGTTTGGCGAGGAAGTCCACGGTATCCCTGATGTAGCTATCTGACTGCTGTACTATTGGTTGCAGAAATGAGTCCACGTATATTGCCAGTGGTTGCAACAACGAGTGTTTAGCTGAAATGATTGGCCTACCTGGTGGATGAGAGAGTGTTTTGTGGACTTTGGGTAGAGTGTATATAATGGGACACACTGGGTGTGAGACAGTGAGGAAATCGAAGGTGTGTTTATCAATCCACTTGGACTGGAAGCTATGTTGTAATAGCCGGTCCACTTGTTTTTTGAAGTTTGGGATGGGGTTGGTGGCACAACCTAGGTAGGTCGATGTGTCAGCTAATTGTCTACAAATTTCTTTATTGTAGTCTCTCCATTCCTGCACAACGATCGCTCCTCCCTTATCTGCTGGTCTGATGACAATAGAGGTATCATCCCGAAGTGTTCTAAGCGCTTGTCTTTCTTGTTTGGATAAGTTGTCATACGTCTTCCTAGGAACACCTGCGTTGATATCCTGTTCGACCAATCGAGTATACGTCTTTATACTGGGATTGGATGAGGGTGGTTCGTATGTGGATGGTGGACGAAACGGGGACCTGTTTTCAATACTGGTATCCCCGTAATGTTCACGGAGTCTAAGTTTGCGTCCAAATTTATACATATCTATAGTCGTCTCAAATGATTTATGTGGGCACATTGGCACAAAGGACAAGCCACGGGAGAGAAGGCTCAATGTGGCCTCATCCAGTGATCTATCCGTCAAATTAAACACTAGATTTTGTTTTTGTCCCTGCACCTTCGCCATACGTCGCCCCTTCCTTGGATGTGGTCTGCGCGTCCCCCGCTGGGGGGTAGACCTGCGTCTTGGCTCTGTCCTAAAAAAGCTGTATTACGAGGTCGACTGTTGTCAGTCTGTTCTGTGTCTGAAGTGGAGGCAGACGACCCGGTGTCAGAGGTCGCGTATTGTCGCCGACCCTGGCGGCGTTGTCGGAAACCTCTCTGGGGTCTAGCGGGTCTAGAGTCACCTAGTAGCCACCTATATACTGTATGGTTCTGATAATCTGATACCACCGTGGCTAGTTTGTTCCGCTTAAATGCGGTGAGTTCTTTCTTATAACTGTCAATCTGGGCTTTTAGTTTCTCTAGGTGGTTACAGGTTTCATCACTCCTGATGGTGGATAAATGGACGTCGTTAAATTTTGACAATCTGGGTCTTGACTTTATTCAGTTCGGTACCTACCTCCTCTATTACTAGTAACATTAAGTCTAGGGAACATTTATTAAGTACCCCGCACCAGCGGCTACAAAATGTGGGGTTGTTTCTCCCTATGGTGGGGATATTGCTGACTCGGAACCCTCTGGGGATGTGTTTTTTACGGTGATATTCAGATAAAAATTGACCATGAAGGTTAAGGTCAATTTCCCTCTTACTGAGTCTTAAAAGTTGGTGGTATAGGTCAGTAGTAGTTTCTGCCGGAAGTGTATCAAACTCTATCTGGTCAAAGAGTACTTTCTCAGCATCGTCATCTGTTAATGATACAATGCCGTGTTCAGCCTGTGACAATAGATTGTCATCCAGAAAACCGGCACCGCACTGGGCCATAGTCCAGTGTCCCAGAGTGTATGTCCCACGTGGACTAAACTACACACAGGCTGAACACGGCATTGTATCATTAACAGATGACGATGCTGAGAAAGTACTCTTTGTACGGCTATTACAACATAGCTTCCAGTCCAAGTGGATTGATAAACACACCTTTGATTTCCTCACTGTCTCACACCCAGTGTGTCCCATTATATACACTCTACCCAAAGTCCACAAAACACTCTCTCATCCACCAGGTAGGCCAATCATTTCGGCTAAACACTCGTTGTTGCAACCACTGGCAATATACGTGGACTCATTTCTGCAACCAATAGTACAGCAGTCAGGGATACCGTGGACTTCCTCGACAAACTTTCCGAATTACCGCAGCTGAGTGGAGATGACAGATTGGCCACATTGGACGTATGCTCGCTTACACTATTATTCCCCACGAAGATGGACTGCAGGCACTAAGAGAGGCCCTTGGGACCCATCCTCCGGCTGATCCACCGATTGATTTCATCATCCAACTGGCTGAAGCAGTTCTGAAGTTGAATCATTTCTCCTACTTGGACAAGTACTATGTACAACAATCCGGGACCGCCATGGGTTCGAATTTGGCGCCGGCATACGCTAATATATTTATGGCGGCCTACGAGAAGAAGCATATCCTACCTACTTATGGGGCTCACATTTTGATGTATAAACGCTTCATCGACGACATATTTATCCTGTGGACTGGGACGACAGAGATGTTCCACCGGATGGTTCAGGCACTAAATGAACTGGAAAATCCGGTGAGATTCACACACCAGATTGATGACCACCAAATCCACTTCCTTGATATCACGGTCTCCATATCGAACCATGTGATCAGCACGACACTCTTCAGGAAACCCACTGACAGGAACACCCTCCTTCTATCCACTAGTCAGCATCCTCCAGCACTCAAAGAGAACTTACCTATTTCCCAATTTTTGAGAGTCATGCGGAATAACTCCAACCCACTGAACATGGTGCAACAGTTGGACGACATGTCGCGAAGATTCCGAGAATGTGGATACACGGACTGCTGCATACAGCGATGTCTGCATAAAGCCCGTGTAAAATTTACAACATCAAACATCACTGAAACTAGTACCAACACCGTGCCCGCAAGCCCCACCTCCAACACCGACAGGATGGTCTTCACCACAACTTTCGACAGCCAGTCAGGCAATATTAATAAAGCCCTCCGCAGGAGGTGGCCTATCATCACATCGGATGCATCATTAAAGGCAAAGAATTTACGACCTCCGATGATGGCATACCGGAAATCACCGAACCTCAAACAACTCTTATTGAGACCAACCGCGAACCCAACCGCTCCAAGCAGGACAACATGGCTGCAAGAGCAGAAACCAGGATGTTATAAATGCACAGGTTGCACCACGTGTCGAAGCATGCTCACCGGACCCACCTTCCCACACCCACATTCTGGACGTCCAATAAAGATTAAGTACAAATTACACTGTCTGATGGACCATGTCATTTACATCCTTATATGCCCTTGCGGGCTATATTATGTCGGGATGACATCAAGAAGGTTCCGGGATAGGATGGCAAACCATAGGACTACCATCCATCAGACTATTGAATCCAAGAAGGCAGAACAACCCGTACCGAGGCACTTTTTGACACATCAACACCAGGTATCCAATCTCAGATGCAAACTTATTGACTGGGTACCACCACCCGTCCGCGGCGGAGACCGCACCATGACTTTGAAATGAAGAGAAAGCTTCTGGATTCACAGACTAGACACTATCTCCCCTAGAGGGATGAATGAAAATAACCCCCTCTCAATATTCCTGGGATAAGTGAGCAGCGATTAAGGACTGCAGCCGTAAGACTCTTCCTATCTAGACTCAACCTAGTCTCGCTGGAGACTTCCTGAGGTGAACTACAGCCAGCTATGAATGCCCTCCGCCATGAGTCTGTGTGAACAATTGTTAATTTTTCTTAGGGATAGTATCCCTCTAATTATACTAACATAAAATTTATATGGTAACCTAACACCATAATCTGATACCTCACTAGTATTTTCTGCACGGGTGTGACGCGCGTAGCGCACACTTATATGTCTGTATAAACTAGTCTTTATGATGTAATATGTGTGACTCTCCAGGTCCCCAGTATACCCATTTAATTGCATCTTAATATTGTACCAATTCATGATTGTCTACTAATGTCTACATATTGCCCAGTAATAATGTAATTAACCCGCCTCCTATATGTAGTATGTGTGTTAGTTCCACATTATGGAACACATCATCCTCCTCTGCATCAATTGCGGCTTGAAACGCAAGTTCCACTCGGTGAAACGCAAGTTCCACTCGGTGGAACGCATGACTTCCTGTCTAGACCGGAAGTGACGCGGCGGCATCGCGCGTCACCATGGAGACCGGCGGTTCAGCCAGGGTAACTAACGGCTGACTGCTGAATGCAATAGAGGCAACAGAATAGTTTGCCTAAAGGGATTAACTTGTTTTATCCCCACCTATTGCTCCTTGGGTTGTACACTTACATTACGGCCGGTATTACGGTACTTCCGGTATTACTGGAAGTGACGCCGCGGCCAGACGGGCATGTGACTCATTCACTAGTTAACTCCTGGGTATATATATAGGGGGCCTGGGAGGCAATATGCAGATCCTGGTTCCTGCGTTGATGCTGACACTGATGCTGCTGTTTTTTGACTGTGCATTGATTGACTGGCAAATACCTTGAGAAAGGTCCGAATACAGGACCGAAACGTTGGTGAGCCCTTTATGTATATACCTTGTTTGTGACATGAAGATTACATGGAACCAAGTATTTTGAATAAATGACTTTATTACGTATACTATAACAAGTCTGGAGAGTGCTATCTTTCTCCACTGTAATGTGGAGAAACACTGTACTGTATACATACATACATGTAATTTACTAGTCCAGTGCAGTTTTATTGTTTATATGTAATAGTTCCTGCATTGTACCTGTGACGGAGTGTGCCTGTAGCTGCTGTGTGGATTCCACTCTTGTGTATCGCACGTTTTGCTATCACTATTCTGCACCCTGGGGGCTAGGTGCGTCACTGTCTCATATAATATATAGTGCTACACAGGGTATACTGTTTTGAATTTCTCACTGTGTTTTTCAGTCACCCCACACTGCTTAAATCCTCTGTTTGTGCTCTGTGTTTACTGGCACATAACACAGGGGATTATTTGCTGGTATTGTGTTTGTCTGGCTATATTGTACTGTTACGCCCTAAGGCTACATCCCACATAATCTCTGATACACAGGGCGGGACATCCGCGGACGCTCCTGCATCATGCAGTGCTGTCGCCACGGATTCACCAGTGGGGGAAGTGTTAGCGGCTGGTTCAGGCACTGGGTGTCATACATCTCCCAGTACGCCTGCGGCACCTGTAGCCAATCAGGACCCACCTTGGGCAGCATTTTCAAATATTCTGACTACGCTTGTAACACATTTTATGCCCCCTGTGGGACCTCCTGTGCCATTAAAGCCACATATTGTCCCAGTATTTAATCCGCCATGGGCGGATACTCTGTCTGCCCAGTTACAGCATTTAAATCAGTTTTTGGTTAGACATTTGTCCACCCCATGCCCCTCTGGGGCCAAAGGGTCATCTAAGCGGGTCATTTCTTCCTCACAATCCACTAATATTTTGAATAATTCTTCAGATGAGGATGGGGAATATACTGATCTGTCAGACACTGATACAGTTGCTTCTGATGAGGAATCTACAACCCAGGTTGATGTTCCTGACCTTGTGGAGGCTATCAAGCTGATTCTCCAAATTGATGATGACATTGAGCCCCCTGCTACGTCTAAGAAACCTGATAAGTTCAAACGTCAGAAGGTAGCTAAAGTAGTTTTACCACATTCTGACCTTTTAAATGATATACGTCGGGAATCCTGGTCATCTCCAGGAAAGAAGTTTTCCCTGTCTAAAAAGATGCTAGCTCGTTATCCTATCCCTGCAGAGTTGAGTAACAAGTGGGAAACTCCACCGCCGATGGACTTTCATGTCGCCCGTCTTGTGGTGTCATCTACTCTGCCTGTTACCACGGTCACCTCACTGAAGGAACCGATAGATAACCATGTGGAGGGATGCCTGAAGTCTATTTACACTCTTACAGATGCTGTACATAGACCCACTATAGCTGTTTCTGGGGCGGCAAAAGGAATTGAAGCATGGGTTCAGGCAATTGAGGAGGAACTGCCTCAGGAATTATCTGACACCGCCAGACAATATCTGTCGTATATTACCACAGCATCTCACTATATTTAGGAGGTGGCCCCTGATGCAGGGGTCATGGCGGCCAAGGCTTCAACTACGTCTATCCTACTTCTATGTCTATCCCTTTTAAGGGAGACATACTATTTGGTTAGGGTCTGAACAAGATTGTGACTGACTTGGCAACAGCCAAGACTGCGTTTCTCCCAAGTAATAATCCTTCTGCTCTGAATTCTAAGAGTACAACCTTTTATTCCTTTCAACCTCCAGGTAAAGCAAAAGGTCAGGCGTACCTGAGACAGGCTTGTACTTCCAAAACCACTAAGCCCAAATCTAAACAATCCTGGGCCATCCGTCAACCTGCTTCCAAACAAGACAAGCCTGCTGCATGACGGGGCGGGACTCCCCCTGGGGGACCCCAGGGTGGGAGGCCAACTTCTGCAGTTCGCCCAGGCCTGGTTAAAGACCACTTCAGACGCCTGGGTGCGGGAAGTTGTCTCTAACGGGTACGCAATCTCTTTCAAGAGACGTCCCCCTCGCCAGTTCTGTTCAACGGTTATCCCCTTGGATCTGTTGAAAGTGCAAGCTCTACACCTGGTTGTACAATCCCTCCTGGAAACAGGAGTGGTAGTGCCGGTACCTCTGTCCCAGAGAGGCAGGGGCTACTATTCAACCCTGTTTCTAGTTCCGAAACCAAATGGGACTTTACGGCCTATCCTCAACCTCACATCATTGAACAAATTTGTGAGAGTGTACAAATGCCATATGGAAACCCTGCGCTCTATTGTGCTGGCCATGGAACCCGAGGACTATATGGTATACCTGGATATTCAGGATGCTTACCTGCACATACCTATTGCCATTTCGCATCAGCAATATCTGTGGTTTGCTACTGGCAACCTTCCATTTTAATTCCAGGCTCTGTCATTTGGATTGGCCACAGCACCTTGGGTTTTCACAAAGGTCATGGCCATGATGACTGCTTTCCTCCGTCATCAGGGAATCAGGATCCTGCCGTATCTGGACTACTTGCTGATTCTGGCGAACTCCCAAAATGTCCTCCTCAGCCAGCTTGAAATGTTGGTTCAATTCCTACTAGCCCACGGGTGGCTCATCAATTGGAAGAAGTTCTCGCTCGTCCCTGCTCGGACCATGGTGCACCTGGGGGCGCTGCTGAACACACAGCAAAAGACTCTTTCTGTCTCCGGAGAAAGTCCTGAAACTTCAGGACAAGATCAGATACTTCCTCTCTATCGTCCGAGAGTGTGGATACACTCGGCAATGAAAGTACTAGGCCTCATGGTGTCGACTTTCGACATGTTAGAGTACGCTCAATTTCATTCCCGCCCTCTGCAGAGGTTAATCCTTGTCAGATGGGATGGATTGCCCTATTGGATCAGGTCTCAAATGATTTCCTTAAATCCGGAGGTACGTCGGTCACTGAGCTGGTGGCAACAGGACCGACAGTTAAGCAGGGGTCGTCCCTTCTGGATCTCTAACTGGGTCCTACTGACAACGGATGCCAGTCTGCGGGGTTGGGGCGCGGTGTTGGAGCAACACTCACTCCAGGGTCGATGGACCAAAGAGGAAGGTCTCCTCCCTATAACATTCTGGAATTTTTGGGCAGTGTTCAATGCGTAGGCACTTGCCCTACCTCTGATACAGAACAGGGCTGTTCAAGTACAATCGGACAACGCCACCATGGTGGCATACATAAATTATCAAGGCGGCACTTGAAGCCGCATGGCAATGATGGCAGTGTCACAAATCCTTCTATGGGCGGAATGCCATCTGCCAGCAATATCGGCAGTGTTCATTCCGGGAGTCATCAACTGGGAAGCGGACTTCTTCAGTCGTCAGGACGTGCACGTCGGAGAGTGGAGTCTTCATCCAGAAGTCTTTATACTCCTAGTGGACAAGTGGGGCCTACCAGATGTAGACCTGATGGCGTCTCAACACAACCACAAGGTGCCGGTCTTCAGAACAAGAACAAGGGATCCTCAAGCAGGTTCATGGATGCACTGGCAATTCCATGGAACTTTTGGCTGCCATACGTGTTCCCTCCAGTGTCACTCCTGTCCAGGGTAATATGGAAGTTCAAGCAAGGAGGAGGAATACTACTTCTAGTCGCTCCAGCGTGGCCCAGACGGCATTGGTTCTCAGACCTGCAGGGTCTCTCGATAGAGCGTACTCTTCTACTTCCTTGGCACCCAGACCTCCTTCAGGGTTCTTGTGTCTACCCGGACCTGACCAGACTGTCTATGACAGCGTGGCTCTTGAAACATCACTCCTGAGAGCAAAAGGATTTTCTTAGGCGGTCATTCAAACTATGTTGAAAGCCAGTAAACCAGCTTCGGCTTGGGTTTATTACAGGGTCTGGAATTCTTACTACACCTGGTGTGCTACTAAGAATTATGATGCATATACTTTCAGAACTTCCAGGCTTTTGGCTTTTCTACAACAAGGCCTAGACTTGGGCCTTCGTCTGGCCACCATCAAGGTCCATATATCTGCCTTGTCGGTGTGTTTTCAGAGAAAAATTGCGTCTCTTCCTGACGGTCACACTTTCACTCAGGGTGTTTTACGGATTCAGCCTCTCTGTCCCTCCTGTGGCTCCATGGGATCTGCCTGTTCTGAATGCCACTCCATTTGAACCTCTTGAGTCTGTAGACCTTTAAATACCTTACGCTTAAGGGTGTCGGACTTAATTGCTCTGTCCTGTTGTCCACCCTTTCTGATTTTTCTCCGTGACCGGGCAGTTCTTCGAATTTGCCCAGGTTATTTGTCTAAGGTGGTATCATCTTTTTACCTTAACCAGGAGATTGTGGTTCCGGCCCTCATCTCTTCTGGTTTGTCCTCCGAAGAGCGCTCTTTGGATGTGGTACGGGCTCTCCGTATTTATGGGGAAGGACTGCCTCTATCAGGTGGTCAGATGACCCTTTTTGTACTTTTTAATTTTCACAAACGTGGCTGGCCTGCGACTAAGCAAACCTTGGCCAGATGGATTAGAATGGTGATTGCCCAAGCTTTATGCGCAGGCTGGGCACCCAGCTCCTGCTACTATCAAGGCTCATTCTACTCTGTTGGACTTTATTGGGCGGCCCACCGTGACGCGTCCACAGAACAATATGCATGGTGGCTACATGGTCCTCAGTGAACACGTTCATTAGGTTCTATGCCTTTGATACTTCCTTCTCCCAGGATGCATCCTTTGGACGCCGGGTTCTTGTGCCCGCTACAGTGCGTCCACTCCCATGAGGAACTGCTTTAGGACATCCCGATGTTATTCCCTGTGAAATACCAGTGTATCCTGCTGCAGAAAAGGAGATTTATGGTAGACTTACCATTGGTAAATCTCTTTCTACGAGGTACACTGGATTCCACAGGGCACACACCCTAACGCACTTCGCTTCTTTGGGTTTGTATGGCATTAGCCGCTAGTCCCTTCTCCTGTCGTGATACTGTGGTTCTATGTGACTAACATCTACCATCTCTCTTACCTGCTAATGCATTGGACTGGTTAACAGAACTGAGCTCCAGTGCCTGGAAACGGGGCTATAGAGGAAGCGGTGCAGTGCTTCCTGGGAACCATCAAAGCTTTAGCCTGTTATTGCCTCTGATCAAGATCCAACTCTACACCCTGATGATGTTCCCTGTGGAATCCAGTGTACCTCGCAGAAAGAGATTTAACAATGGTAAGTCTACCATAAATCTCCTTTTTAGAAGACATGTACTGTATAACCTGATTTAAAAAAAACAAAAACAAACCAAAACGTTAAGTTGATGTGTAAAAAGCCAAACTGACCAATCCAATTTTACAGACTATAACGGCGGAAGATATTTAACCATCTCTCCACTTTTCACTTATTTAAAAAGGATTTGGCAAAATGGAAAAATCGAAGGAAAAGCTTTACATCCGATCTACAGAAGAAAAAAGAGGAAAGGGAGGAACTTGAAAAGATAGCGGGTGAAATGCCCGAAAGGACTTATAAGACTTTCCAAGAAATGCGTCAGGAGAGGTATGAAAATCTGACTGCATTCAATATATATACCAGTCATTGGCCAGTATTCAATTAGCCCCAATACTTTTTCTCTCGAAAAAGGGCACATTTTTGACCAATGAATATTCAATTAATATTTTTTTGGGGGAAGAAAGATGTCCCGTTTTTGTGAGATAATACACGGGGGTTCGGAGTAAGTATTCAGACCCATGTGTTATCACCTGCTCTGAGGTCTGCTTATCGGGGAATAGGATTCGCGTGCCTAAGGCACCTGAACCATAATCCCCGATAAGTATTGGTTATCGGGCCTGATTGAATATCCCCTGCGAATCAATTCACTGCGGTAAATTACTACAGCTAATTTAATACTGCCAATAGTTGAGATAAGCGAGGTAAACAATGCAATGATAATTTAGGGCAATGTGCAAGTCTCAAATAAACCTCTCTGTGTACATTGTCCAAGGCTGCTCTGTACAAAGTGTTTTCACCAAGGCAGCAGAGACCTCTGGCAAAGAATCAAGTCAATTTAAAAATAGCAAA
Source organism: Pseudophryne corroboree (assembly GCF_028390025.1). Lineage (NCBI taxonomy): Eukaryota > Metazoa > Chordata > Amphibia > Anura > Myobatrachidae > Pseudophryne > Pseudophryne corroboree. The sequence goes on from NC_086445.1 coordinate 316,295,279, forward strand.
ATGAAAGTGCGACCTTTGGTAAGGCTTGGAGACCATATCACAAAGGTCGCCAATTGCATTATAAACTAATAGAATGCATTGCTATTTTCTTTGCTTAAATGTATTATGTGTTTAGTAAAGCTGTGGCTCTAAGAATGTCTAATGCTGTTTCCTCCTTTTCTCCTAGTCCCATAAGTATTCACCCACTAATGTATGCTTTACAGCATGAGATTGTAATCTCTTGTAACCCATTGTACAATAAGTATAGAACAGGAACAAGAGTTTGTAATCTTTCCTTTTGTTTTAAGAGAGGATAGAGAGAATGAGAACAATGAGCAGCCAAGATCGGAACTGAGGAGAATGTATTCATCAAGTGATGATGTCTTCGGTGAGTCAAATATCTCATCCAAGCCATCACTAGAAAAGAGTTACACAATAGATGTCCCATACACAAGAACAACAGATGTTACCTTGTATGCTACAAAAAATGCACACAAGAAGGAAAATGATGGTGATTTAATACAACTTGAAGATGATCCTGATTCTGGTGGAGAAAAAGAGCCCCAGCACCGTTTTCAGAATGATACCACCATTACTGTGCAAAGCTCTCAGAAGGTTGACAATGCAGGGATAAATCTACCAGCTAAGGCTCGGGTTGAAAAAAGCTTCACTGTTGATGCGGATACGCCTTACACAAATAAGAGCAGCACAACCTATTCCATAAAAAGTTATACAAGGCAAGAAAACTCTCTGCCCCCTGACTCTAATAATGTGCATAACCCACCATATTCATCCTATTCCGTAACTACTGAGAGCAAACCTACTCGGATTTCTTCTTCACTGCCAAGGGGATACCAGAAAACAGATGCTTCCCGACTGTCATCGGTGATTACTCCAAGACCATTTGGTACCCAATCAAGAGGAATCACCCCATTTAACAAATCGTACACAGTAAGAGCATTTTCTTACATAAGCTTTTTTTTTGTCTTAAATTTTTCATAAAGGCTCATTCTAAAATCCATTTTTAACTTTTTTTTATGTTGGGCTATCTGGTGAAATGGAAACAGCTACATTGAAACTGTTCGGTATTATATATGTAATGCTCTGTATTAAGGAAGCCTGACTACTATAGTTGCAAGGGGGGCACAGCTGCTGTAGGGCCCAAAACTAGCGGCGGATTTATTGTTGAGGGTGCCCCTAGGCACAACAGTAACGCTGGCTAATTTAATTATTTTTATTGATTAGTTATAAGCCCTCATGTGATGATAGCCAATTTAATAAGTACAAAAAAGCCACTAACTATGACATTTTACTTATGTATACATATTTACGAAGTAGTACAACTTACAGCAGCAGTATGTGCATGTCCTACCCATTTACATTCCATTCAAGATGGCATATGGCAGTGGTTTCCAAACTTTTTTGAATCACGGCGCCCTAGAATATCAGAATTTTTTTCACGGCACCCCTAGGTCAAAAATTTCTTATTGAGAAATTTAGAAAGAAATATTACATTAAGTAGATCGCGTTTATATGTCATCCTTAGGGTCAGTTATGTGGTGAGGGACAAGATTTGCTTCTGTTTGGCCAAATTTTATGACTGGCAGCCACCAGCACTGGTTTTGCCTATTATATTGACCATGAATAATTTGAATTGGTCCTGGACCACCAACCCAGGGCACCCCTGCAAGTGTCCCGAGGCACCCCAGGGAGCCACGGCACACAGTTTGGGAACCTCTGGCATATGGTACTGTACAGTGGAAATAATTAGCAGTTACTTTTTAGGCTGACAATACCAATGCAAGTATCCAAGGGCCGCCCCTAGGCATGTCTATAATTTTGACTACTACTGGATGGAGAGTCACACCTTTTTAAAAGGCTAATCTGCGTCATTACTGTTTATTGACTGAGATTATTAACCTCTATTTTTAAGTGGTTAGTGAAGGTGTAATAAGGATATTTTAAGCACAGTACTTCACAATAGTCACTTATTGACTGGTGCAGTCACTTTCCAGTAAATGGACAGCATCCAATAAGCATAAAGGGAAAATGGCCATATATGGACATTGCTTACTGTAGCAAGGTCCTTTTGTTAAAGTAATTTGATACTGTAAATACTGTGCACACCACACTGTTCAACATTTTATGCGCCCAAAGTGGAAAAATGAATATGTAAAATACTATCCATCGTCTGAAGCAGGATTGCATCTTCCTGGCAGCAGTTTAGACGACCACTACAGGTAAAAACATACCCACTGGCACCAGTCATCCCTTGTTTTCACATAAAAAATAATGTGGTCCATGTGTTAAGGTATGCACTATTTGAGGCCATTTTAGTGAATAATGACACCACAATCTATGAAAACATTCTGTAAGGATCCCAAGAGCCAAACCAAATTAATTTGAAAGACAGTGAATAATGTATCCATACAACTCTGTTCATCCAATATAAAACAAAGATTGGAGGATGTTTGGTCTAAAAAGAGATGTAACAACTAGGTGGTATATAGTAGAGTATTTAAGTATGGTAGATGCTATAGTACTCTTAAACACAACTACATCATGGGATACAAAGGAACATGTCTCAAGCACTATGGTTGTAGTTTATGGAAGTCTTGATTTTGTTTTTGTTCTTATTTAGTTGGATGATACCCGTAGGTACAATGGTACATCCCACTTCAAGACGGAGGAGAATAAGCCCAGCAGCATTTTCCAGAGTGAAGATGACAATTCAGAAGATGACTGGAAAGACATTAAAAGAAGTGTTCCCCCTAAAGCTTTTGATCTTCAACCAGAGAAGAGTACAGTTTCACAATCTGTTATTGTCACTTCTTCAAGCTCCCTGGTAATTGCTTAAGCCTTCATGATAGATAATTGTATTGTCCCTCTTCCTATCACTTCACCTAAATTTGATATACTGTCCTTGAACATCAGTCTAAAATAATCATTCTCTGTACAGGCTGCCTGACACTTTGCATTTACCATCCATTCCCAAGAAGTCAGTTCTTTCTATTATGCATTTGTGTAACTCCTCTTTTTAGGATGTGATTCAGTATTTTGCCCTAAGGGCTGAACATTGGAGCTTGTTGGTCGCTTATGTAACTGCGTTGTGGCATATGGTATGATCTGCCTGTGTATGACCAGGTTTAAAGGAACTCTTAAACCCTATTGGAGATCCATTTGTCTCTGTTATAGTCATTGGATTATAAGTACTTTAAACCTGTTGTATTGGTTTATTCATTAACCTACGTGTTACAGATGTGTGTATAGTGCCTAATGACTGTTTATATGGTGATGTGTTGTTTAGAGACTTATTCAGGTATCTTTTTCTTAAATTGTGGGCTGTAACTTCATTTACACACAGACGTTAAAGTACTAATGTATGTTTAGTCATTTGTCAAACACCCTACTGTATGTACAGTATAAATGGCATTGAAGGGTTCTCTACTACCATCTAGTGGCAAAGACCATTTGGCTTTGTGTGATTTAGTTTTTTGTGCTTGAGAAACTTTATATGGCACATTATTCTCAGATCTTTTTCCTGCCTTCTGATTGTTCATAACCTATAGGGTGCTTATATTTATCACATCCCATTATGTGTCTGTTTTATGGTATTTTCTTAAAGGGAAATAGTATAGACTAGGAGTATTTCATATGTGGCCCTCCAGCTGCTGTGGGACTACACACCCCAGCATGCACTTCACTGTTTTGATATAGGTGCATGCTAAAACTGTGGTAGGGTATGCTGGAATGTGTGGTTTCATAGCAGCTTGAGGTCCATGTCTGTTACTCCTGGTGTAGACTGACCCATGTGCAGCCAATGAAGGAGAATCTCTTTTTGAGTTGCCTGATTTGTTTATCTTTGTATCTTTATCTGTTTGTAAGTATACCTGTCATTTTAATGGAGGTATTAATAGAGACCTGACTGCTTCAAACATCTTTGTGACAGAACAAATGAGGAACAGCCCGATGTAGTGCATATTTGATGTTTTAGTGCTACATGAAGAATTATGCCATGCACATATTTCATATAATAAGTTGCAGCAAGTACAGTAGTTCTAATTGCAATTGAGTTTTTCATGGGAAATTGACAATAATTCTTGTGTTTTTTTTCCAACTTTTTGCATGGAAAGGCCATTTGTCTAGTCTAGCTATTGTAACACAGCTTCCTCACTTACCTTCTTGTGTCACTTGGATTTTACATGGTGCCTTCATGGTGTAAATAAAACTGGATTATGATTCCACAAACTGAAGTGGACCTGCTAGAACAGTACTTAGTTTTCTTTTCCAGTCACAGTACATTTGTTATGCCCTGTCTCTACTTGTCCTCAGTCTGCTGGAGGTGTGTTGTAGAGAAGGAATTATCTGACAAATAATTAAAGAGTATATTGTGAACAGCCTGCCTTCACTGCTGGGTAGACTTTCCTCTCTGCAGAGGTCAGAGACACCAGATACTCAAGCGTACATTTTTTCTAAATCTTTGTTTCCAGGACCAGCATAGTGACATGAGAATCAGCATTAACCAGAAGCCTGGAAGCAGCCATGACTTTGGGTTTAAGACCAACTGGAACACTAAAGGGGTTATCGTAACATCTGTTGATACAGGTACAGTAACCATTATTAGTGCTAAATAAAGTATCCAGTTTCTTTATCGCGTTTTGTGGAACTGTGACCGTTTTATTACCACGTATGTGTCTGCGAAATAGTATCATGTACACTTTATAGTATATTAAAATATTTTTCTTTGTACTCTCAGCCTGTGCATATTATTATTATTATTATTAGTAGTAGTAGTAGTAGTATTGTTATCATCCTTTATATAGTTCAGCACTTTTATATTACCAGTACTAGTACAAATCACTAATTAAGATTGCCTATACAGTATTATCTTATTTCATGCCTGTGTGTTTTACATAGCAATGTGGAAACCACAACAAGCTTGCAGAGCCTTTCAGATCTGGTGGATGTTTTAGTTTGGGTCTTTGTTTTATTTATTTATTTATTTATTTTAACTATTCTTAAAATGACTAGATCATTTATTTAGTCAAATTTAACTGGATATGTGTGCTGGGTTTGCAGGTAGTCCTGCTGAATTGTCTCAGCTGCAAGTAGATGATGAAATTCTATCTGTCAATGGCATGAAAGTTTCCTCAATGGACTTTGATCAGTGGAGAGAAGCAATGGACAGTGCTCTGGAAACTGGAAACCTTGCAATAGATGTCAGACGATATGGCCAGAATGGTGAGTTTCACTGACAATATCATCACTGCTGTTGTACCAGCTTCTGCCAGTACTAACTGTATAGTTTTGCCAGTTTTAGAGTTGTTAATGTAGGTGGTTATTCAGTGGTTGGCAGCTTTTCACAAATTTGGTGCATAACCATGACATATTGACTTGTCTTTCAATGGGTCTGTATGTTTTTCAAAGTGGAAAAAAAAAACTTGAAAGCTGGCAGAATTTGCTTACTGGGAGCATTTTCCACACTGCTACGCCACTGTTTGTGTATTATATGCTGGGGTTGGCTTTCTTTATTGCAAGATGTTCTAAAACAACTAACACTTGGTACATATACTACCAGACCTAATGAGTACCTTCGGTGAGCCGAATATTTGCATGTCAGAAATGACCAGACCATACAGTGTCAGTAAACAAATAAGTGCAGTGCATTTTTTTTTTTAAACTAATTTTAGTAGCTTTGAAGACCATGTGCAGCATATCATCCCATGTGTCACTAACCAAGGTTTAAATAACCAAGCACCAATAAATACATTTGCAGGAATATAGACATTGTTTGGACAAATTATATATGTCCGGTTTTGTGAAAATGACGAAGTATACGTACCAAAAATTATATTTTATTGCTTTTTTAACCTTTGAAGTACTAACTCTTCATAAGCATAAAGATCTAAGCAAATGTATTGACATTGTGAAAGATCAGTAAAAGTTATTTTTATTCTAAATGTGTTGTTTTTTTTTTTTTTATTTGAACTGCTGTCATTGTTTTCCAGCTATATACAAGATATGGCACAGTTAGCATTTGATGCTCTTTTTAGGGTATTAACATATTTTATGTAAAATGTAAGGATACTTTATGTACACATGGCTGCATTTGACTAAGGAGTCTGACACACTTGAAATATTATGAAATTTTGACCACATTATAAAGGTAGAAGCAACTATGTTTCTTATCAGTGCTTCATCTTTTGCATATACAGGTATATGTGTAATACAGGCATACTTATGTAACCAATAACTGTAAAGAGTTACCTCTACTTCCTGTATGTGGTACCTTGAGCCAAGGATCTCTTGGACTTAAGGTGGGTACACACTAGTTGATATATCTGCCGATCAATTGATCGGCAGATATATCTATGGACGGATCGGGCAGTGTGTTGAGCATTCCCACTGCCCGATCCGTCGGGGACTGACGTCATGAACTGGGCGGGCGTGTATCCGTACACACACAGAGACGCACCAATATATCTGTAGATACATTGGCCGTTGGCTGTGCTGCGGGGCCGACGTGATACGTCTGTGAATGACGCAGTTCACAGACGTATCGCCCGTACACACTGGTCGACGGATCCGCAATATATCGGCCGTTCAAGAGAACGGCCGATATATCGGCCAGTGTGTACCCACCTTTATTCCAGTGGCTAATATGCATGTTCCAACTCAGAGGAACTAATTACATATTAAGGGCTTCATACACTACAACGATATGTCTGAGGCTGAAGTCGGATGTAATTTCCCTTGAACTTCCCGGGAGTGATTACATGCGATTTGGTACTTTTGTGCTATTTTTGCATAAGATATATCGCATGCGATTGATGAAGCCGCTATACATCGCATGCAATATATCGTACGGCATACAATTGTACCATAAGATATATCTGATGGGCTGGATAGAGGGCTACGGGGGCTGGGAGTGTCGTGAGAATGCCAGTCAAATTTCATCCGATTCCATCCAATTCCGATATATATCATTAGTGCAGCACCAACGAGCTAGGGGATCCTATTTGACAGCCACGGGGACGCGCATCAGATTGGATACTATCTAAAACACATACGATTGTACACAATTTCATACAATATATCAGACGGATATATCGGAATTGTATGAAATCGTGTAAAATTGTCCTAGTGTATAGGGCCCCATACACTACAACGATATGTCTGAGGCTGAAGTCGGATGTAATTTCCCTTGACCTTCCCGGTAGTGATTCCATACGATTTGGTACTTTTGTGCTATTTTTGCATAAGCTATATCGCATGCGATTGATGAAGCCACTATGCATTGCATGCAATATATCGTACAACATACAATTGTACCATGAGATATATCTGATGGGCTGGATAGAGGGCTATGGGGACCGGGAGTGTCTTGAGAATGCCAGTCAAACTTCCCTGTGATACATCGCATGCGATATATCACATGCACAAAAAACACACTTTTTAATTAAATTCCGATATATCATTAGTGCAGCACGAGCGACCTAGGGGATCCTATCCAACAGCCACGGGGACGCGCATCAGATTGGATACGATCTAAAACACATACGATTGTACACAATTTCATACAATATATCAGACGGATATATCGGAATTGTATGAAAGCGTGTAAAATTGTCCTAGTGTATGGGGCCCTTTAAATAATTAGACAACATATCATCATTGTTACTACAAAAAACAGCCAATAGCAGATGTCATTGTTTGCCAAATTCAGAAGACAGTATGTTGCATGCTTCAGTTTGCATTGAATAGCCCTCATTAGCCATATGTCAGTCTGCATTAAAGCAAACTGAGGCTGTTATGCTGGTGTGTCCGAGCCCTGTAGAGTTATCTGTAAATGGTTTGTGCAGTCTTCATATGTAAGTTAAAGGCACTCTAAGAAAATTAAGTAAAACATATTTTAGGTTATTATGAAGGGAGACATAACATAAGTCCATTTTCCTACTCTCTCGGACTGTCCAGGAGACTCACGGTTTTCAGGGAAGTTTCCCAGCCCCCTAGCCTGCCCCCTGCTGTACGATTCAGCAAATCGTGGTACCGCATTTACCCTCTGCAACTCCTGTAGATCTCCTGGAGCAGATGTCATCTATGTGTAAAAGTATATAATGTTTGTAACTTCTTTGACTGCTGTCTATCCTATTTTTTTTTAATGGTTTATATTTAAAAGCCTGTGCTCGGTTAAACCCATATTCAGTTCATCAGCTGCATGGCGATGATATGCTTATCATGGTAAGCAGTTGACATGTTCGACACATGTTTTTAGTGTTAGGCTACAATTAGGGTTTTGGTTAGATTAGGGCTAGGCAGCGGTTAGGTTTACATGTAAAATCACAATGTTGAGATTATGGCAGTGTCGACATGATATCACAATCCTTGTTAAATTTGCTAATTTTTTTGAAAATTAGAGTGCATTTAATTTTCTACAAACTGTTTGGCATCATATTGCATGTATAACTGCATGTTTGGGAAGGTGGTCTTTTTTGCAGAAATCTAACACTCTGTGACACTGCTTTTTCTGCTAGCTTCATCACTTTTTTTTTTGTGTTCTCATGTTTGTATTTTCATTAACTTTCATACTTTGTGTCGCTGCATTCATTACTTACCAATCAGACTGGTGCAGAGACCCACCTTCCCTGCCGTACAAAAGCCATAAAACACTCAATCTGACCAGTATGGATAACAAACTTGTAGGTTCCCCTGAGAGTAAGTGGATTGATGCAAGTTCTAGAGGCAATAGCGCTCCCAGATCTCCTAACACATCACTGAGAAGCAATGCCATGGAATCTAGAAATGTAAGTTGCTTTTACCTGCATATATTTTATGTCTGTATGTTTCAGTATTTCTTACCTTTTAGTTGTGGTTTATTCACACTGTATTAGTCACAAAATACTGTACTATTGATACGATGAATGCAGAAAGATGATGGGCAGATATTGAAAAAAAGCCAGACCTATGAAAAGCCAAGATCACTAATGAAATGGCTAATATCCTCAGAGATGGATAGAGATAGAACTGGAAACCAAGAGAGAAAGTGTCCAGTGAGGAAATCAGAGTTCTGGCAATAGGGGATGCGGTCAGGATCCCAGCGGTTAACCCTACTTCTTAGAAGCTATCGGGATATTAAGCTCTGGGATGCCGCTGGTATTTTGACAGCCGGCATCCCAAGCGCCAGGACCTTGTATCCAACCTGACAGTGGAGCCTTGTGGCCTGGTGGTGAAAGTGGCAGGGAAGATGTGCCAGAGCTAGAGACACTGAAGTTGGATAGGTAGGAACAATCACCAATGCCAATGGAGTGAAGAGTGTTGCAGAGTAGAAGGTGGTCAGCAGTTTTGAAAGTTGCGTACTGGTCCAGTAGAACAAGTAAGAAGTTTCAGTAAGTATGTTTTTGCTGGTGGGTGTGAAATTATGAATTAATACAACCATCATGAAAGTTGTGCATTACTTGGGCCAAATCTTCAGCAATAAATTAGTTTTTTGTAGGGTTTATAGTTTTTCAAATGGTCCAAGATCAGTATCAAGTTTGGTAACAAATAGTAAATTGTTCCTAACACATAGAAAGAACTTCAGTTTCTTCGCCTTTGATAGATGCTCACATAATAGTTTACAACAGTGATTCTCAAACTGTCTGCCTAGGCACCCTGGGTTGCCATGAGGCTTTTGCAGGGGTGCCTCGGGTTGATGGTCCAGGACCAAATCAAATTAATTATGTTCAAAGTGATAGCCAAGATCAGTGCTTGTGGCTGCCAATCATAAAGCATGTGCACAATCAGAAGCACAATTCTATACACCACCACATGTATCAAAAAATATAACTTTTATTCCAGGGGTGCCATGAAAAATATGCTGGTACTCTAGGGCGCTGTGATTTAGGAAAGTTTGGGCACCACTGGTTTATTACATTTCCCTGTGTAAATGCCATCTGAAATAGTACAAAATGTGCTTATCTCTTTTCAATGTGGATTTCTGAGATTATAAACCGTTTTTTGTGTGTATAATATAAATATTAAAAATGTATATTTTGCAACCATTTTTTTCTTTACTTAGGTGTATGATTCAAAACAAATTAATGGGACAAAGGATGATGTGGATTCCAAACAAAAAGGTAATATCGTCTTTAACATACTTGGTTCGTCCTTCTTCAGCACTTAATCATTCGTGCGTTTGAAAAATGTACCCCATCCTGTATTCTGCAGATTACCACCACTTTTTAGAAATATTATCTGCTGTGGTACTATGTACAGCTCTAGGGCACCAGTTATGGCAATTTTTAGGATTCAAGTATCCCTGTAAATCCTATTAGCTACATAGAGGGTAGTTCAATTAGCCCTGGTAATTTATCCGGGGTAAAAAAGGTTGTTAGGCTCTGGCTTTAACACTCAGGGTTATTCAATTGGAGCTCCTTTTTCTCGTTCGGTAAATTGACTGTTAACAGGGGTTAACACACAGAGTCCTGGATAAATGATTTTTGTGTTAACATGCTCGTGGAACCTAAAAACAGGCTATTTATTAAGGATTTCAAGGCCAAAAAAATCCCTGTTTTCTGCAGCCTGCGTGCTGCCTTCGGGGCTAATTGAATAGCCTAGCTGCTTCAGTTAACCTGCAGTAAATTACCACAGCTAATTGAATTCCACCTCATAATCTTTTAGTCGAACAGAGCTGTTCCTTTGTACAATCTTGTTTATTCAACTATAAATTTCTGATGTCAAATGTGGGTAGTTTTTTGTGCATTACTAATTACTGGTGCAGGGTTCGTGCCACATTTAAAAAAAGAAAATGCTTATTTTGTGCTTAACCTAGTTTGCAGTTTCGTAGTCTGACCTGTGGATTTTATTTGTATAATACAGGTACATAGATACATTTGTAACTAATAGAGATACCTTTATTGTATGTTTGTGGCACCATGAGTCAAAAATTAATTGTGCTCATAATGTTCCATCTTGGGGGACCCAATTAGATGATATCATATTTTGTAATGTTTTACTAAACTCGTTCTGGTGTTAACCTAGTTTGTAGGATTTTTTTTTTGTAATCCGTAGCATTGATGTGTCTCGAAGCTAAAGTTTTATCTAGTGCTTTAGTGGTCACTGTGTCAGTGTTGCTAAGAGAATGATTTCTGTGCATTATCTGTCTGCATTTTTGGTAATCTATTAATGGTGTATAAGTGAAAGTACGGAAACATAACAAACTATTTTTAATAACAGAATAAAAACTATATAGTATGGGACATGGCCATAGAGACACATGTTTTTTTTATCTTTTAATTACCTTTGAGTTAAGGTTTGTCCTGTCATTGTAATTAAAAAGATACCACATAACGAATTTCAGAAACCAAATGCTAAGGATAATACTGGGTCATCCTACACCACCCCACTTCTACTGATACACCTTTATCAATGAAACTGGAAGAATAGAGAACTGGCACAGACCAATTGCTAACATTTAAGAGCATATCAAAACAAATTAAGAAACTCTAACAGAACACTAGTTTCTCTGATATAACATAACCAATAATTCATTCTTTACAGGAAAGCAGAAGGGTTGTATTCTGAATGTAGTTCAGGTTTCTGTATATTACAAATTGAGAAAGTGTCACAAAATAACAAACCACCCTAAATAAAACATGCAATCTATTCAAGAGGCCACAGTTTCCGCTACTTCTGCATGTCTCTGCAAAATAGATCTGTCCAAGCCAGCCCCTCACCTATTTTTAAAGACAGAAATTCTGTATTTGTGTGTGGTGTTTAAATATCTATGAGCGTGAAGTACAAACATGAGACTCTGCATAGGACCATCAGGCAGATCAGGCAGATCAAGTAGCAGTGGCATGGAATTCATTCTGTGGAATGTCACAGGCTTTTAGTGTGCGTTTATTTTATTTAGATTCTGTAACAGCATTTACAGAATAAAACTGATTGTTCATGCTGAGTTTTAATTAATTTGGATTTAATTAACTGAGCATCTCTGCTTAAAGGCATGTTCCACACTGCTATAAACCCTCATTGTTACCTTGTTGCTAATATATTGCATGCTGACTCGTGTAGGACTGCTGCTGCTCCTTGCTCTGAGCTCTGTATAGTAATTTTGAGAAGACCAACTTTGTTTCCTAGTATTCTTGCATATTATGCAGTGTTTCTCGAGACACACTGACTAGCCTGTCCCATGTTCAAATGAAAGTATTTCATGATCTCCATTTGGCATACCCAAACTACGAAATAAACATGAGGTATTCACAGTCAAGAACAAAAAGCAAGTGATCTTTTATTTCTTTCCCTGTTGTGATCATAAAATTGTAGTTTTATTTTGTTCTTCCTTTTTTGTGTTTTTCAATTAGAGTATGAACCTATTTCTATGAGAAACTATAAAAGGAGGTCACAATTTTTTGAGCAAGGTAACCCTTGTAAACAAAGTACTAGACGCTCTGCTACTGCCAATCTTCCAAAGGGTTCCTTTAGGACTAACCATGGTGCTGGGTTCTAAGTCTCTACTGCAATCTGCTGAAAGCAAACATAACCCATTTGTTCTTTCCTTAGGATCATCTGGTTTTTCTTACAGCTCATGGGTCTACTTGTGTGGTAATGGGTGATTTTTGTATTCTGACTTTTTTTTTTGCTTTGAACCGTATCCTACAGTGTAACCTACACTTTTCTTTGGAAGAAAAAGCCTATGACAGCCACATACTGTATCAAGCATATATATTTATACATGTTTTTATGAGCTCTTACATTCTATTTTTTATATAGTTTTGGTTTTATTTAGATTGCAGTAACTTTTAGCAAATGAAGCTAAGTAATACTGTATTCCAAAATATTGTATGAATTCTTGTTTGTGGTATTCAGTATTACTTCCAAATATTTTAAATGTTTCCAAAGGCTTTGCTGACTTTCAATTAAATTTTGTTTTGGCTTCTGCTTGTTACTAGTATTTATGGGTTTTTATTTTTCTAAAAATACCTTAAAATAGATCATTATGAAAACCACAGCTTATTTTATAAAGTGCAAATGATGTACCGGTATACCATCCTGATATGGATATAGATAGATATTTAGATAGATATTTAGATAGATATTTAGATAGATATTTAGATAGATATTTAGATAGATAGATAGATGCAGGTGTCCCCAAGAAAAGGAACAGGCAGCACTCCTATAAAAATTGCAGAAATATGTTCTTTATGCAAGTCGAAGTTTCAAGGCCCATTGGCCTTTTCATCAGGGTACCTTGAAACATTGGCTTAGATAAAGAGCATATTTCTGCATTTTTTTTCATAAGTCCTGAGTAGTGCCGCCTGTTCCTTGCTGGGGGACACCTGCATCTATACATTACTACTGGGAAGCCATCCTGAAAAACATTTACGTGTGTGTGTGCGCGTGTGTATGTATATAGATATATATATATATATATATATATATATATATAGAGAGAGCGAGAGGGAGATATATATATGTATGAGAAGTGTGGGGCACACACAGCTCACACACGAATAACTGACCCACTGATGGATATCAGCGTTTCAATTTAGTAAATTTTCTTCAGGATATGGTATTTGATATGAAGAAAATGTACTAAATTCAAATGTTGATATCCTTCAGTGGGTCAGTCATTTCTTTGTGAGCTGTGAGTGCTGCACACTTATCTTCCATTCATGCTGCTGCTTATGTGAGGGCACCGGGCGAAGCTGATTTTTTTTTTATGTTACAGCCTTATTCCAAAATGGAATTAATTTATTTTTCTCCTTTAAAATTCTACACACACTACCCCATAATGACAACGTGAAAAACTTTTTGGGAGATTTTTGCACATTTATTCAAATAAAAAAATAAAATCATATGTACGTAAGTATTCACAGCCTTTGCCATGAAGCTCAAAATTGAGCTCAGGTGCATTCTGTTTCCACTGATCCTTGAGATGATCCTACAGCTTAATTGGAGTCCACCTGTGGTAAATTCAGTTGATTGGACATGATTTTGATTTTGAAAGGCACACACCTGTCTATATAAGGTCCCACACTTGACAGTGCATGTCTGAGCACAAACCAAGCATGAAGTCAAAGGAATGGTCTGTAGACCTCAGAGACAGGATTGTCTTGAGGCACAAATCCGGGGAAGGGTACAGAAAAAAATCTGCTGCTTTGAAGGTCCCAATAGAGGGAAAGATGAATGCTGCAATGTACAGAGACATGCTGGATGAAAACCTGCTCCAGAGCGCTCTTGACCACAGACTGGGGCGATGGTTCATCTTTTAGCAGGACAACGACCCTAAGTATACAGCAAAGATATCTAAGGAGTGGCTTCAGGACAACTCTGTGAATGTCCTTGAGTGGCCCAGACTTGAATCCGATTGAACATCTCTGGAAAGATCTGAAAATGGCTGTGCACCGACGCTTCCCATCCAACCTGATAGAGCTTGAGAGGTGCTGCAAAAAGAGGAATGGGAGAAATTGCCAAAGATAGGTGTACCAAGCTTGTGGCATCATATTCAAAAAGACTTGAGGCTGTAATTGCTGCCAAAGGTGCACAAGCAAAGTATTGAGCAAAGACTGTGAATATTTATGTACATGTGATTTCTATGTGTTTTATTTTTTTTTATATAAATTTGCAGAAATCTCAAAAAAACTTTTTTGCACGTTGTTATTATTGGGAATTATATGTAGAATTTTGAGGGGAAAAAATTAATTTACTCCAGTTTGGGATAAGACTGTAACATAACAAAATGTGGAAAAAATGAAGCACTGTGAATACTTTCCAGATGCACTGTATGTATGTATGTATGTGTGTGTGTGTGTGTGTGTGTGTGTGTGTGTGTGTGTGTAGATGGGGAAGCTCACCTCCAAAAATAAAATGTAGTGTACTATTTAGTGGAAACTATTGAAACCAATCTTAGGAAGAATGAAATAGGAAACTACTGTGTACTAATGGTGCACAACTCATAATAAAGCTACTATGGTCTATTTCAAATATTCTTCCTTTATTATTATCAAAATGTAAAGTTCCAGATAGTATCTTCAAAGTAATACAAAATTCCATCTTGCATTACAGTCAAAAATTATTTGAAAAGTAAAGGGCAGCATACATCTGGCGGCAGTTTGCCCGATTCCCTGATCTGGACGAAACTACTGATTTTCTGCCATTGCAGATTGGCAATCCTTCTAGAAATCTGGCAGATTCTTCATGTTAAAAGTCCCTGATTTGCTGATCGCAACCATTTTCGGGTCAGAGTTGGGGAATCAAGGTCATATCCTCAATTCCCTAACCCAGCGTCTGGGGATCAGAGAATGCGACAATCAGCCGCATATGTACGAAGGCTTTTACTGAAGTAACAATGAAAGTATTAACTTCTAGAATTCATAATTATTTGATTAATTTGGCACAGCATATTTAATCAGTTGACCAATCTCCTCATTCAGTCTTTCTGAATTTTGGAAGTATACTCCGTTTCCATGAAGTGCAGTATTAACAATGGATATGGCTTGTGACAATGAATACTTCACACAGGGACAGGCACTATATAGCTATAGATATGGTTGCATAGCTTTCTCTGCCATGCATGTTAAATCTTCTCCATGTCAACTAACCATCCATGCATGACTGTATTTCTGTACGTGCTGTGTTTAGAGTTGCTGTGTACTGCATTTGGAAACCATTTGCTGCTTATTCATGTGCTACATATCAATGACTATCTCTTATTAGAGTCAGCTGTAAATGCTTAGTGATTTATATTATACCCTATTAGCACCTTTAACTTTTTGTGAGTGTGATAATAGAATACCTTGTTTGTCATATGGAAGCTATGTTGGTTGCTCTTTTCGCAAACGCTAGTAAAGATCTGTACAATGCCCGTTCAAAATAATATACATTCTGCATACATATTGCAACTTGTACTTCTGTCCATTTATAACTAAATTGTATGTCTATGTTGATTAAGTCCTCATAAATAGGGTTGTGAGAACATGTTATTTTTGTACCTTCATTTGTTATAGTTTTCTGATTATTGTAATGTGTGTATAAGGTTTGTATAGCATTTATATCAAGATATTTGCATGTGAGAGGCCTTTTTCGGTAAGGCCGTAAAACCATAAAATTATATTCCTTGTCATTAATATATTGGCTTGTATTTATGGCAAGCATAAAAAGGCAACCAAATAGCAAACATAATTATTTTAGATATTTATCATTTTGTTTAGTTTAGTAATTCTGTTTGTGGTCTGACTAATAATTGTTTCTGTGGCTTATAACCTTTTTTGTGTGTATTTATTTGTTTTTCTGCAACAGGAAGTTCAGATTCTGCTGCACCAGATGTAAGTAACAATTCTCTCCTTGCCTTAGCACAGGCCTGGCCAACCTGTGGCTCTCCAGATGTTGTGAAACTACACATCCCAGCATGCCCTGCCACAGTTTTAGCCTTCCCTAATAGCAAAACTGTAGCAAAGCATGATGGGACTTGTAGTTTTACAACAGCTGGAGAGCCACGGGTTGGCCAGGCCTGCCTTAGCATATTGGTGGCAATTAAGCTGGTTAGAGAAGTACATTATGGGATCAGTTCCACTAGTTGCAAAAGGGGCAAGTTGCTGTTACAACAGCATATAAATGCAGGCAAAGGCAACTGTACTCACGCCCTTGTGGCCTGATCTCGCACTGTACTCAGATTTTTGTACAAGGCCTCTGGATCAGCAAAAAAAAATCAGCGAGTTCGGTGGTACATATTGCGGCACTTACTGTTCATTGCCCCTAATTGAATTGGCTACTTGTTTTTTAGTTAAGTAGTCTTTATGTACACACCTTTTTTTTTTTTTTTTTTTTTTTTTTTTTAGTAAGGAAACCGATACTAGCTAGGAAATGGCCACTACTATTGCTTTTATAGCAGAGATATATTTTAGTCTTTAGTACTTGATCTGTATAGTTTATCAAACTCCTTAATTGTAGATGCCAGTTCCATCAATTAATGTTTCAACGCGATGGTCTTGGGACCCTGAAGAGGAAAGGAAGAGGCAAGAAAAATGGCATCAAGAGCAAGAACAGATCCTGCAGGTTAGGACTTGAACTGGGCTACCTCCATAAATGGGCATTAGTTTTAAAGAGAAACTCATTTTATACTGGTGTGTACTTGGTTGTTTAAATGGGGAGGTGGTTGATAGACATTTAAAAGATAGACAGTCAATAGGTTGACACCATATGGTCGACAGGGTCAAAAGGTTGACAAGTTTTTTAGGGGTTTTTAACGCTTTTGTACAACTTTTTTTTTTTTTTTTTTCATTTACTATCCATGTCACAAACTATTACCTTCAGTAACCTTGAAGCAAGCGAGGCGATTTTGGGGGGAAAAAATGTAATAACACAAAGCAAAATATATATAATTTTTTGTTGTTGACCTTTTGACCCTGGCAGACTTTTGACTGTCTACCATTTGGTGTAGAGTAGACCTAATGACTGTCTACCTTTTTTACATGTCTAACTTGTATACCGCACCCGTTTAAATGCAAATGGAACATCATTTGACTGTTTATTCGTAAATTGTGGTTGGATGCAGTGATCTTGCAACAAGATTATCCAATGGTTGCTATTGCTTAAGTTGCTCTGTTGTGATGCTTATAGGGGTATCCGTTTTATAGTGTGAAAATGAGATCATTGCTTTATTTTATTGGTAGGAAAAATACAAACGGGAACAGGAGAGACTTAGAGAAGAGTGGGAGAAGGCGCAGCAAGAAGCAGAGAAGGGAAAGTCTCATATTTATCAGGTTTGAACATTCATATACAGTGTATGCTGGTCTATGTAATTTAGTTAATGTGGAAGTATGTTGTATATAACCTTTCATTATTTATTGGGAATTATCTAACTTTAAGTCAATCAAGATTTTTTTTTACTTTATTACACACCAGCCGTGATAATCTGTAGTTTGTATTTTTAACAGGAACCAATCTATAAATTCAATACAAGCAGTTCAGTGACTTCACACCCCCCATCTGCGTATTGGAGAACTGAGGAATCTGATCTAATGGGAAGTGAAGAGGATATTCAAGAACACGAGAAGAGACTGGAAGAGGAACGCAAAAGAAAAGATGAAGAAGAAAGGTTGAATTACTTGGAAGCTCGCCGGCGCCAGGCTGAGGAGGAAGCTCGCCGGCGCCAGGCTGAGGACGAAGCTCGCCGGCACCAGGCTGAGGACGAAGCTCGCCGGCGCCAGGCTGAGGTGGAAGCTCGCCGGCGCCAGGCTGAGGTGGAAGCTCGCCGGCGCCAGGCTGAGGAGGAAGATCGCCGGCGCCAATCAGAGGAGGAAGATCGCCGGCGCGAGGCAGAGGAGGAAGCTCGTTGGCGCCATCAAGAAAATGAAAGAAAAAGGCAGGATGAGGAAAGGAGACGAAATGAGGAGGAACAAATAAGACTTAAAGAAGAAGAGGCATGGCAGAGGAAACAAGAACAAGAAGAGGAACAGCAAAGACTGAGGTCACAGAGAACGTACATCAGGTATGTATGGTATTTTTTTTTTTTTTTTTATTTGCTTGTGAAACTAATCAATTTTTTTTCTTTTTATATCTGACATCATGGAATAAATGCATTTATTAGGGAATTTGGACCACTAAGTAATAATTATAGTCTGCAATGTCAAAAAAGCCTTTACAGTTATTTTTTTAATGACAAAAAAAACTGCAGCTGCGTACGTAAGCATTCACGCCATTTGTCAAGAAACGCCTAAATAAACCCCAGTGCCAAGAAGTTGTCTTCAGAGATCACTGAATTTGAATAGATTCCACTGTGTAATTATATGTTATCAAACACAGGAATGCATCTTTCAGTGAGAAGGTCCACTGTTGGCTAGTGGTTTTTCAAACATAATTTCATTATGAATATTTAAAGCCTGTTGAACATGAAAACTAGAAAAGGTTATTAAACAGCACATATCAGGTAAGGGATATAAACACCAAGAAAGTGGCCAATTATGCTAATAAAAAAAATTGACTTTATGACCGAGTAAACATGCACATACAACAATCTTTATAAAGAATATATAACCCTTTTATTCTTGTTCTGTGCCTTTAAGAAATAAACAGTTAAATAATGTAACTGCCAACTTACACTTTTTTGTAAAAATGTGTAAAGATTTTTTGTAAATACATACATACAGTACATGTATCACAGTAAGAGATATAAGAAGAGTTCAAAGACTTGTAATATCCCCTAGTATATTATTTCAATGTTTATGATAAGAAATGGAGATGCTACTGTATACTATGCTTGTCTGGAACAGGCCATGCTCCAAAATGGAGAACCTTTGAAATAAAGGCACTTGTTATGGAGGCATCTGGTATACCTCCCAACTGTCCCTATTTTGGTGGGAGTATACAATTTTTTGGGCACTTTCCTGTCATCCCTACCGCAGGCTGGGCTCCCAGTGGTGGGGATTGGGAGACCCCCTCTCACTTATGCGCATGGCATCTATTCATGTGAGAGAGGGACTGGAGGCATGACCACCAGCTCATGGAGAGCTGGGCATGCCCCCACAGTGACAAAAAGGGGGGCATGGGTCACAGGCACAGCATATCCAGTTAGGCTATGCCCCTTAAATTTGGGTGCGTGCCAAAGGCATGGTGTTTTGAAGCTAGGTATATGAGAACATATCTAGTATTTGAAATGGGTAGAAAACGTATTATTAATGTTAATAATTACACATATAAAACACATTCGTCCCAATTTCTCTTACGTCCTAGAGGATACTGGGGTTCCATTTAGTACCATGGGATATAGACGAGTCCACTTGGAGCCATGGGCACTTTAAGAATTTGATAGTGTGGGCTGGCTCCTCCCTCTATGCCCCTCCTACCAGACTCCTTTTAGAAAATGTGCCCGGAGGAGCCGGTCACGCTTATGGAAGCTCCTGAAGAGTTTTCTGCATTTATTTTATGTGTTTGTTATTTTCAGGCAGGCTTTTCTCTCCATTTTAAATACCAGATTACCTCAGCCAGTATAAAAAGCGGGAAGACCGCGCGCGCCATTGAAGGGGTGGGGCCTTTACTATGAGTGGATCCAGCAGCTCACCAGCGCCATTTTCCCTCTGCAGTGGACACAGACGCTGACTGACAGGGATGCACAGCTTCTCCGGAGAGACTCCAGATTACCTCAGCGGTACCAGTGGGTCATAGCAGGGGGGCAGCGATTATTAATGTACTAAGTCCCCTATAAGGGTACTTAGTCTGCAACCTGGCTAAGTTTGGCATTAGCGATAAGGGCACGGTGGGGGCTGGCTCCAAATAACTGTCTCTCCCTGAATGGCTCTTTGTGGGTTAATTGTGCTTAAACTTTTCCTGTGTGTGTGTGTGCGCTGTCACATATACATTATGTCAGGCAAAGAGTGGGTTTCTTGTACAGCGGAGTGTTCCTCTTCACCAGGGGGCTCACTACTGTGTACTCAGGGCAGTGCACCTTCCCAGAATAGCGGGGCTGAACTGGAGTGGGTTAATTCCATTAAAGGAATGATCTCCAATATTTCTAAGAAATTATCCCGCAATGAGAAAGAAATGCAATACTTAAGACAGACTGTGGATGAGTTTATGAATAGAGACTCAGTCCCCAAACCAGCGTCTCAATCCCCTCCCATTTGTCCGCAAAAAACGATCTCTGGCCCATATCCTGCAGTCTGACTCTGACACTGACATGGAGGAGGGCAAGGTGGATTTGGAGGGGGAGGTGCTAGTCTGTCACAGGGAATAGGGGCTCTTATAGAGGCTATCAGAGATGTTCTGCAAATTCCTGATAAGATGTCAGAGGAGTTTAAGGAATCTTATTTTAATGTAAAAAAGAAGTCCTCAGTCACTTTTCCTGCGTCAAAGGAATTGAATACCCTGTTTGAAGAACTGTGGGTTAATCCTGATAAGAAATTTCAAATCCCTAAAAGGTTACGCTCATCTTTTCCTTTTCCTCTGGAGGATAGGAAAAAATGGAAAAATCCACCGATAGTGGACGCATCAGTCTCTAGGCTGTCATGAAATATTGTATTGCCTGTCCCTGATGCAGCCTCCCTAAAAGACATGGCTGATCTTAAAATTGAGACTACACTCAAATCATTGTACACAGTTGCTGGGGTGGCCCAGAGACTCACTATTGCATGTGCGTGGATCACAAAAGCCAATGCTAAATGGTCAAGTAACCTAATTGATGGGTAAGATTCCTTGTCTAGGGGGAATGTTGTTTTACTCCTGCAACATATACAGGACTCTGCAAACTTTATGGTGGAAACCATAAAAGAGAGAGGCTTGCTTAATACACGCACCACCGCTATGGCAGTGTCAGCACGCAGGGGCTTGTGGCTACGCCAGTGGACTGCTGATGCGGACTGCGGGAAAGGCTTGGAAGGCCTACCATTCACAGGAGAGTCCTTGTTTGGAGATGAACTAGACAAATGGATCTCCAAAGCTACTGCGGGTAAGTCTACATATCTTCCTTCCTCAGCTCCCTCAGCCAGGAAAGCTGATTCAGCTTCAAATTTACTGTCCTTTCGGACGGCCAAGTTTAAGGGCAAATCCAGAGGTGCTTCTATGGCCTCCAGAGGCGCAAGAGGTAAACCACGCAAACCAGCAACTGCAGGTGCTCAGGAACAGAGCTCAGGCCGGGATCCCTGGGTCATAGATCTGATTTCCCAGGGTTACAGACTGGAGTTCCAAGAGCTCCCACCTCACAGATTCTTCAAATCAGGCTTACCAGTTTCACAAGAGGCAAGTATAACTTTGCAGCATGCCATTCAAAAACGGGTACAGACTCAAATCATTGTTCCAGTTCCACCTCATCTGCACAGCAAGGGGAGTACTATTCCAACTTGTTTGTAGTACCGAAACCGGACGGTTCGGTACGGCCGATTCTGATCCTCAAGTCCTTGAACCCATTCTTAAGAGTGTTCAAGTTCAAGATGGAGTTCTGAGAGCGGTGATCTCAGGTCTGGAGGAAAGGGAATTCCTAGTGTCTCTGGATATCAAGGATGCATACCTTCACATTCCGATCTGGCCACCTCATCAGGCTTATCTACGGTTTGCACTGCAGGACTGTCACTACCAGTTCCAGACCCTGCCATTTGGTCTCTCCACGGCACCGAGGGTATTCACCAAGGTGATGGCAGAGATGATGTTTATACTCCGCAAACAGGGAGAGAATATAATTCCGTACCTGGACGATCTTCTGTTAAAGGCACCATCCAGGGAGAGGTTGCTGGACAGCATTGTTCTCTCAACCAAACTTCTCCAGGATCACGGGTGGATTCTGAACATTTCGAAATCTCACCTAGAGCCAACTCGGAGGCTTCCATTCCTGGGAATGATACTGGACACTGAGTCACAGAAAGTGTTCCTTCCGTTGGAAAAGGCATTGGTAATCCAGTCGATGGTTCAGGATGTCCTGAAGCCAACCTGGATATCGGTGCATCTATGCATTCGCCTTTTGGGGAAAATGGTGGCCTCTTACGAGGTACTTCAGTACAGAAGGTTTCATGCAAGACCCTTCCAGCTCGATCTTTTGGACACAAATGGTCAGGATCGCATCTTCACATGCACCAGAGGAACAGTCTGTCGCCAAAAGCCAGGATCTCCTCTCTATGGTGGCTACAAACTTCTCACCTCGTCGAGGGTTGGAGGTTCGGAATTCAGGACTGGATTCTGTTAACCACGGACGCAAGCCTCAGAGGTTGGGGAGCAGTCACCCAGGGGTCACAGTTTCAAGGAAGATGGTCAAGTCAGGAAGTCATCCTTCCAATCAACATTCTGGAACTCAGGGCCATGTACAACGCCCTTCTGCAGGCCTCCTATCTTCTTCAAGATCGGGCCATTCAGATCCAGTTGGACAATGTGACAGCAGTGATGTACATAAACCGACAGGGCGGAATGAAAAGCAGAGCAGCAATGTCAGAGGTGTCAAGAATTCTCCTCTGGGCAGAAAAAAAACGCTGTGGCATTGTCAGCGGTCTTCATTCCGGGAGTAGACAACTGGAAAGCACACTTCCTCAGCAGTCACAACCTGCACCCGGGAGAGTGGGGCTTTTGCCTGGAAGTGTTTAGGTGCTTGACACGTCGTTGGGGATATCCACAAATCGACATGATGGCCTCTCGTTTCAAGAAGAAGCTCAAGCGGTATTGTTCCAGGTCAAGAGACACACAGGCACTGGCGGTAGATGCTCTGACGACTCCATGGGTCTAACATATGGTGTACGTGTTTACTCCACTTCCTCTGATCCCAATAATTATAAAAAGGGAAAAGGTTCAAGCAATACTCATTGCTCCGGACTGGCCAAGAAGGGTCTGGTACGCGGACCTTCTGGAGATGCTCCTCGAAGATCCGTGACCTCTACCTCTTTGCGAGGATCTTCTGCAACAGGGCCTGTTCATCTATCAGCACTTACCGCAGCTATGTTTGACGGCATGGAAGTTGAACGGCTGATTCTAGCCAGAAGAGGGATCTCTAACAAAGTTATCCCGACTATGATCCAAGCCAGGAAGGGGGTAACGTCTAAACATTACCACCGTATTTGGAAGAAATACTTCTCTTGGTGTGAGAGCAGAAATGATTCTGCGCTTTTTCTGCAGGCAGGTGTGGATGTGGGCCTATGTCTGGGCTCCATAAAAGTCCAGATTTTGGCCTTGTCCATTTTCTTTCAAAAACAATTGGCTTCTCTCCCTGAGGTCCAGACGTTCTTGAAAGGTGTTCTGCACATCCAGCCTCCCTTTGTGCCTCTTACAGTACCTTGGGATCTCAATTTGTTGCTGCAGTTCCTCCAGTCTGACTTGTTTGAACCGTTACAGGAGGTTGACATAAAATATCTTACGTGGAAGACCATCACAATGTTGGCCTTGGCTTCAGCAAGACGTGTGTCAGAGCTGGGGGCTTTGTCTCACAAAATTACATTTTCCATGAGGACAGAGCTGAACTCGGAACTCGTCGGCAATTTCTTCCTAATGTGGTGTCTGCTTTTCACGTCAACCAACCTATTGTGGTTCTGGTTTTCACCGACACCTCTGCTACTTCAAAGTCTTTGGATGTTGTGAGGGCTTTGAAGGTATACGTAAAGAGGACAGCTCGTCACAGGAAATCCGACTCGCTGTTCGTTCTCTATAATCCCAATAAAATTGGGTGTCCTGCTTCAAATCGGACTATTGCACGCTGGATCAGGGTCACTATCCAGCATGGTTATTCCACAGCAGGTTTGCCGGTTCCAAAATCTATACAGGCCCACTCTGCTAGGTTGGTGGGTTCTTCCTGGGCGGCTGCCCGGGGTGTCTCGGCTTTACAGCTCTGCCGAGCGGCTACGTGGTCTTGTTCGAACACATTTGCCAAGTTCTACAAGTTCGATACTTTGGCCTCTGAGATCCTTCAGTTTGGTCAATCAGTTCAGCAGGAACCTCAGCACTCTTCTACCCGGTTTGCGAGCTTTGGTACATCCCCATGGTACTAAATAGAACCCCAGTATCCTCTAGGATGCAAGAGAAAATAGGATTTTAATTACCTACCGGTAAATCCTTTTCTCGTAGTCTGTAGAGGATACTTGGCGCTCGCCCGGTACTTCGTTCTTCCTGCTCTGTAACTTGGTTAAGTATTGTTGGTTCAGCTGTTGCTGTTCCTGTTTTAACGTTGGGTTAGCGTAGCTTTCCTCTGGTTTGTGTGTGCTGGTTCGGATTCTCACCACTATCCTTTATTTCTCTAACGTCCTAGTGGATGCTGGGAACTCCGAAAGGACCATGGGGAATATCGGCTCCGCAGGAGTCTGGGCACAACTAAAAGAAAGCTTTTAGACTACCTGGTGTGCACTGGCTCCTCCCACTATGACCCTCCTCCAAGCCTCAGTTAGATTTTTGTGCCCGGCCGAGCTGGATGCACACTAGGGGCTCTCCTGAGCTCTTAGAAAGAAAGTATATTTTAGGTTTTTTATTTTACAGTGAGACCTGCTGGCAACAGGCTCACTGCAACGAGGGACTAAGGGGAGAAGAAGCGAACCTACCTGCTTGCAGCTAGCTTGGGCTTCTTAGGCTACTGGACACCATTAGCTCCAGAGGGATCGACCGCATGGAACTGGCCTTAATGTTCGTTCCCGGAGCCGCGCCGCCGTCCCCCTTACAGAGCCAGAAGCAAGAAGAAGTCCGGAAAATCGGCGGCATGAAGACTTCTGTCTTCACCAAGGTAGCGCACAGCACTGCAGCTGTGCGCCATTGCTCCTCATACACACTTCACACTCCGGTCACTGAGGGTGCAGGGCGCTGGGGGGGGGGGGGGGCGCCCTGAGCAGCAATAAAAACACCTTGGCTGGCAAAACAATCACAATATATAGCCCCAGAGGCTATATATGTGATAATTACCCCTGCCAGAATCCTTAAAAAAGCGGGAGAAAAGTCAGCGAAAAAGGGGCGGAGCTATCTCCCTCAGCACACTGGCGCCATTTCTCCCTCACAGCTCCGCTGGAAGGAAGCTCCCTGGCTCTCCCCTGCAGTCTACACTACAGAAAAGGGTAAAAAAGAGAGGGGGGGCACTAAATTTAGGCGCAGTAAATATTATAGCAGCTATAGGGGACATAATTCAGTTAGTCCCTGCATTATATAGTGCTCTGGTGTGTGCTGGCATACTCTCTCTCTGTCTCCCCAAAGGGCTTCTGTGTGGTCCTGTCTTCTGTTAGAGCATTCCCGGTGTGTGTGCGGTGTGTCGGTACGGCGGTGTCGACATGTTTGAGGAGGAAAATTATGTGGAGGCGGAGCAGATGCCTATAGAAGTGATGTCACCCCCTGCGGGGCAGACACCTGAGTGGATGGTTTTATGGAAGGAATTACGTGCAAGCGTCGACTCCTTACACAAAAAATTTGACGACATGCCAAATGCGGGACAGCCAGCTTCTCAGCTCGTGCCTGCCCAGGTGTCTCTAAGGCCATCAGGGGCTCTAAAACGCCCGCTACCTCAGATGGCAGACGCAGATGTCGACACGGATACTGATACCAGTGTCGACGACGATGAGTCTAATCTAATGTCCACTAAGGCCATTCGTTGCATGATTGAGGCAATGAAAGAGGTGTTACACATTTCGGATATAAACCCAGGTACCACTAAAAAGGGTATTATGTTTGGGGAGAAAAAACTACCCGTAGTTTTTCCCCCATCTGAAGAATTAAATGAAGTGTGTGAAGAAGCGTGGGCTTTCCCCGATAAAAGATTGATAATCTCAAAAAAATTACTAATGGCTTTCCCTTTCCCGCCAGAGGATAGGGCACGTTGGGAAACACCTCCTAGGGTGGATAAAGCGCTCACACGTTTGTCTAAAAAGGTGGCACTTCCGTCTCCGGATACGGCCGCCCTGAAGGAGCCTGCGGATAGAAAGCAGGAGGCGATCCTGAAGTCTGTATATACACACACAGGCATTATACTTAGACCAGCTATTGCGTCAGCATGGATGTGCTGTGCTGCCGCTGCATGGTCAGATTCCCTGTCAGAAAATATTGACACCCTAGACAGGGACACTATTCTGCTAACCATAGAGCATATAAAAGACTCAGTCTTATACATGAGAGATGCACAGAGGGAGATCTGCCGGCTGGCATCTAAAATAAGTGCATTGTCCATTTCTGCTAGGAGAGGCTTATGGACTCGGCAGTGGACAGGGGATGCAGATTCCAAAAGGCACATGGAAGTTTTGCCTTATAAGGGTGAGGAGTTATTCGGGGATGGTCTTTCGGACCTAGTTTCCACAGCAACAGCTGGGAAGTCGGCATTTTTACCCCATGTTCCCTCACAGCCTAAAAAAGCGCCGTTTTATCAGGTACAGTCCTTTCGGACCCAGAAAAACAGGCGAGGGAAAGGCCGGTCCTTTCTGTCCAGAGGCAGAGGTAGGGGAAAAAGGCTGCAACAAACAGCAGGTTCCCAGGAGCAAAAGTCCTCCCCCGCTTCTTCCAAGTCCGCCGCATGACGGTGGGGCTCCACAGGCGGAGCCAGGTACGGTGGGGGGGCCGCCTCAAAAATTTCAGCGATCAGTGGGCTCGCTCACAGGTGGATCCCTGGATCTTTCAAGTAGTATCTCAGGGGTACAAGCTGGAATTCGAGGCGTCTCCCTCCCGCCGTTTCCTCAAATCTGCCTTGCCAACAACTCCCTCGGACAGGGAGGCTGTGCTAGAGGCAATTCACAAGCTGTATTCCCAGCAGGTGATAGTCAAGGTGCCCCTACTTCAACAAGGACGGGGTTACTATTCCACACTGTTTGTGGTACCGAAACCGGACGGTTCGGTGAGACCCATTTTAAATTTGAAATCCTTGAACACATACATAAAAAAATCCAAGTTCAAGATGGAATCGCTCAGGGCGGTTATTGCAAGTCTAGACGAGGGGGATTACATGGTATCCCTGGACATCAAGGATGCTTACCTGCATGTCCCCATTTATCATCCTCACCAGGAGTACCTCAGATTTGCGGTACAGAATTGCCATTACCAATTCCAGACGCTGCCGTTTGGTCTGTCCACGGCACCGAGGGTGTTTACCAAGGTAATGGCGGAAATGATGATACTCCTTCGAAAAAAGGGAGTTTTAATTATCCCGTACTTGGACGATCTCCTAATAAAGGCGAGATCCAGGGAGCAGTTGTTGGTAGGAGTAGCACTATCTCAGGAGGTGCTACACCAGCACGGTTGGATTCTGAATATTCCAAAGTCACAGCTGGTTCCGACGACACGTCTATTGTTCCTGGGAATGATTCTGGACACAGTCCAGAAAAAAGTGTTTCTCCCGGAGGAAAAAGCCAAGGAGCTGTCATCTCTAGTCAGAAACCTCCTGAAACCAAAACAGGTGTTGGTGCATCACTGCACGCGAGTCCTGGGAAAGATGGTGGCTTCTTACGAAGCAATTCCTTTCGGCAGGTTCCATGCCAGAATCTTTCAGTGGGACCTGTTGGACCAATGGTCCGGATCGCATCTTCAGATGCATCGGCTAATAACCCTGTCTCCAAGAACCAGGGTGTCTCTGCTGTGGTGGCTGCAGAGTGCTCATCTTCTAGAGGGCCGCAGATTCGGCATACAGGACTGGGTCCTGGTGACCACGGATGCCAGCCTTCGAGGCTGGGGGGCAGTCACACAGGGAAGAAACTTCCAAGGACTATGGTCAAGTCAGGAGTCTTCCCTACACATAAATATTCTAGAACTAAGGGCCATTTACAATGCCCTAAGTCAGGCAAAACCCCTGCTTCTACACCAGCCGGTACTGATCCAGTCAGACAACATCACGGCGGTCGCCCATGTAAACCGACAGGGCGGCACAAGAAGCAGGACGGCAATGGCAGAAGCTACAAGGAGTCTCCGATGGGCGGAAAATCACGTGCTAGCACTGTCAGCAGTGTTCATTCCGGGAGTGGACAACTGGGAAGCAGACTTCCTCAGCAGGCACGACCTCCACCCGGGAGAGTGGGGACTTCATCCAGAAGTCTTCACACTGATTGTAAATCGTTGGGAACGGCCACAGGTGGACATGATGGCGTCCCGCCTAAACAAAAAACTAGAGAGATATTGCGCCAGGTCAAGGGACCCTCAGGCGATAGCGGTGGACGCTCTAGTGACACCGTGGGTGTACCAGTCGGTTTATGTGTTCCCTCCTCTGCCTCTCATACCAAAGGTTCTGAGAATAATAAGAAAACGAGGAGTAAGGACAATACTCGTGGTTCCGGATTGGCCAAGAAGAGCGTGGTACCCGGAACTTCAAGAGATGATCTCAGAGGACCCATGGCCTCTGCCGCTCAGACAGGACCTGCTGCAGCAGGGGCCCTGTCTGTTCCAAGACTTACCGCGGCTGCGTTTGACGGCATGGCGGTTGAACGCCGGATCCTAAAGGAAAAGGGCATTCCGGAGGATGTCATTCCTACGCTGATTAAAGCCAGGAAAGATGTAACTGTAAAACATTATCACCGCATATGGCGGAAATATGTTGCTTGGTGTGAGGCCAATAAGGCCCCAACAGAGGAATTTCAGCTGGGTCGATTTCTGCACTTCCTACAGGCAGGAGTGACTATGGGCCTAAAATTAGGTTCCATTAAGGTACAGATATCGGCTCTGTCGATTTTCTTCCAAAAAGAACTAGCTTCACTACCTGAAGTTCAGACATTTGTAAAAGGAGTGCTGCATATTCAGCCCCCTTTTGTGCCTCCAGTGGCACCATGGGATCTCAACGTGGTGTTGAATTTCCTAAAATCACATTGGTTTGAGCCACTAAAGACCGTGGATCTAAAATATCTCACGTGGAAAGTGGTCATGTTATTGGCCTTGGCTTCGGCCAGGCGTGTATCAGAATTGGTGGCTTTGTCATTTAAAAGCCCTTATCTGATTTTCCATATGGATAGGGCAGAATTGAGGACTCGTCCCCAGTTTCTCCCTAAGGTGGTATCAGCTTTTCACTTGAACCAACCTATTGTAGTGCCAGCGGCTACTAGCGACTTGGAGGATTCCAAGTTGCTGGACGTAGTCAGGGCCTTGAAAATTTATGTTTCCAGGACGGCTGGAGTCAGGAAAACTGACTCGCTATTTATCCTGTATGCAACCAACAAACTGGGTGCTCCTGCTTCTAAGCAGACTATTGCTCGCTGGATTTGTAGCACAATTCAGCTGGCGCATTCTGCGGCTGGACTGCCGCATCCTAAATCAGTTAAAGCCCATTCTACAAGGAAGGTGGGCTCATCTTGGGCGGCTGCCCGAGGGGTCTCTGCTTTACAACTTTGCCGAGCTGCTTCTTGGTCAGGGGCAAACACGTTTGCAAAATTCTACAAATTTGATACCCTGGCTGAGGAGGACCTTGAGTTCTCTCATTCGGTGCTGCAGAGTCATCCGCACTCTCCCGCCCGTTTGGGAGCTTTGGTATAATCCCCATGGTCCTTTCGGAGTTCCCAGCATCCTCTAGGACGTTAGAGAAAATAAGATTTTACTCACCGGTAAATCTATTTCTCGTAGTCCGTAGTGGATGCTGGGCGCCCGTCCCAAGTGCGGATTGTCTGCAATAATTGTACATAGTTATTGTTCACTAAAGGGTTATTGTTATGAGCCATCTGTTGAGAGGCTCAGCTATGTTTCATACTGTTAACTGGATATGGTATCACGTGTTATACGGTGTGATTGGTGTGGCTGGTATGAGTCTTACCCGGGATTCAAAATCCTTCCTTATTGTGTCAGCTCTTCCGGGCACAGTATCCTAACGGAGGCTTGGAGGAGGGTCATAGTGGGAGGAGCCAGTGCACACCAGGTAGTCTAAAAGCTTTCTTTTAGTTGTGCCCAGACTCCTGCGGAGCCGCTATTCCCCATGGTCCTTTCGGAGTTCCCAGCATCCACTACGGACTACGAGAAATAGATTTACCGGTGAGTAAAATCTTATTATCCTTCTCTCAAAGTATGTCCGTCTCCTCGGGCACAGTCTCCTAGAGTCTGGTAGGAGGCGCATAGAGGGAGGAGCCAGCCCACACTATCAAATTCTAAAAGTGCCCATGGCTCCTAGTGGACCCGTCTATACCCCATTGTACTAAATGGAACCCCAGTATTCTTTATGGACTATGAGAAAAGGATTTACCGGTAGGTCACTAAAATCCTGTTTTTGGGATTTCTTCTCTGAATCTGAATATTTAATTATAAAATATATTTAATCATTCCTTAATTGCAGTGACTTTAGAGCACAAGTTGTTTGACCAATTTTTGTGATGATTCACCCACCATTTTTAAATCAAATTCACAAATATACATTTAAATATATACACTGCTCAAAAAATTAAAGGGAACACTTAAACAACACATCCTAGATCTGAATGAATGAAATATTCTTGTTAAATACTTTGTTCTTTACATAGTTGAATGTGCTGACAACAAAATCACACAAAAATTATCAATGGAAATCAAATTTATTAACCCATGAAGGTCTGGATTTGCAGTCGCGCTCAAAATTAAAGTGGAAAAACACATTACAGGCTGATACAACTTTGATGTAATGTCCTTAAAACAAGACAAAATGAGGCTCAGTAGTGTGTGTGGCCTCCACGTGCCTGTATGACCTCCCTACAACGCCTGGGCATGCTCCTGATGAGGTGGCAGATGGTCTCCTGAGGGATCTCCTCCCAGACCTAGACTAAAGCATCCGCCAACTCCTGGACTGTCTGTGGTGGATGGAGCGAGACATGATGTCCCAGATGTGCTCAATTGGATTCAGTTCTGGGGAACGGGCGGGCCAGTCCATAGCATCAATGCCTTCGTCTTGCAGGAACTGCTGACACACTCCAGCCACATGAGGTCTAGCATTGTCTTGCATTAGGAGGAACCCAGGGCCAACCGCACCAGCATATGGTCTCACAAGAGGTCTGAGGATCTTATCTCGGTACCTAATGGCAGTCAGGCTACCTCTGGCGAGCACATGGAGGGCTGTGCGGCCCCCCAAAGAAATGCCACCCCACACAATTACTGACCCACTGCCAAACCGGTCATGCTGGAGGATGTTGCAGGCAGCAGAACGTTCTCTTTGGCGTCTCCAGACTCTGTCACGTCTGTCACATGTGCTCAGTGAGAACCTGCTTTCATCTGTGAAGAGCACAGGGTGTTAGTGGTGAATTTGCCAATCTTGGTGTTCTCTGGCAAATGCCAAACGTCCTGCAGGGTGTTTGGCTGTAAGCACAACCCCCACCTGTGGTCGTCGGGCCCTCATACCACCCTCATGGAATCTGTTTCTGATCGTTTGAGTAGACACATGCACATTTGTGGCTTGTTGGAGGTCATTTTGTAGGGCTCTGGCAGTGCTCCTCCTGTTCCTCCTTGCACAAAGGCGGAGGTAGCGGTCATGCTGCTGGGTTGTTGCCCTCCTACGGCCTCCTCCACGTCTCCTGATGTTCTGGCCTGTCTCCTGGTAGCGCCTCCATGCTCTGGACACTACGCTGACAGACACAGCAAACCTTCTTACCACAGCTCGCATTGATGTGCCATCCTGGATGAGCTGCACTACCTGAGCCACTTGTGTGGGTTGTAGACTCCGTCTCATGCTACCACTAGAGTGAAAGCACCGCCAGCTTTCAAAAGTGACCAAAACATCAGCCAGAAAGCATAGGACATGAGAAGTGGTCTGCGGTTACCACCTGCAGTACAACTCCTTTATTGGGGGTGTCTTTCTAATTGCCTATAATTTCCACCTGTTATCTATTCCATTTGCACAACAGCATGTGAAATTGATTGTCAATCAGTGTTCCTTCCTAAGTGGACAGTTTGATTTCATAGAAGTGTGATTGACTTGGAGTTACATTGTGTTGTTTAAGTGTTCCCTTTATTTTTTTGAGCAGTGTATTTCTCTTTCATCCATCTGGGGGACACTTCTAGACCATGGGGGTTAGTGAGGGTTGAGGAACCAGCACTTAATAGGTTAACTTTTTTAAAGGTATTGTCCCCTCCAACCCTTTCCTCAGTTTGAACTTAATGCTTTTGGAATCTGTGAAATGACATTAATATCTTCTGTCACATACAGTATTGGCAACAGAGTTCTTGCAATTTTGTCGCATGCCTTCTGTCTATAATATATTTAGTTCACAGAGCAAAAAACAGAAACCAATTTGCATGGTCCCCAGTCATCTGTAGGATATGAGTCATTGCAATCGTAATTCATTTTTTATATCGTATAAAATAATCTTCAATTTTGTGTTAATCACCTTAATATTTTCTGTCCAGATTATGTAGTATTTAAATGACTTTTAGGTCTTGATTAAAGTGTAAGATCAGATATTGGGAGAAATAATAAACCACACCATACCATTGCTTGCTAACGCAAACTTAGCAATAAGTATATAAATTAAGTGGACTTGATAAATTCCATGGACAGGATTTATGAAAATATTTTTTTCCTACCAATTCTATTAAAATTACTTTGAGGGCAAGGGAGTAAACGCTAAATAAAACCAAATTCCTTTTATTTCCTTTAAATCTTAAATGCATTATATTATTATTATTATTATTATTTATTTTTAATTTAACAATAGAAATGCAAAACAAAATAAATTATTTTATTGTGTACATACTGATGTGTCCTCTTACATCTTTGCTCTGTGCACTACAAGTCACGTTACACGTAATGCGTGAGTGGCGTGTGACTCTGTTGCGCCGAGTATCTGGTGTTTTGTGTTTTTTCCCATGAACATGCTTCTTACACACAAAATAATGCGATTGTATTTACATACAAAATGCTATGCTACAGTGTTTTCCTGGAAAGCACTGTAACATGGCATTTTGGATGCAGATAAAGCAGTAATCACACACAGAATATAGGCATGCTGCATATCATTTTAATCAGCAGAAGCGTGTGCGTCCTTTTACGTTACTTTGCATCTAAGATGCATTTAGAGGAAGAAAAAATGCAACAAAAGATGCGCGGCGCTACAGTCTCCCACCACAGCATGACGCGACTTCAAGGGCTGTTTAGCGTGACTGCAGCAAGGATGTAAGAGGACACATCTGTATTCACACAATACAGATGGAGCTGCACTCCATCGCATACGTGCACTCCCGGCGTGACTAGGCAATCCGTCCGCCTAGTCACGCCGGGAGTGCACAGAGACGCTCACATTCTAGTGAATGGGGCGCGTACACGTCACAGACGCGGCGATAAGCGCGCCCGGGTGGGAGCGTCCAGGCACAGACGGAGCCACGATTAGCGTGGCTCCATCTGTAAGTAAATTTATGAAAGGCCATTCAATTTAAAATTACCGCTTTCTGGATATGACATACAGTTGATTGTTGCTTTCTGGATCTAAGATATGGTGCAGAGTTTCCCAGACTTCACCATTATAGTCCAGGTTTTAAGTATATCCATGATTGAGTCCAGAAGGTTAAATCAAATTGACGAAGGTCCTAATTAAGTCACCTGTGCTCAAGCATAAATATCCTTAAAACTTAGACTGTAA
The DNA here is from genome assembly GCF_028390025.1 of Pseudophryne corroboree. Taxonomy (NCBI): domain Eukaryota; kingdom Metazoa; phylum Chordata; class Amphibia; order Anura; family Myobatrachidae; genus Pseudophryne; species Pseudophryne corroboree. The sequence goes on from NC_086445.1 coordinate 316,329,163, forward strand.
TGGCTTTGGGAAACTCTGATGTAGCGAGATGGTTATAATAAATGCAAAAATGGATATTATATAAAATGATTGTGACACAATGCTGGAATGGATATGTCATATGGTGAAATGAATGATACATGCACAGGCGCTTTAAGAGAGGAAGGGGATCCATGTGCAGTTTCCGACTGGGCCCCCTCCTCTCTGGCAGTGCAGTAGGCTCTGGCATTGTGCAGGTCTCCGGGAACATGGTGCCCATGCCGCATTACCGGGAACATCTCTATTGTGCATGCGCAGATCACCGGAAAATAGCCCTGGCGGCCATTTTCCAACTGATTTTTGCCGCTCTGCAGCAAGCGCCGGACCGACGGAGAGAGAGAGGTGAGTATAGTGAAATGGTTGTGCGGTGTGCGTACTCTCTGGACCCAGGGGCCCTTGTGCACTGCACACCTTGCACCCATTATACGTATGCCAGTGGGTACATGGTGAAATGAATATAACACATTCTGATATGAATTGCATATTGTATGGTAAAATGAATGAGATTTGGGGAAATGATATGACATTAATGATACATGGTGAAATTAATATGACATATGGTGAGATTAATATGGCAAAACTGATATAGTAAAATGAATATGGAGTGCATTGAATCAAATGTAACTATTGAAATCTTTCAACTTTTCACGCTCACTGCAAATCGATTCTCAGGTTCTAGAATTAGTAAGTGCAGGGAAAACGTCTGTCAGCCAGAAGGGGAACCCTGTAGTCACCTACCAACAGTACGCACTCTTTTTGGCGTTGATTTATTCTTTTACAATAATGTCTTATTAGGAAGGTTAAAGATCCACTTATATAGTGGATTTTGAAAAAGTATGTTTAGCAGGTGTATATGCCAAAAAAGTGTTCTCTGTTGTTTGATGCATTTATTTGTATGTGCAGTGCACCTAATTCGAGATTATCGAGGACTTTTGATGAATCTGATTATACATCTTACAACAGGTTAGTTAATATAATGTTCTTTGATATCCCACAAGGTAATAAAATAATTGATTACAATATAAAATTTTGCTTGATTTTCTGATTTCTACTGATATACCAGGAACAGTCCAGAGGTTAGTGGGTATAGTTCATTGGTAGTACATACAGTGAAATAATGTCTAGTGGTGTCATTACCCCATGGCTGGAAATGGGGCTAGGTCTGTGCAGTAAAGGTGGTGGGGGCATCATCCACATACATTATAAATGTAAATCCTCACATTTACAGCCTAGGAACATGGCTTTATGATAGGGCACGTACAGTACAGTGTATTTCTTTGTCAATGTGAGCTTTATTTAATAGTACATTGCACCTTGTGCCTCTCAGCGGGAGTGGCTTACAAAAGTAAAATGCCCCTAGAATTATTTTTCAGTATTTGGTAAACTTTACTATTGCCACTTAATACATTATCCTTTCAGTGTTCTTATGCAATAGATTACTCCTTTCGTTCCAAAGTCTACATAAGAGATGAAATGCATTTGAGAATTATTGTAAGACTGTTGGTGATACTGTCCTGGACCTGTAGTAGATTATTATTATTATTATTATTATTATTATTAACTAGAAAGAAAGAACAGGACTTACCAGGATCTGAATGGATGGATAGGAAAGATGATGAAATGAGCTTTATGAACTTTCTGTATTTGGCATGCACCTTTTTATATGTCCTTGCATGAGGTATTGTCTTTTGAATGACATGTTACCCTATTAGGTGCCCTGTTTGTATACTTCTCTATCTAATAATATTGGCAAACTGGAAACTTAGGCACAACTAAAACAATACAGCTGGCTCCTTAACATTGCCAATAGATCATAAATACAATGGGGAAGAAAAAAAGTAATCACAGGTAGTCTTTAACCACTTAACTGGTATAAATGTATGTGACATGACCGCAGCCAGGGAGGCGTTACCTGGCCAGGTTGCATCTCATACAACTGTGCTGGCCGGCTGTGTTTTCCCTCTGATTGGAGGAAATCCGTTCTGCACAAGTGCAGAACTGACTTCCTCCTGCTGCAGCAGCCCCCTGGGAGTGACTTGGCTGTCCCTGACAGCCGCCATCACTCCCAAAATCGCGCCTCAGAATGCCTTGCGAGAAAATGGGTGTGAATTAAAAAAAAAAAAAAAAGTAAATAGTGGTCAGGAAAAATAGCATCTTTTCACCATATGTAAACCTGTACATGTCTTGCGATGTACACGCTTCTGGTTTGGCAGACTACTGTAGTGCCTAATCCGCAAAAAGGTGTGATGCGCATTGATCTGTGAAGGCGCTTTGATTTCAGGTCTTTTGAAAGATGTCTACAGTGGTCTGATTAAAGCAGAACTTAAAATAGCTGGTAATAGAAGAATGATTTGCACGTACACTAGCTAGGGAACAGAATGTCTAACATTTTACATCCTGTGACTTTATATGTACGTTTCCTATATTTTTGAGTTTTATAAATGACCTGTTCATATATGATCAGAGTGTGCAATGCTGTACTTGCTATATATGGTCTACTTTGTGTTTGCTAGAAGCAAAGTCAGAGATGCAGCAGATTCATCAGGATATCAAACTACCAGGGGAAGTGGTAAGTGCTCTGTTAATAATCTCTCGTTTTCTGGAATGTGGGTGAGAATTCTAAAGACTCGCTCACAAAGTGTGCAGATCTATTACTCATAACTTGTGCAAGTATTTTCCCATTCATTTAAACATAGACTTGAAAATGAATGGCTATGTGTTTGGTTTTATGAGAAGCCCTAGTCATAGAAATAAGAGTGAGATTGGTGCTGCAAGCATTGCTCTCCACTCTGCATTGCTGCCAGCAGTTATGAAGAAATGTGCACAATACCTAATAATTATGTTTGTTTTCACAATAAAACCCATCCCTTATGCACTCCCAAGACACTTTTGTAGCCATAATATCATACCAAGCAACCTCCGCTATAAATAAAATATTGATTGTTTCCATCCCCATTTACTTTTAAAATTGAAACTGCCTGTATTTTATTACATCTGAAAAGCTCATCTTTATGTTCCATGTGTTTTAGAATAGAAACAACAATCAATGATCACTTCTTTAGAAAAATTAAACTGCCACTGTTGATATGGGTATAGCATTAGCTTTTTATTAGGAACCTTTACAAAATGACCAGATAATATTGGTAAGCTTATGCAGGTTTTATACAGGTGATGGCACTATGGGATAACTTCTAATATATTTTATTTTACAACAGGAGTATATTATACCCTGTAGTTTACAGGCTTCAGTTATATACTAAGCGGGTCACTTGTGTCAGGTCATCTTCCTATTCAGGTCCCGTCTCTTCCCCCCCCCTAACTGAGCTTTATGAGGTTTGCTACAGAACACTACAAAATGTCACTCTAATGTATGAATCTATTACTGTTTTTTTATTTTGGTTAAAACTTCAACTTAAGTAAGCAGTTTGAGACTTAAAAGGTAGCTGAGTTAAGCATAATGATTTCATTGGACAACCTCACTGCAGTAAAGCAGTTTTTCCCATGCCATAGCAAATACAATTTTTTTTATTGATTTACCTAATGATGTTCATTTGAATACGCACATTCTACAGAGCCTACAGGTGAAACTCAGAAAATTAGAATATCATGCAAAAGTTCATTTATTTCAGTAATTCAACTTAAAAGGTGAAACTAATATATAGACTCATTACATGCAAAGTGAGATATTAGAAGCCTTTATTTGTTATAATTTTGATGATTGTGGCTTACAGTTTAAGAAAACCTCAAATCCAAAATCTAAGAAAATTAGAATATTACATAAAATTAATAAAGAAGGATTTTAAATACAGAAATGTCAGCCCTCTGAAAAGTATAATCATGCATATGTACTCAGTACTTAATTTGGGCTCTTTTTACATGAATTATTGCCTCAATGCGGCATGGCATGGATTCTATCAGCCTATGGCACTGCTGAGGTGTTATGGAGGACCAGAATGCTTCAATAGCGGCCTTCAGCTCTTCTGCATTGTTCGGTCTCATGTCTCTCAGCTTTCTCTTGGCAGTGCCCCATAGATTCTCTATGGGGTTCAGGTCAGGTGAGTGTGAGGGAGCTTCACAAGGAGTGGACTGAGGCTGGAGTTAGTGCATCAAGAGTCACCACACACAGACGGATCCTGGACATGGGCTTCAAATGTCATATTCCTCTTGTCAAGCCGCTTCTGAACAACAAACAACATCAGAAGCGTCTTACCTGGGCTAAAGAAAAAAATAACTGGTCTGTTGCGCAGTGGTCCAAAGTCCTCTTTTCTGAAGAGAGGAAATTTTGCATCTCATTTGTAAACCAAGGTCCCAGAGTATAGAGGAAGAATGGAGAGCCACACAATCCAAGATGCTTGAAGTCCAGTGTGAAGTTTCCACGGTCTGTGTTGATTTGGGGAGCCATGTCATCTGCTGGTGTTGGTCCACTGTGTTTTATTAAGTCCAAAGTCAACCCAGCTGTCTACCAGGACATTTTAGAGCACTTCATGCTTCCTTCAGCAGGCAAGCTTTATGGAGATGCTGACTTCATTTTCCAGCAGGACTTGGCACCTGCCCACACTACCAAAAGTACCAAAACCGGGTTCATTGACCGTGGGATTACTGTGCTGGATTGGCTAGCAAACTCGCCTGACCTGAACCCCATAGAGAATCTATGGGGCATTGCCAAGAGAAAGATGAGAGACATGAGACTGAACAATGCAGAAGAGCTGAAGGCTGCTATTGAAGCATCCTGGTCTTCCATAACACCTCAGCAGTGCCACAGGCTTATAGAATCCATGCCACGCTGCACTGAGGCAGTAATTCATGCAAAAGGGGCCCAAACCAAGTACTGAGTACATATGCATGATTATACTTTTCAGAGGGCCAACATTTCTGTATTTAAAATCCTTTTTTTTAATTGACTTTATGTAATAATCTAATTTTCTGAGATTTTGGATTTGGGGTTTTCTTAAACTGTAAGCCACAATTATCAAAATTATAACAAGTAAAGGCTTGAAATATCTCACTTTGCATGTAATGAGTCTATATAATATATTAGTTTCACCTTTTAAGTTGAATTACTGAAATAATTGAACTTTTGCATGAGATTCTAATTTTCTGAGTTTCACCTGTATCTAGTTATTGTGCTGTACACCTTTATGCCAGGTCCTAAAAGATGAAGTATGTGCTAGTACTTTGAGAGACACCATGCTTCTTGCACTGCTTATGTCACATAAGATACCATTCTCATACGCCAGCTCACTTATGATAGTTATGTACAGAATATGAACCTGTTGTGTGTTGTTAATCTACTGCCTAAGCATAATTGCATTACTGCGTAATTAAAAAACCTATTTGCAAATTGGCATAATTTGTCTGTTCTTTTAATCCACTATATCAGAGGTTCCAAATCTCTGTCCTCAAGGCACCATAATGGTCCTGGTTATATGGATATGCACAGCTGAGCACAGATGGTTAAATCAAATTGATTGAGGTGCTAATGAAGTCACCTGTGCCTGAACTTGGATATCCTTAAAACCTTGACCGTTGGGGTGCCTTGAGGTCAAGTTTGGGAACCTCTGCACCATATAATGTGCATCACAGGTCACCAGCAATTTTCTGTAGAGCACCACATAAACCTGGTGTAATTAGATGGAGCTAATAATACTCTTATAGTGAATATTCTCTAGCCCTGTAAACTAGATACTTCATTGTAAAGTAACTAAACTAAATACTATCCATATTACAGAGAGCAATAGAGACTTCAATACTACATGGTCTGTGGGTGACTCACACCAGGGGTCACAGAAGGATGTCTCTGCAGAGCTGGAAAGACAGAGAATAATTCAAGATATGAGGAAAAAAGCACCGCTCAATACTGACAATAGCTGGATCCGACAGCGTAGCTCCAGTGTCACAAAAGACTCATCGTCTGTTCCAAGTTTTATGAGAAGGTGAACTACTAAAGTGATACAGAGCAGTGTTTCATTGAGGCATTAGTGATTGAGTTCAATTACAAATGTGCTCTTTATAATATTTACTAAACAGTCCTGTTGGCATTGAATAATGCAATTTATCTTTGCAGAGGTGAATCATTAGATAACCTAGACTCCAGCTCAGGAACCCAGATACAGCCATCATGGGCAAATCATTCATCATCGTATAATTCGCTGTCATCTAGTCAAGATTTCAGCAGACCATCCCAAGTGGTATCTACGTCTAACCGCACCTACCTGCGCAACCCTTCCTCTGGCTTCCAACAGCCTTCATCTGGCTCCGTCAGGAGTGCGTCCCTTTCCCAGAGCTCTGTGGCATCATCTTCTTTGCCTCGGAATCAATCGCCAACACCAGCATCTGGGCAACAGCGCAGCAAGTAAGTAGTATTTTAGTGAATTTGGTCTTGTTATATATGGTTATGTTTTGTACAGTTCGTTATATAGGGACTATAATCCATAAGATCTTGTGGAAGATGACAATGGATGTAACCAGTTCTCCACCATTTGTTACATAATGGAGTCTGTTTTACTGATATTTGTTTCACCCAGTAATTAAGTGGCACTGTTTGTGTTGTATAACAGCAGACATATTGGTTACCCTTGATGTTGGCGCCTAAACGGAGCAGAAGACAAATATCATACATTAATATATTTTCTCTATCGTCCTAGTGGATGCTGGGGTTCCTGAAAGGACCATGGGGAATAGCGGCTCCGCAGGAGACAGGGCACAAAAAGTAAAGCTTTTCCAGATCAGGTGGTGTGCACTGGCTCCTCCCCCTATGACCCTCCTCCAGACTCCAGTTAGATTTTTGTGCCCGGCCGAGAAGGGTGCAGTTCTAGGTGGCTCTCATAAAGAGCTGCTTAGAGAAAGTTTAGCTTAGGTTTTTTATTTTACAGTGATTCCTGCTGGCAACAGGATCACTGCAACGAGGGACAGAGGGGAGAAGAAGTGAACTCACCTGCGTGCAGGATGGATTGGCTTCTTGGCTACTGGACATCAGCTCCAGAGGGACGATCACAGGTACAGCCTGGATGGTCACCGGAGCCGCGCCGCCGGCCCCCTTGCAGATGCTGAAGTAAGAAGAGGTCCAGAATCGGCGGCTGAAGACTCCTGCAGTCTTCTAAAGGTAGCGCACAGCACTGCAGCTGTGCGCCATTTTCCTCTCAGCACACTTCACACGCAGTCACTGAGGGTGCAGGGCGCTGGGGGGGGGCGCCCTGGGAGGCAAATGTAAACCTATATAAAGGCTAAAAATACCTCACATATAGCCCCCAGAGGCTATATGGAGATATTTAACCCCTGCCTGTATTCACAAAATAGCGGGAGACGAGCCCGCCGAAAAAGGGGCGGGGCCTATCTCCTCAGCACACGGCGCCATTTCCTCTCACAGCTCCGCTGGTCAGGACGGCTCCCAGGTCTCTCCCCTGCACTGCACTACAGAAACAGGGTAAAACAGAGAGGGGGGGCAAATTTAATGGCAATATCTTGATATATATAAAGCAGCTATAAGGGAGCACTTATTATAAGGCTATCCCTGTCATATATAGCGCTTTTTGGTGTGTGCTGGCAGACTCTCCCTCTGTCTCCCCAAAGGGCTAGTGGGTCCTGTCTTCGTTTAGAGCATTCCCTGTGTGTCTGCTGTGTGTCGGTACGTGTGTGTCGACATGTATGAGGACGATATTGGTGTGGAGGCGGAGCAATTGCCAAATATGGGGATGTCACCTCCTAGGGGGTCGACACCAGAATGGATGCCTTTATTTATGGAATTACGGGATAGTGTCAACACGCTAAAGCAGTCGTTTGACGACATGAGGCGGCCGGACAATCAATTAGTGCCTGTCCAGGCGCCTCAAACACCGTCAGGGGCTGTAAAACGCCCTTTGCCTCAGTCGGTCGACACAGACCCAGACACAGGCACTGATTCCAGTGGTGACGGTGACGAATCAACCGTATTTTCCAGTAGGGCCACACGTTATATGATTTTGGCAATGAAGGAGGCGTTACATTTAGCTGATACTACAGGTACCACTAAACAGGGTATTATGTGGGGTGTGAAAAAACTACCTATAGTTTTTCCTGAATCAGAAGAATTAAATGACGTGTGTGATGAAGCGTGGGTTGCCCCTGATAAAAAGCTGATAATTTCAAAGAAATTATTGGCATTATACCCTTTCCCGCCAGAGGTTAGGGAGCGCTGGGAAACACCTCCTAGGGTGGACAAGGCGCTAACACGCTTATCAAAACAAGTGGCGTTACCTTCTCCTGAGACGGCCGCACTTAAAGATCCATCAGATAGGAGGATGGAAAATATCCAAAAAAGTATATACACACATGCAGGTGTTATACTACGACCAGCTATAGCGACTGCCTGGATGTGCAGTGCTGGGGTAGTTTGGTCAGAGTCCCTGATTGAAAATATTGATACCCTGGACAGGGACAATATTTTACTGTCGTTAGAACAAATAAAGGATGCATTTCTTTATATGCGTGATGCACAGAGGGATATCTGCACACTGGCATCACGGGTAAGTGCTATGTCCATTTCGGCCAGAAGAGCTTTATGGACGCGACAGTGGACAGGCGATGCGGATTCAAAACGGCATATGGAAGTTTTGCCGTATAAAGGGGAGGAGTTATTTGGAGTCGGTCTATCAGATTTGGTGGCCACGGCTACAGCCGGGAAATCCACCTTTCTACCTCAAGTCACTCCCCAACAGAAAAAGGCACCGATTTTTCAACCGCAGCCCTTTCGTTCCTTTAAAAATAAGAGAGCAAAGGGCTATTCATATCTGCCACGAGGCAGAGGTCGAGGGAAGAAACAGCAACAGGCAGCTCCTTCCCAGGAACAGAAGCCCTCCCCGGCTTCTACAAAAGCCTCAGCATGACGCTGGGGCTTCTCAAGCGGACTCGGGGACGGTGGGAGGTCGTCTCAAAAATTACAGCGCGCAGTGGGCTCACTCGCAGGTAGATCCCTGGATCCTGCAGATAATATCTCAGGGGTACAGGTTGGAATTAGAGACAGATCCACCTCGCCGTTTCCTGAAGTCTGCTTTACCAACGTCCCCTTCCGAAAGGGAGACGGTTTTGGAAGCCATTCACAAGCTGTACTCTCAGCAGGTGATAGTCAAGGTACCTCTTCTACAACAAGGGAAGGGGTATTATTCCACTCTATTTGTGGTACCGAAGCCGGATGGCTCGGTAAGGCCTATTCTAAATCTGAAGTCCTTGAACCTGTACATAAAGAAGTTCAAGTTCAAGATGGAGTCACTCAGAGCAGTGATAGCGAACCTGGAAGAAGGGGACTTTATGGTATCCTTGGACATCAAGGATGCGTATATCCACGTTCCAATTTACCCCTCACACCAGGGGTACCTCAGGTTCGTTGTACAAAACTGTCACTATCAGTTTCAGACGCTGCCGTTTGGTTTGTCCACGGCACCTCGGGTCTTTACAAAGGTAATGGCCGAGATGATGATTCTTCTTCGAAGAAAAGGCGTATTAATTATCCCATACTTGGACGATCTCCTAATAAGGGCAAGGTCCAGAGAACAGCTAGAGATGGGATTAGCAATATCTCAAGAGGTGCTAAAGCAGCACGGATGGATTCTGAATATTCCAAAATCCCAATTAATGCCGACAACTCGTCTGCTGTTCCTAGGGATGAGTCTGGACACGGTTCAGAAAAAGGTTTTTCTTCCAGAGGAAAAAGCCAAGGAGTTATCCGACCTGGTCAGGAATCTCCTAAAACCAGGAAAGGTGTCTGTACATCAATGCACGCATCTTCAGATGCACCTGCGGATAACCCTGTCTCCAAGGACAAGGGTATCTCTTCTGTGGTGGTTGCAGAGGGCTCATCTATTGGAGGGCCGCAGATTCGGCATACAGGATTGGATCCTGGTGACCACGGACGCCAGCCTGAGAGGCTGGGGAGCAGTCACACAAGGAAGAAACTTCCAGGGAGTGTGGTCGAGCCTGGAAAAGTCTCTTCACATAAACATTCTGGAACTAAGAGCAATCTACAATGCTCTAAGCCAGGCGGAACCTCTGCTTCAAGGAAGACCGGTGTTGATCAGTCGCCCATGTAAACAGACAGGGCGGCACAAGAAGCAGGAGTGCAATGGCAGAAGCTGCCAGGATCCTTCGCTGGGCGGAGAATCACGTGATAGCACTGTCAGCAGTGTTCATCCCGGGAGTGGACAACTGGGAAGCAGACTTCCTCAGCAGACACGATCTTCACCCGGGAGAGTGGGGACTTCATCCAGAAGTTTTCCACATGCTAATAAACCGTTGGGAAAGACCAATGGTGGACATGATGGCGTCTCGCCTCAACAAAAAACTGGACAGGTATTGCGCCAGGTCAAGAGATCCGCAGGCAATAGCTGTGGACGCGCTGGTAACACCTTGGGTGTACCAGTCGGTGTATGTGTTTCCTCCTCTGCCTCTCATACCAAAGGTATTGAGAATCATACGGCAAAGCGGAGTAAGAACGATACTAGTGGCTCCGGATTGGCCAAGAAGGTCTTGGTACCCGGAACTTCAAGAGATGGTCACGGACGATCCGTGGCCTCTACCTCTAAGACAGGACCTGCTTCAGCAGGGACCGTGTCTATTCCAAGACTTACCGCGGCTGCGTTTGACGGCATGGCGGTTGAACGCCAGATCCTAAAAGGAAAAGGCATTCCAGAAGAAGTCTTTCCTACCTTGATTAAGGCAAGAAAGGAAGTCACCGCGAAGCATTTTCACCGCATTTGGCGGAAATATGTTGCGTGGTGCGAGGATCGGAGTGCTCCGACGGAGGAATTTCAACTGGGTCGTTTCCTACATTTCCTGCAATCAGGATTGTCTATGGGTCTCAAATTGGGATCTATTAAGGTTCAAATTTCGGCCCTGTCAATATTCTTCCAAAAAGAATTGGCCTCAGTTCCTGAGGTCCAGACTTTTGTCAAAGGAGTACTGCATATACAGCCTCCTGTGGTGCCTCCGGTGGCACCGTGGGATCTAAATGTAGTTTTAGATTTCCTCAAATCCCATTGGTTTGAACCACTAAAAAATGTGGATTTGAAATATCTCACATGGAAAGTGACTATGTTACTGGCCCTGGCGTCCGCCAGGAGAGTATCTGAACTGGCGGCTTTATCTTATAAAAGCCCTTATTTAATTTTCCATTCGGATAGGGCAGAGCTGCGGACGCGTCCGCATTTTCTCCCTAAGGTGGTATCAGCGTTTCACCTGAACCAGCCTATTGTAGTGCCTGCGGCTACAAGCGACTTGGAGGACTCCAAGTTGTTGGACGTTGTCAGAGCTTTAATAATATACATTTCAAGGACGGCTGGAGTCAGAAAATCTGACTCGCTGTTTATACTGTATGCACCCAACAAGTTGGGTGCGCCTGCTTCTAAGCAGTCGATTGCTCGTTGGATTTGTAACACAATTCAACTTGCACATTCTGTGGCAGGCCTGCCACAGCCTAAATCTGTTAAGGCCCATTCCACAAGGAAGGTGGGCTCATCTTGGGCGGCTGCCCGAGGGGTCTCGGCATTACAACTCTGCCGAGCAGCTACGTGGTCAGGGGAGAACACGTTTGTAAAATTCTACAAATTTGATACCCTGGCAAAGGAGGACCTGGAGTTCTCTCATTCGGTGCTGCAGAGTCATCCGCACTCTCCCGCCCGTTTGGGAGCTTTGGTATAATCCCCATGGTCCTTTCAGGAACCCCAGCATCCACTAGGACGATAGAGAAAATAAGAATTTACTTACCGATAATTCTATTTCTCGGAGTCCGTAGTGGATGCTGGGCGCACATCCCAAGTGCGGATTATCTGCAATACTTGTACATAGTTATTGTTAACTAATTCGGGTTATTGTTTAGGGAGCCATCTTTCAGAGGCTCCTCTGTTATCATACTGTTAACTGGGTTTAGATCACAAGTTGTACGGTGTGATTGGTGTGGCTGGTATGAGTCTTACCCGGGATTCAAAATCCTCCCTTATTGTGTACGCTCGTCCGGGCACAGTACCTAACTGGAGTCTGGAGGAGGGTCATAGGGGGAGGAGCCAGTGCACACCACCTGATCTGGAAAAGCTTTACTTTTTGTGCCCTGTCTCCTGCGGAGCCGCTATTCCCCATGGTCCTTTCAGGAACCCCAGCATCCACTACGGACTCCGAGAAATAGAATTATCGGTAAGTAAATTCTTATTATTTTGCTACCTTGGTGATTTATATGCCATTTTCTATTCATTGCAATTGCATTACTATAACAAGAAAGCCTGACCGTATTTAGTTCTGATTGCAGTCAGCATAAAAATATACACATAAGACAAATTTGCATTGTATATATTTTCCCTTCATTATACTGCAGCTAGATGTAAGCTACTTTATAATTATGCTCTGTTTTGCTACTACAGATCTCTTTATTTGTCAGATTGTCGGGTGGTGTTTCAGACCTCTTCATTTTGTCCTAGTGCTGGTTCCCCATAAAAGAAGCGTGGTTTTATTCTTTCTATTCATCCCCTGACTAACTTCTGCATTCCTGAACGTTTTACAGACTTCAAACAAGGGCTCAGTCATTTTCTTATTCTGTATCTAGGTCAGTGAGCGGCAAGAAATTGTGCTCTTACTGTAATAACAGTTTGGGCAAAGGAGCAGCCATGATCATCGAAAGTCTGGGTCTTTGTTTTCATTTACATTGTTTTAAGGTGAGACTTTGAGGACATCTGAATGCTCCACAAACATAATTAATCTGCCGTGGTTGTGGGTACTAACACTAATCCTGCGTATGTCAGACATTGTTCCATGAAACAAACTCTAGAATGTATATTGCGGACATGCTTAAAGTGTCCAATTCATCATCACCTTTTGTATATTGCAGTTTTGTATAGGTCAAAAACCTCAAACTATAAAGTAGATCAAGTTTATTTCACTTCCATATTTTTCCCCTAAAGAGCAGCATATTCTACGTTATTGTAGATCCCCTTTTAAATATTACTAAAGGAATGGTAATAAATTAAGTCCCAATATCGATCCTCCATTTATCAGTTTGGTTGGTGGGGGAGGGCCAATAGGGGGCCAGCACATATTTTTCCTAGTTAAAGTAAGTTTAGGTAGAGACCATGTACAGTAGGTAGTGATGTGAATATGCTATGGCTTGCTCTAGAGTTTAAAACCATGCGTACAGGTAAGGGAAATAAGATCAGAAGTTGCAAAGTTTAGCTATTATTAGCGCTGAGGGGGCAGGGCCACCTGAGCTCATCCTCCTTAGCTTTTTTAGAATTCACAATGGCTCGGACAAGCTTCCAGATAAGCTCCAGGTTCTGCTCTCAAAAGATTAGAGCTAATGCTGTATTGACCATGTATGTTCCGAAGCTTGTAGCCACTGGACATGTGCAGTCAAATGAGACTCTCCACTGCTCTTTTGAGAGCAGGGGAGGGCTCCAGGCATGGATTTGGAACATCAGGTGAAGAACAGTTTCTGCAAACTAGGAAATTGAATCTATTGCCGGGCCCTCCTTATCTCTGTGCATTAGTGGCTGCATCCCCCACACGAATGATGGTTCCGCCACAGAGGAGAATTGTATATATTATAGCACTTACACATTAATAACTGAGAATTAAACTTGACTATACTGTAAAGAAACCCACACGCAGCTGTTTGAAAATCAAACTCTAAATTCTCCATCTATTAATGTTTTCTGAATTCAAAATACCACAAAGTCAATTTGGGTGTGGTATGGCTGACCGGCGGTCAGCATACCGATGCCAGGATCCCTTTGGGAGGGGGGAGAGTGCAGCAAGCCCATTGCGGGCTTGGTGGCGACCATTCTATTCCCACTCTATGGGTGTCGTGGACACCCACGAGTGGAAATAGTCCCTGTAGGTCGGCATGGTGAGTGGGCGGGATGTTGGTGGAGGTCATGTGATCATCGGTCTCCTGACTGCCGGTCACATGAATACCACTCATTGTAGACAGAGGTAGAACTGTGTTCTTTTATTACAAATGACAGCAGAGTGCTCAGAGTATTTCACAGACGTGGACAGAGGACTTTCCTCTTGCCCCCTTCTTTTAAGCATTTTCATGAAAGGTATTCTCCACAGCTGACTTCCTGTTTACAGAACATACTGTAAACGTGCACTTTATTGTGCATAAAATTGTAATCTCTTAATACTACAATATTTTCTGTTATAACTCGTGGAGACATACATATATATATATATATATATATAATACAAAAATATCCTTATCTTGCGCTCGCAGAACCAGCAGCACTACAGGCGAGACCTCCGTTGCCGGATCTCAGACAAACATAAGATAGAAAACACAAATCCTGAGCGCGCTCTGTTTGATGTATAGATATAGCGGAAGTCCTTCCAAGTAGGTGTATCTTATACTATGGATAATTGGATTTCTTGGGTTCCTGCAATGGATAACCCCTCACCAGAAAGTCACCCAAACAAATGGCCCAAGGCCAATTAGAATAAAATATTTAATACAAAAAGAATTCATAAAAGTCTTTGACATGAGAATTTTTTTACAACAGGTTATACATGGATTTTGATAACTCTGACAGCAGAATCCAGTAGGTAGATGTAAACACTCCCTCACCTTAGCAAGGTGTGCGCTTGGCGAAGGGAGTAATTTTCCTAACTGGAATACTGACTAATGACTGATAAACCCTGTCAACAAAGTGACTTAAACACTCACCCGAAGCACTCTAGCAGCAACCATGTGTGTGGGAGACTCAGGATAGTTTGCGGCTTCCCACTGCTGCTATTTAAACCCCCTCCGTGATAACATCACTTCCTCTAATTACTGGAGGCTTAAATGTTGTTGGGAGGTTAAAAATAAATTAACTGGGTTCTCTTCCATTATGTTTATAAACCGAATATCTCTATTCCCCCTATTGATGGATATATAGTTGTTCTAAATAAACCCGTAAGCACAGGGCTAACAAGCTCTTAAACAACCTACACCTGGTTTGGAGCCCGTACTACCGTACTATATTGTAGAGGTGATGAGGTTCCCTTGGATGGATGGCTTCTCCAATCCTGACACACACAGAACCAGGCAGCACTCCTTGGATTTTGCAAAATTGAATTCAAGGTGTGAATCCGACGTTTCAATGCCATTACTGTTTTTTTTCAAGGTGCTATGCTGTGAAAATCAAAACCAAACATAAGATTTTCACAGCATAGCACCTTGAAAAATACGCCGTAATGGTGTTGAAACGTCTTTGAATTTTACTGTGCCAGCGCTTTGATTGTACTTGTTCAATACACCTTGAATTCATTTTTGCAAAATCCGAGGAGTGCCGCCTGGTTCTTTGTGTGTTAGGATTGGAGAATATTATATATAATATAATATTAAGGCACACTGGGCCTGATTTAGAGGTGGATGGAATTGCAGAGCCGCACACAAGGACCGGCGACGGGGGGGGGGGGGGGTTAAAGGGCACTCCTGTACTGGGCCCCAAGAATAAGAGGGGCCCCAAGTATATGCCACTTAGTGTCCAGCAGGGATGCGAGCAGGGAATTATCATGGAGGTATTGGGGAGAGACAGACCGTGGTATGTGTGGGGGAGGAAGGAGAGATATACATATTTATGTGTCTGTATACGGTAGATAAATAAATATATATATATATATATTTTATTTATTAACAGTTTATTATATAGCGCAGCAAATTCTGTTGCTCTGAGGGGGCCCCAGAGATATCACTGTACCGGGCCCCAAGATGACTGTTGCCAGCCCTGCCGGCCACCTAAATGCAAATGCAGCAGGAGGTGTCTATATGAAATAGACACCTCCTGCATTGCATTTGCAATCTGAGTGCAGCGACCGTTGATGGATCACCATCGCAAACATTGGTTGAAGGGTTAGCCATACTCAGCCTGGTCAGTTCCTGGCAGCTTGCTCGGCCAGGAAATATGCACGCAGATCCTGGCCTTGCCCCTCCTGGAAAACAGTGGGTAGACAAGCTGTGGCT
Organism: Pseudophryne corroboree; assembly: GCF_028390025.1. NCBI lineage: Eukaryota > Metazoa > Chordata > Amphibia > Anura > Myobatrachidae > Pseudophryne > Pseudophryne corroboree. The sequence continues at coordinate 316,345,136 of NC_086445.1, forward strand.
GGGTGACACTGCAAGCGTATTCGCAGATAGCGTGCTTGCACAAGCGCAGAACACATTCTGTGCATGTGCAGCCCTCCCACCATCAGAGATATGCGCTATCGGGTTAATATACATCGCTGCATCAGGCCCACTGTCCCTTTTTTTTTGTTATGGATTTATTTTGTTGGATGATCCTTTAATAGTTCCCTTTCCTTATGCTTGAAATACAGCAGTTGTTACTGATTTGTAAACATACTTGTACTCTATAGAAAAGGTTATCTATTTCCGACAAACGTGACCACATAAATTCCCACATGCAGCATTGTTGTACTCTGGCTTCAGAGAAAATGAGCACATACCCGTCTAATCAGTAACCTGTCCGATGTCAAGGACACATGACCATTTGTGCTTGAGCAGAATGTAATAATGCCTTGCTTATTGCTGGCCCTATAGGAATTGCACTGCCCTGGGGTAAATCTTCGTTTCCTCTGCGCTATTTATTCTGACTTTCCAGGATGTCATATAGACATGATCTTCCATTTTACACTTTGCATAAACAATGCCAAAAATGAATTCTTGTCTGATTAAATGCAAATTTCATTTTGCAGCTGTAAAACTAAGGATATTTTTATGTTTTGTTGAATATATTGTAATCAAACCAGTAACGCGTTAGAACAGTACAGCTTCTTGTTTACATGATAACAGCTACACGAAGCACCGCTTTTATTTTTATTCATGGTCGATTTTATTTCATGGAATTTGTCTGCATGTATCTGGTGCCAAATCAGTGCTCCTCTGCTCGATGTCTTGTGCTGGATACTGTTTCTCTGCCTGAATTAATCCCTTTTCCATAAAGTAATAACAAAAGTTGATCGCTGCGTCTGGCTGCTGCCTAATCTACTAATGATTTCTATTGCTTTGCTGCTTGGTTTAGTCATTTCAGGCTTTGCTGGATGTTTCCTGTAAAATGGATTTATGTCCAGATACCTAGAAATGTTTAGTATTATAAGCAGCTTCTCATTTTTTTTTTCCTTTTTAAACAGTGTGTTGCTTGTGAAACAGACCTTGGAGGCTCCAACTCTGGAGCAGAAGTTAGAATCCGGAACAACGAATTGTACTGCAACAGCTGCTACATTAAATATAAAAGTAAGTCTGCGGTGATCCGTGTAAGTTTCAGAGCACCCATTACTGCTGGTATTGAATCCAGGAATGCACTGTTACAAATCATGAGCAAAACGACTGAATCGATAACTATATTTAGCAAAATGGATTCATGAACAGCTCCAGTGACCCCTGTGTGTCAAGGGAAGCTCCTCATTCTGCAACCAGAACAGAGTGATAACTGTGCCTCTTAAGCATCATCCACCCTATCCTTGCGCAAGGTGTGCCATTCTAATCCTGTAATGTCTTTGGAAACTGGTATAGAAGATGACAAAGACTCCAGCACTGTGCCAGAGGCACCCCCTTCCAACGGAAAGGGTCCGACATGAGTGTATTCAAGGGCCGGCCAAACCCGACAGGTTTGGCCCGTTCCAGACAATGGCAATCCAACCTTTCTTTAAAGTTGGATTGATATTGTCTGAAACGGGGCTAAAACCTGTCGGGTTTGGCCGTGCTTCCGACAATACACGTGAATCGGCAGCTTAAGCTGCCGATCCGCATGCATTTTGACTTGTCGGAAAAAAAGGGCTTACATTGAATAGGTCGGATCCCCTTCCGACCTAAACCTGTCGGAAACTGCCGTCTTTCCAACAAGACAGAAGTTTCTGACAATAATTGAATACACCCCATAGCCTGCTTGCCTGCCTAGCACATGTATAGGTATGTGGAACTATTTCCTTTTAAAATGTGCATTGATGAGAAATGTCACTTCAATGCCCTGCGTACTGTCACTATTACCACCCACTTTAATTTACACAAACAGTATTTCAGAAAAAAACTAATCATGGGTGTTTAGGGGACATTGCGGCTTCTCACTTTGGTGTGTTTAAAAGGTTTAAAATTTATTGTATAAAGTACGCCTAAAAGTTGTTCTAGGCGTTCCTACGGAAAGTAAACATGGACAGCTAAAAAAAGTAGGGAGAAGACTGCTCTGCTGCCCCTGCTAAACAGGACCTGCCACCTGTACAGGACTTGTACCAGCCATTCAGATAATATTATCCCAAAATGAAATTTCCCTTTGCATGCTGGTGCTCAGTTACTTTGCCCAGCCATGACAAGAAACGTAACCTCCGTCCAGCTTCTCGCATTAGTAGATTGTTGAATTTTGCACTCATCAGACTTTGCAATCTTGGACTGCAAATCCAAGTAGGGGCTGTTATGAAAGTATGAGCGTATATGCAGTGAGGCAGGCACAAGCGCAGCACTTTTCATGGACTATATACTGTAGTAAGATCTAAGTTCAGCTAATCATTATACGCTGTCATAACCACAAAATGTGAGGTTTTTTTTTAGTTATTGAGAAGTGCTTTACTTCTGACTTTTTAATGTTCTTTAATGTGGCATACAGGAAGGAGGGCAACATAGTGTCTGCATTTGAGGAATCCGTGTCTATCTCTGCGTGTGTGCCATAATTAGTGAAAATAGAAATGACAGTGGGAGAGTAATGTCACCCTGGAGCTTTACATTTTCCTTATGTTTGCAGCCTCCTTATCTATCCCATAAGAGATTAGACTAATGTACTGATCTGGCAAAATGAGGACTAATAAAAATCCATGTATGTTCACAGCCGGGCAGCCCACCTCGATGTGAAGGCCTAATCGCTGAAGAACCACTGCTAGAAGTATCAGAGGAGGAAGGATGTAAATCTGTAAGCGCAAGGATGTAAATCTATAAGCACAGGTTGGATATGTGCTTTATATATCTTATGTTATCTGTAAGATATGACATCGCAATTGCCTTTTATTCTTGTATTACCTCTTTAACTAGATTTTTCTGTGCTATATTTATGAGAGGATAATCAAAGCTAAGGGGCATGTTGTATCTTGTGTTCTGAATTCCGTATGTAAAAAAGACTGCTTTTATTTGTAATTTCAAAACATTTTTGAGTATCTTTCTTTTTTTTCTTTTTTTTTTTCCCATTCTCTTCTCATTGGTGTCTGAAGAGGGTATTTTCATTGGGAATGTTATTTAACAAGTAATATCAGATTAATACTAGAGTAATGTTGCTGTCCTTTCCTCTGAACAAAATGAAAGCGTATTGAAATGCATCTGAATGTATTGTAGTTCCATATTTATGTATGACAATATGAGCTATGTCACTGCTTTGTGGTGAGGCGCAGAAGGGATGCTGCAAATTCTATCAGTCTCTCTGCAGGAATTGTGCGGTAACATGGATTTTCCAATACCAATGTTTTCTTTTCCTGAAATTGTTTGTCAATAAATGTTTATTTTCCAAAGAAAGTTTCCTGTAACTATTTTCTGATTTACTTTTGTAAATAAAATGATGGCTGCATTTAAGTCTGATTTTGTTTTTCTTTGTGGGTTTTTTTTTTTTTAATAGATACTGTCTATACTGTAGATAGGTAGGGATGGAAGGACTTTTGCTTGCATGTTGCATGCAGAGATATAAGTATGTGTGATTTTTTTTTTTTCTTTATTCATTCCTTTAAATATTAACTGTGATTCACAACCCTAGAGTGCAACCGTAGGAAACCAGTGAAATATTTATATTTATGTCTGGGTAAAAAATACCCTCATTTCTCTCTGTCCCATACTGTGCTCTTCATGCACTATATAGCTCATGGACCAGGTTGAATGTCACTGAATAGATCAAGCCTTAAGCTAGCCATACACTTTAAAATTATCTTTCCAACCAACTAGTTGGCTAGTTAGAATCTGTTAAAGTGTTGGGAGCAAATTACAATCCACCATTTGCTCTCAAGTTCCAGAAAACTGACAAAAAATTCAGACAAATTTGGTTAAATCTGTTTGATACAACTAGTTTGAACAACAGTTTTTGTCTGTTTTCAGCGTTTTGGACCAAACTGTTGACTTTCATTTGCTCATATACATTACCAGATTTTTGTTCCCACTAGCCAACTAGTTGGATGATTGGAAAGATAATGTTAGTGTATGGCTATCTTAACCACGTGCCTGGTTTGGTTGCATCAGATGTGACGACGCCCGGCTGGGCTTTTCCCTCACATGGTCGAATCTAATGCTACCAGTTAAACACCCAATGGGCAGATACATGAAGATGATCTTCCAGCAGCTGCCAGTTTCAGAGGGACCTCTCGGCTCCTCTGCACCCATGGCTTCTCACCAAGTGTGTCCCGATCACTGCTGATTGGAGAGCAAAGCAGCTGTTTGGGGACAACTAAATATATACCCTCCCCTGTGTCCTAGTTAACAATTAAATCATCAATAGTTTAGAAATATTGATGATGATATTTATTTCCATGAATTGTTTTGATTATGGCGATCCCATGTCGCTCAAGAATATTTTTATGGAACAGTCGATTAGGATTGGACAATATCATATAAGTCCTAAATAGTTTAAAAGTGTTAAGTTCATGAACAGTTATACCATAAGAATTGCTATTTTTATGGTGTACTGTGTATTAAAAAAAAATGCATTTTACAGTGCCTTGCTAAAGTATTCACCCCCTTGGCTTTTTACCTATTTTGTTACATTACAACCTGTAATTTTTTTTTTTTTTTTTACTCACTCAGACTATTTTGTTCAGATCCATCACATAAAATTCAAAGTTGGCGAAGTGAAATGAGAAAAATTCATAAAAAAATATTTTTTTAATCAAAATTTAAAAATTGGCATGTGTTTATGTATTCACCGCCTTTGCTATGAAGTCCCTAAAAAGTTCTGGTGCAACCAATTACCTTAAGAAGTGACGTAATTAGTAAAATTAAGTCCACCTGTGTGCAATCTAAGTGTCACATGATCTGTCAGTAGAAACACACCTTTTCTGAAAGGCAACACCACTAAGCAAGAGGCATCACACCATGAAGACCAAGGACCTCTCCAAACAAGACAGGGACAAAGTTGTTGAGAAGTACAAGTCAGGGTTGGGTTATTAAAAAATATCCAAATCTTTGATTCCCCGGAGCACCATTAAATCCATCATCTTCAAATGGAAAGAACATGGTACCACAACAAACCTGCCAATAGAGGGCTGGCCATCAAAACTCAGACCAGGCAAGGAGGGCATTAATCAGAGAGGCAGCACAGAGACCAAAGGTAACCCTGAAGGCGCTGCAGAGTTCCACAGCAGAGACTGGTGTATCTGCGCATGTGACAACAGTAAGCCGTACACTCTCTATAGAGCTGGGCTTTATGGAAGTGACCAGAAAAAAGGCATTACTTAGTATTAAAAATAAGAAGGCACGTTTTGAGTTTGCCAAGAGGCATGTGGACGACTCCCCAAATGTATGGAGGAAGGTGCTCTAGTAAGATGAGACTAAAGTAACTTTTTGGCCACCAAGGAAAATGCTATGTCTGGCGCAAACCCAACACATCCCATCACCCCAAGAACACCATCCCCATAGTGAAACATGGTGGTGGCAGCATCATGCTGGGGGGATGTTTTTCAGCAGCAGGGACTGGTAAACTGTTTTGAGTCGAGGGAAAGATGAATGATGCTAAATACAGGGATATTCTTAAGCAAGACCTGTTTGTCTGCCTGTGATTTGAGACTGGGATGGAGGTTCACCTTCCAGCAGGGCAATGGCCCTCATTCCGAGTTGATCGCACGCAGCAACTTGCTGCTCATGCGATCAACTTGACGCCACCTACGGGGGAGTGTATTTTAGCGTAGCAGGGCTGCGATCGCTTGTGCAGCCCTGCTATGCTAAAAAAGTTTCCTGCAAAACAAGACCAGGGTCAGACTTACTTACCCTGTGCGACGGATCCGGCGACGAAGGTCCCGGAAATTGATGTCAGACATCCGCCCTCCAAACGCCTGGACACGCCTGCTTTTGCCTCACCACGCCTGGAAAACGGTCAGTTGACGCCCCAGAACGCCTCCCACCTGTCAGTCTTCTTGCGATCGCCGCTGCGATCACTTTTTCTGCCGGCGTCGTCGCCCGACGACGGCTGTCGCCAGGCATTGACGTGCATGTGCAATGCATCCGCCGCGCATGTGCAGTTACGACCCGTTCACACCGCTAGGACCCGAAGCATACTGGTAAAGCAACACTCGAGTGGTTTAAGGGGAAACATTTAAATGTGTTGGAATTGCCTAGTCAAAGCCCAAAGCTCAATCCAATTGAGAATATGTGGTCAGAATTAAAGATTGCTGTTCACAAGCGGAGACCATCCAATATGAAGGAGCTGGAGCAGTTTTGCCTTGAGGAATGGGCAAAAATCCCTGGGCAAGCTCATAGAGACTTTTCCAAAGTGACTTGCAGCTGTAGTTGCTGCAAAAGGTGGCTCTACAAAGTATTGACTTTAGGCGGGTGAATAGTTATGCATGCTGAAGTTTTCTTTTATTTTGTCCTATTTGTTGTTTGCTTCACAATAAAAAAAATTAAAAAAAAATCTTAAATTGTAGGCATGTTCTGCGAATGAAATGATGCAAATCCATTTTAATTCCAAGTTGTGAGGCAACAAAACATGAAAAATACAAAGGGGGGGTGAATACTTTAGCAAGGCACTGTAGTAAAATCATGTTCGCTGAGTTTGAAATAAATGTTGTTGATCTAATTCAATTAAAAAAAAAATATATTTCTGAGCCGTTATTGGAAAATATATTTAGTTAATGGGGTAATGGTCATTTTGATGAGGTTCCTCCAACATAAGTGGTGTCAAAATGATCAAAATACAAAACCTGAAAAAGTGCGAGTGTGTGTTTTGGGAATCTTCCAACTGCTGAATCCTTTCTTATACTGAAAGCAGTGTGTATATAACATTGTGTGCATCTCATCTGAAGGCCGCTATTGAAGCATCCTGGTCTTCCATAACACCTCAGCAGTGCCGCAGGCTGATAGAACCCATGCCACACCGCATTGAGGCAATAATTCATGCAAAAGGGGCCCAAACCATGTACTTAGTACATATGCATGATTATGCTTTTCAGAGGGCCGATATTTCTGTATTTAAAATCCTTTTTTATTGAGTTTATGTAATATTCTAATTTTCTGAGATTTTGTATTTGCGGTTATCTTAAGCTGTAAGCCACAATCATCAAAATTATAACAAATAAAGGCTTGAAATATCTCACTTTGCATGTAATGAGTCTATATAATATATTAGTTTCACCTTTTAAGTTGTTGAATTACTGAAATAAATTCCCTTTTGCATGACATTCTAATTTTCTGAGTTTCACCTGTAGCTGTCAGTCCTGGATAGTTACACCACTGGTGCCGACTCTGACTCCTGCCCATAAATATTATTTGGTCCATAGAACCACAAGATGTGTGAGAGAGTACACATTTGGACTATTTAAAACTAGGTTCAGGTGTCTTGATACAGATGTCTCCTTTTGTATTGTTGCTGTGGGAGGCAGCGTACCACAGTGCTGCCGCAATGTATACACAACACACGGCATATCGCTAATTCCCCCCCCCCCCCTCCCCCCCCCAACATACAGCTCCCCCATTGAGTGCTATTGTAGTTGGGAGTGTTCATATGCATGCTACTGCCGCCGGGTGCATAACTTGCTGTTACCCCACTAATCAACCTCCACCAGCTCCCCTGTGCTATTGTGGGTAGCGGGAGCATCTCTCCCCTCTACTTTCCCTGGCTTCTCTTGGATGTGCTGCATGGGTAGAGTGAGCATGCATATGCATACTACCATAGGCTATGCTGTGGCAATCAGCATCACAGGCATCAACCTAAGAGGACACATCTGTAAGTATTGTGGTGTGTTGTTATTCAGCTTGGGGAAGGTCTTAGATATTGTGGTCTGCTGATGTCTATTGCATAATCTGGCAATAAACCAACCTGCCCCTTAGATTACGTACTAGATAGTGAGTCTCATCATCAGGCAAATTGCAGAGTACAGGGAAGTGAGGCAGACTCTGATTACCAACTGTTGGACCAGGTAAAGTGGAACGAGATGAGTCAAATTAACCTAACACATTTAAAACACATTCTGCAGTATTCTACAAACAAACAGAACATTTTAGTTTCAACGAAACGTTAAGACCACAACTTGCATTAAGCAAATGTATTTTCTCAGAAACATAAACAAAAAAGTACAGTAAATATTATATTGTATAAGAATTATCAGCCATAACAACAATGTAGACATAAATGAGGTTAGAAAGGCAAAACGTGTTGTTAAACAATAGTTAATTTTTATTTAATTTTTTTTTAACGAAGGAGTGTGATTTATCTTTAGGGTGAAACCAGGGATGGCCACATCTGGTCTTTACACTATGCCCAGGAGGAGATGGGGCGCTGTTTGCCAAATAAGATGGTTTTATAGATAACTGTAAAAGTGCTAAAACTACCTACTGTAATACTGAATAATAAATTAGTAGGTTTTAAACTTTATGAAGTTGCTCTATTAGGATCTGGTCTATAATGGTGAAAGTCCCAGTAAAAAGAAAAGACGAAATAAAAATTTCCAACTAGAAAATAAAAACACTCTGGTAGCTCCTACTGAAGGAGTAATATACTGTACCCAAACAATGTAACTGGTGGTTGGTGAGAATGCAGGTGCAATAGTGTAGCACCAATAAACACCATATACCAGAGGTTCCCAAACTCAGTCCTCAAGTCACTCTTAACAGTTCAGGTTTTAAAAAGATCCATGCTTGACTTAATTAGTACCTCATTCATTTTAATTAAATCATCTGTGCTCTACCATGGGTATTCTTAAATCCTAGACGTTTAGGTAACTTTGAGGACCAAGTTTGGGAACCACTGCCATATACATCGGGAATTAATGAAGTGATCACCGGCTGCAAATAGTTGCAGCTCGGCAAGCCATGGAGCATCGCAGCAAGATGAACATTGCTACATCTGCACTAGAGGTGACTTGGGCTGATAACTCATCAAAGACACGCAAAGAATGTAAAATAAACAATGTTGAAAGAGAGAGAAAAAAATGAAATTGTGAATTATTGTATGAAAACTTTGTTAACTAGTGCAGTAATAATATACTCACATCTTCCAGAGTAGTAATGGACGTATGGTATCTTTGACTCCGCCGAAGGTCCAACTGATTCACTAGTAATGCAATTTTTAAAAGGTTCTCAAAATAAAGCAACACAGGCACAGTGGGAAGTTTGTTACAAATGCCAGACCAGCACTGAGACGCCAATCCTTGCCACATGTATGAATGGTTATATAGACAAGATGATGTCTGTATCTCAGCAATCAATGTCTGTTGGTGTAAAAACAAGATGAAGAGATTGCAACCACTATGATTCAGAATCTGACACCAGAGTTTGAGTTTTTAGTCATAGCATTGAAAGCATACAGTGCAAAGTTAACAGATGCAGGGACAGATGTAGTAAGCCTTGGAGAGTGATTAAGTGTAGAGAGAAAAAGTACCAACCAATGAGCTCCTAATTGTCCTTTTCAAACACAGCCAGTAATATGGCAGTTAGGAGATGATTGGCTGGTACTGTATCTCTGTCCATTTCTCTTATGTCCTAGAGGATACTGGGGTCCATTTAGTATCATGGGGTATAGATGGGTCCACTAGGAGCCATGGGCACTTTAAGAATTTTATAGTGTGGGCTGGCTCCTACCTCTATGCCCCTCCCTCCAGACTCAGTTTAGAAAATGTGCCCGGCAGAGCTGGCCACACTGAAGGAAGCTCATGAAGAGTTTTCTGCATTTATTTTCTCTGTTTGTTGTTTCCAGGCAGGGCTGGTTGGCACCAGCCTGCCTGCATCGTGGGACTTAGGGAGGAAAAATGGCCCAACCTCTTGAAGGGTTAATGGTCCTGTTCCCCGCTGACAGGACACTGAGCTCCTGAGGGAACTATTCATAAGCCCCACCATGGCGAGGGTACATTCCCGCAGCACGACGCCACCCCTAACAGAGCCAGAAGAATGAAGAGTGGTGAGTACTGAGCCAGCATCCCGGTTAGCGGGGCACTGGCCATTATGGTGGCATGAGTGTACGGAGACGCACGGTTACTAAACAGGGCAGAATGCATCTCCAGGCACAGTGCACAACTGCGTCTCAGTACACTGTACCCAGAATGGCAACACGGTCTTAAAGCGGTTTCTCTCCATATTAAATACCAGATTCCTCAGCCAGTATAAAAAAAGAGGGAAGACCGCGCGCCATTGAAGGGGAAGGGCTTCACTATGAGAGGATCCAGCAGCTCACCAGCACCATTTTCCCTCTGCAGTAGACACAAATGCTGACAGGACAGGGATGCGCAGCTTTTCCGCTGTGACTCCAAATTACCTCAGCAGTACCAGGGGGTCATAGCAGGGGGGTAATGACTGTTAGTGTGCTAACTCCCCTATCAGGGTACTTAGTCTGCGACCCGGCTAAGCTTGCCATTAGCGCGGTGGGGGCTGGCTCCAAACAACTCTGTGTCTCCCTGAAGGGCTCATTGTGGGTTAATTGTGCTTAACCTTTTCCTGTGTGTGTGCTGTCACATTTGCATTATGTCAGGCAAAGAGTGTGTTTCTCTGTACAGCGAAGTGTTCCTCTTCACCAGGGGGCTCACTACTGGGTACTCGGGGTTCACAAGCTAGCGGGCTGAACTGGAGTGGGTTAATTCTCTCAAAGGAATGATTTCCAGTCTTTCTACAAAGCTATCCTGCAATGGGAATGAGACACAATACTTAAAACAAACTGTGGATGAGTTTATGAACAGAGACTCAGTGCCCTAAAAAGCATCTCAGTCCCCTCCCATTTGTCCGCAAAAGCGATCTGTGGCCCATATCCTGCAATCTGATGCTGGTGGGTCAGATTTGGAGGAGGGTGAGGTAGACTTGGAGGGGGAAGGGAATATGGCTCTGTCACAGGGAATAGAGGCTATCAGAGGAGAGTGAGGAATCTTATTTTAATGTAAAGATGAAGTCCTCAGTTACTTTTCCTGTGTCAAAGGAATTGAATACCCTGTTTGAAGAACCATGGGTTAATCCTGATAAGAAGTTTCAGATCCCTAAAAGGTTGCTCTCATATTTTCCTTTTCCTCTGGAGGATAGGAAAAATTGGGAAAATCCACAGATAGTGGACGTATCAGTGTATAGGCTGTCATGTAAAATTGTATTGCCTATTCCTGGTGCAGCCTCCCTAAAAGACACGGCTGATCGTACAATTGAGACTACACTCAAATCATTGTACACAGCTGCTCAAAGACCCACTATTGCATGTGCGTGGATCACTAAAGCCATTGGGCGAAATGGTCAGGTAACCTAATTAAGGGGTTAGATTCCTTGGGGGGATGTTGTCTTACTCCTGCAGCATATACAAGACTCTGCAAACTTTATGGTGGAAGCCATGAAGGAAATTGGCATGCTTAATACACGTACCACCGCTATGGCAGTGTCGGCACGCAGGGGCTTGTGGCTACGCCAGTGGACTGCTGACGCAGACTCTAGGAAAGGCTTGGAAGGTCTACCATTCACAGGAGAGGCCTTGTTTGGAGATGAACTAGACAAATGGATCTCCACAACTACTGCAGGTAAGTCTACGTATCTTCCTTCCGCAGCCCCCCCAATCAAGTAGACTTATTCAGCTTCTAAGTAACAGTCCTTTCGGATGGCCAAGTTCAAGGGCAAATCCAGAGGTGCCTCTATGTCCTCCAGCGGCACAAGAGGTAAACCACGCAAACCAGCAACTGCAAGTGCTCAGGAATAGAGCTCAGGCTCTGCTTCCTCAAAGACTTCAGCATGACGGTGGACCGCAATGCTTGGAAGGCTGTCAGGTGGGAGCCTGACTACAATTCTTCAGTCAGAGCTGGTCAAATTCGTGCCAGGATCCCTGGGTCGTAGATCTTATTTCCCAGGGCTACAGACTGGAGTTCCAAGAGCTCCCACCTCACAGATTCTTCAAATCAGGCTTGCTAGTTTCACAAGAGGCAAGTATAACTTTACAGCATGCCATCCAAAAACTGGTACAGACTCAGGTCATTGTTCCAGTTCCACCTCATCTACTAAACATGGGGTACTATTCCAACTTGTTTGTAGTACTGAAGCAGGACGGTTCGGTAAGACCGATTCTGAACCTCAAGTCTTTGAACCCGTACTTACGAGTGTTCAAATTCAAGATGGAGTCTCAGAGTGGTGATTTCAGGTCGGAGGAGGGGGGATTCCTAGTGTCTCTGGATATCAAGGATGCGTACCTTCATATTCTGATCTTGCCGTCTCATCAGGCTTATATACGGTTTGCACTGCAGAACTGTCACTACCAGTTCCAGGCCCTGCCATTTGGTCTCTTCACGGCACCGAGGGTGTTCACCAATGTGATGGCAGAGATGATGTTTCTACTCTGCAAACAGGGAGTGAACATAATTCCGTACCTGGACGATCGCCTGATAAAAGCATCGTCCAGGGAGAGGTTGCTGGACAGCATTGCTCTCTCAACCAAACTCCTCCAGGATCACGGGTGGATTCTGAACCTTCCAAAATCTCACCTAGAGCCAACACGGAGGCTCCTATTCCTGGGAATAATACTGAACACAGAGTCACAAAAGGTGTTCCTTCTGTTGGAAAAGGCATTGGTAATCCAGTCGATGGTTCGGGATGTCCTGATGCCAACCCGGGTGTCGGTGCATCTGTGCATTCGCCTTCTGGGGAAAATGGTGGCCTCTTACGACGGGCTTCAATACAGAAGGTTTCAATCTGTTGGACAAATGGTCCGGATAGCATCTTCTCATGCACGAGATAATCCGTCTGTCGCCAAAAGCCAGGATCTCCTTTCTGTGGTGGCTACAGTCTTCTCTCCTCGTCGCAGGACGGAGGTTCAGAATTCAGAACTGGATTCTGTTAAACCCAGACGCAAGCCTCAAAGGTTGGGAGCAGTCACTCAGGGGGTGCAGCTTCAGGGAAGATGGTCCAGTCAGGAAGTCATCCTTCCAATCAACATTCTGGAACTCATGGCCATATACAACACCCTTCTACAGGCCTCACATATTCTTCAAGATCTGGCCATTCAGGTCCAGTAGGACAATGTGACGGCAGTAATGTACATAAACAGACAGGGCAGAACGAAAAGCAGAGCAGCAATTTCACAGGCGTCAAGAATTCTCCTCTGGGCAGAAAGAAACGCTGTGGCAGTTTCAGCAGTCTTCATTCCGGGAGTAGACAACTGGGAACCAGACTTCCTCAGCAGACACGACCTACACCCCAGGAAGTGGGGCCTTCACCCGAAAGTGTTCAGGTGATTGACAAGTCGATGGGGATATCCACAGATCGACATGATGGCCTCTTGTCTCAACAAGAAGCTGAGGCGGTATTGTTCCAGGTCGAGAGACCCACAGGCGGTGGCGATAGACACCCTGACAAACTGTGTCTTTCATATGGTGTATGTGTTTCCTCCACTTCCTCTGATCCCAAGAATTCTAAAATGAATAAAAAGGGAAAAGGTTCAAGCAATACTCATTGCTTCGGACTTGCCAAGAAGGGCCTGGTACGCGGACCTTCTGGAGATGCTCCTCGAAGATCTGTAGTCTCTACCTCTTCGCGAGGATCTTCTGCAACAGGGCCCGTTCGTCTATCAGGACTTACCGCGGTTACGTTTGGTGCCATGGAAGTTGAATGGCTGATTCTAGCCAGGAGAGGGATTCATAACAAGGTTATCCCGACTATAATCCAAGCCAGGAAGGGGGTAACGTCTAAGCATTACCATCATATTTGGAAGAAATATGTCCCTTGGTGTGAAAGCAGAAATTATTATGCGGTGGAATTTCATCTGGGACGTTTCCTGCTTTTTCTGCAGGCAGGTGTGGATGTGGGCCTGCGTCTGGGCTCCATAAAAGTCCAGATTTTGGCCTTGTCCATTTTCTTTGAGAAACAATTGGCTTCTCTCCCTGAGGTCCAGACATTCTGCACATCCAACAACCCTTTGTGCCTTCCATGGCACCTTGGGATCTCAATGTGGTGCTGCAGTTCCTCCAATCTGACTGGTTTGAACCGTTACAGGAGGTGGACATAAAATATCTTACGTGGAAGTCCATCACACTGTTGGCCTTGGCTTCAGCAAGACGTGTCGGAGCTGGGGTCTTTGTCTCACAAAAGTCCCTATTTAATTTTCCATGAGGACAGAGCTGAACTCAGAACTCGGCAGCAATTTCTTCCTAAAGTGGTGTCCGCATTTCACACCAACCAACCTATTGTGGTTCCGGTAGTCACTGACACCTCTAAGTCTTTGGATGTTGTGAGGGCTTTGAAGGTGTATGTGAAAAGAACAGCTCGTCACAGAAAGACGGACTCGCTGTTTGTTCTTTATGATCCCAATAACATTGGGTGTCCTGCTTCAAAGCGGACAATTGCACGCTGGATCATACTTACTATCCAGCATGCTTACTCCATGGCAAGTTTGCCATGTCCAAAATCTGTACAGGCCCACTCTACTAGGTCGGTGGGTGCTTCCTGGGTGGCTGCCCAGGGTGTCTCGGCTTTACAGCTCTGCTGAGCAGCTACTTGGTCAGGTTCGAACACGTTTGCTAAGTTCTACAAGTTCGATACTTTGGCCTCCAAGGACCTTCAGTTTGGTCAGTCAGTTCTGCAGGAACCTCAGCACTCTCCCACCTGGTTTGGGAGGTTTGGTACATCCCCGTGGTATTAAATGGACCCCAGTATCCTCTATGACGTAAGATAAAATAGGATTTTAATTACCTACCGGTAAATCCTTTTCATGTAGTCTGTAGAGGATACTGGGCGCCCGCCCAATGCTTCGTTCTTCCTGCACTGTTACTTGGTTAAGTAATGTTGGTTCTGCCATTGCTGTTCCTGTTTCAAGTTTGGTTAGCTTAGCTTTCCTCTTGTGTGTGCTGGTTTGGAATCTCACCACTATCCTTATCTATCCTCTCAAGTATGTTGTCTCCTCGGGCACAGTTTCCTAGGACTAGGAGGGGCATAGAGGGAGGAGCCAGCCCACACTATCAAATTCTTAAAGTGCCCATGGCTCCTAGTGGACCCATCTATACCCCATGGTACTAAATGGACCCCATTATCCTCTACAGATTACGAGAAAAGGATTTACCGGTAGTTAATTAAAATCCTATTTTTTATCACTCTCCAAAGCTTAGTACTGTACATTTCCCTCAAAGTTAGAGAAAAGCTATAACCATTTCAGGAATGTTATGTTTACACTGTTAAACTAATACTAAGACAACTGCACTGCAGGGGTAAAATGGCAGAAGCTGGGGGGGGGGGGGGGGGGTGATGGCACTGGCAAGGAAAGCCCTACTTTTTACTTTTGTATTTAAGGAAAATTATATGGCATTTTTCCCACAAAGGGGAAAATTTATCAAAGCTTGGAGAGAGATAAAGTGGAAAGTGAAAGTACAAGGCAATCAGCTCCTGTCATTTTCAAACACAGCCCGTAAAATGGCAGAAGCTGGGTGGTTAGTACTTTTACCTCTCTCCACTTTATCTCTGTCTACTTTTGCTAAATCTCCCTCAGAGTAATTTGCTTAAGAAGATACCTCAACCTCAAAAGGCTGGAGGAACGGGAAAGAGGGATCAACACTTATTTTTCCCCTGCAGCATTGGTAGGTGGAAGGTTGAATAGTCATTGATATGCCATACAGATGATATATGGAGATTGTTTCATTGTTAAATGAACTTTATTTGGTTGCTTTTATATTGTTTAAAGTCACCTTTAAGAAAAGCAATAAGACTATTTAGAAAAGCAAACTAAATTAGTCAGTATTTCTTTTTAATTAAGTTCATGTTTAAATTTGAAAAAAAGTCAATTGGTCAATTTATCTCCAGATACTGTAGCTAATTTTACCCATTGAATCTGATCAACTTCCCCCTAATCGGGATACGGTCATTAGGTCAAGAACACTTAGGTTGACAGTCATTAAGTCGACCACTATTGGTTGACATGCATTAGGTCGACATGGTCACTAGGTCGACATGAGTTTTTCAAATTTTTTGAGAACAGGGGAGTTAGACAGTGAGCATGGATGGGACAGAAGGCTTAGGATGAGAGTTTGCTGGGTTTGGTGAATTGGGTCTTGAGAGGCCGTTTTGAAGTTTTGTAGAGAGGTGGAGAGCTTGCGGGGGAGATTAGAGAATTCCAGACTAAAGGAGCAGCACACTCTTGGAGGGAGGAGGTAATAAGTAGGCAGGAAAGGCGGCATGCATTATTGGAGTGAAGTGGACAGCGGGAGTGTAACGTGAGATATGGTCCAAGATGTAAATGGTAGAGGAGTGGGTGAGAGCCATTGTAAGTGAGTGTGAGAAGTTTGAATTGGATTCTGAAGGGGAGCCAGTGGGCTTGTAACAGAGGGAAGGTGGATGTAGTACGTTTGGTGAGAATAGCAGCATTGAGGATAGATTGGAGTGGAGTTTTCCGGGATGCCAGATAGGAGAATATTACAGTAGTCTTAGCTGTAGAAGACCAGTCAGTGGATAAGGGTCTTCTTGGCATCCTGGGTGAGAAAGGGTCTGATCCTGGAAATATTTTTGAGATGAAAATGGCTGGTTTGTGAGATGTACTGAATGTGTTGTTTGTAGGAGAGGAAGGAGTCAAGGATTACTCCAAAGACAGCGCACTTGGAGGCTAGAGGAGATAGTAGTGCCATTAAAAGATAATGAAATCGTGGGAAATTAAATGTGTGGGATGGTGGGAAGATGATCAGCTCAGTTTTAGACATGTTAAGTTTAAGAAAGCATTGAGACATCCAAGAAGAGATAGCAGAGAGACAGTTGGAGAAACAAGTGAGGAGAGCAGGGGAGAGGACGGTGGGGGAAAAGTAGATTTGAGTTTCATCAGCATAGAGATGATATTGTAAGTGAAGAGAGCGAATAAGCTAACCTAAAGAGGATGAATAGAGAGAGAAAAAGGAGAGGTCCAAGAACAGGACCTTGGGGGACACCTATAGCTAGTGGAAGTGTGTGTGGAAGGAAGGGGGGGGGGGGGCACAGAGCCAGATATAGACCTCATGGGGCCCCCCAATCCCCTTTTTTTAATACACTGTAGGATTTATTTTTTGTGGTAGGTGGGTAGTGGACAGGACTGCTTTGTATTAAAGAAAACAATAAAATACATTGCCCTCAATATGAAAAAAATAACGCACAATGGCCAGATAGGAAAAAAACACTTTGTCCCCCAACAGGTACACATTGCCTCCCACAGGAATTAATAAAATATTTTTCCCCAACAGGACAAAAAACACCACATTGTCCCCAACAGGACAAAAAATACAATGGCCCCTTAAAGGAAAAAACCCAAACACACACTATATATATATATATATATATATATATATATATATATATATATATATATATATATTTTATACCAGCTGCTGTGATGAACTTCGTATAACACCTGTGAAGTTGCCCATCACATTACACTGCCAGGGGAGCAGGTCATATATATTGGCTGTGTATCACTTCACATTACACCAATAGTGGTGCCAATTGCAATATAGCAGCAAAGATGCCCATTATTTTACATTAAAAAAAAAATCATCATAAAAGGATACTCATCATGTTGTAAGAGATCCCAATTACATAAGTAATTAATTTTGACAGCTTCTGGGGTAATGTGGTAAAGCAGACACAAGGTGGAAGTTTGTAAACGTTCTTCAGGATCATTCTGGGGGAGTCAGAGACTGAGCATGTAGGCAAATCGGGACAAGAGGTTGGCGAATGTATATAATGAACATCCATCCTGGAAACTCTCCAACTCAAAGTTGTGAGGATAGTTTATTTCTCTGACGTCCTAGTGGATGCTGGGTACTCCGTAAGGACCATGGGGAATAGACGAGCTCCGCAGGAGACTGGGCACTCTTTAAAGAAAGATTAGGTACTACATCTGGTGTGTACTGGCTCCTCCCTCTATGCCCCTCCTCCAGACCTCAGTTAGAATCTGTGCCCGGCCAGAGCTGGATGCACTTAGTGGGCTCTCCTGAGTTCACTAAAAAGAAAGTATTTGTTAGGTTTTTTTATTTTCAGTGAGATCTGCTGGCAACAGACTCACTGCTACGTGGGACTTAGGGGAGAGAAGCAAACCTACCTGCTTGCAGCTAGCTTGTGCTTCTAAGGCTACTGGACACCATTAGCTCCAGAGGGATCGAACACAGGGCCCGACCTCGATCGTCCGTTCCCGGAGCCGCGCCGCCGTCCCCCTTGCAGAGCCAGAAGACGGAAGATTCCGGAGAAAATCGGCGGCTGAAGACTCCGGTCTTCAATAAGGTAGCGCACAGCACTGCAGCTGTGCGCCATTGCTCCCACAGCACACCACACGCTCCGGTCACTGGTGGGTGCAGGACGCTGGGGGGGGGGCGCCCTGGGCTGCAATTAGTATACCTTAAGTGGCAAAATGCACATAATACAGTTCTAAACTGTATATGTGCCTAATCCCCCGCCATAATTATTATTAAAAAAGCGAGAGAAGCCCGCCGCTGAAGGGGCGGGGCTATCTTCCTCAGCACAGCCAGCGCCATTTTCTCTTCACAGCTCCGCTGGAAGGACGCTCCCCAGGCTCTCCCCTGCAGTATACACTACGGAAAGAGTAAAAAAGAGAGGGGGGGGGGGGCACATAAATTTAGGCGCAAATTGTGATATAAGCAGATATTGGGGGAAAATTCACTTTGTGTATAGTGTAAATCCCTCTGTTATATAGCGCTCTGGTGTGTGCTGGCATACTCTCTCTCTGTCTCCCCAAAGGACTTTGTGGGGTCCTGTCCTCAGTCAGAGCATTCCCTGTGTGTGTGTGCGGTGTGTCGGTACGGCTGTGTCAACATGTTTGATGAGGACGCTTACGTGGAGGCGGAGCAGGTGCCGATAAGTGTGATGTCGCCCCCGGCGGGGCCGACACCAGAGTGGATGGATATGTGGAAGGTATTAACCGACAGTGTCAACTCCTTGCATAAAAGGTTCGATGACGCAGCTTTGGGACAGCCGGCATCTCAGCTCGCGCCTGCCCAGGCATCTCAGAGGCCATCAGGGGCTCAAAAACGCCCGCTACCTCAGATGGCAGACACAGATGTCGACACGGAGTCTGACTCCAGTGTCGACGAGGATGAGACAAATGTACAATCCACAAGGGCCATCCAATGCATGATTACGGCAATGAAAAATGTGTTGCACATTTCTGACATTAACCCGGTTACCACAAAAAAGGGTATTATGTTTGGGAAGAAAAAGCAGCCAGTGACTTTTCCCCCATCTGATGAGTTAAATGAATTGTGTGAAGAAGCGTGGGGTTCCCCAGATAAGAAACTAGTGATTTCTAAGCGGTTACTAATGGCGTACCCTTTCCCGCCAACGGATAGGTTACTCTGGGAGACATCCCCTAGGGTGGACAAGGCGCTCACACGCTTAGCAAAAAAGGTGGCACTGCCGTCTCAGGATACGGCCGACTTAAAGGTGCCTGCAGATAGAAAGCAGGAGGCTATCCTGAAGTCTGTGTATACACACTCAGGTACTATACTGAGACCTGCTATTGCTTCAGCATGGATGTGTAGTGCTGCAGCAGCATGGTCTGATTCCCTGTCTGATAACATTGATTCCCTTGACAGGGACACTATTTTGCTAACCATAGAGCATATTAAAGACGTAGTCTTATATATGAGGGATGCACAGAGGGACATTTGCCGGCTGGCTTCTAGAATTAATGCAATGTCCATTTCTGCCAGGAGAGTATTATGGACTCGGCAGTGGACAGGTGATGCTGATTCTAAAAGGCACATGGAGGTTTTGCCTTATAAGGGTGAGGAATTGTTTGGGGACGGTCTCTCGGACCTCGTATCCACAGCAACAGCTGGGAAGTCGACTTTTTTACCTCAGGTTCCCTCACAGCCTAAGAAAGCACCGTATTATCAAGTACAGTCCTTTCGGCCTCAGAAAGGCAAGCGGGTCAGAGGCGCGTCCTTTCTGCCCAGAGGCAGGGGTAGAGGGAAAAAGCTGCACCAGACAGCCAGTTCCCAGGAACAAAAATCCTCCCCTGCTTCCACTAAATCCACCGCATGATGCTGGGGCTCCACAGGTGGAGCCAGGTGCGGTGGGGGCCCGTCTCCGGAACTTCAGCGACCAGTGGGTTCGCTCACAGGTGGATCTCTGGGTTCTACAAGTGGTTTCTCAGGGATACAAGCTGGAGTTCGAGACGTCTCCCCCTCGCCGTTACCTCAAATCAGCCTTGCCAGCTACTCCCAAGGACAGGGAGGTAGTACTGGCGGCAATTCACAAGCTGTACCTCCAGCAGGTGATAATCAAAGTTCCCCTCCTTCAACAGGGACAGGGTTACTATTCCACAATGTTTGTGGTACCGAAACCAGACGGTTCGGTGAGACCCATTCTAAATTTGAAATCCTTGAACACTTATATAAGGAAGTTTAAGTTCAAAATGGAATCGCTCAGGGCGGTTATTGCAAGCCTGGAAGAGGGGGATTTTATGGTATCACTGGACATCAAGGATGCTTACCTACATGTCCCCATTTACCCACCTCACCAGGAGTACCTCCGATTTGTGGTACAGGACTGCCATTACCAATTCCAGACGTTGCCGTTTGGTCTGTCCACGGCACCGAGGGTATTTACCAAGGTAATGGCCGAAATGATGATACTCCTTCGAAAGAAGGGAGTTATAATTATCCCGTACTTGGACGATCTCCTTATAAAGGCGAGGTCCATGGAGCAGTTGTTGGTCGGAGTAGCACTATCTTAGGAAGTGCTACAACAGCACGGCTGGATTCTGAATATCCCAAAGTCGCAGCTGGTTCCTACAACGCGTCTGCTGTTCTTGGGTATGATTCTGGACACAGAACAGAAGAAGGTGTTTCTCCCGGAGGAGAAGGCCAAGGAGTTGTCATCTCTGGTCAGAGACCTCCTGAAATCAAAACAGGTGTCGGTGCATCACTGCACGCGAGTCCTGGGAAAGATGGTAGCTTCTTACGAAGCAATTCCCTTCGGCAGGTTCCATGCAAGGATCTTTCAGTGGGATCTGTTAGACAAGTGGTCCGGATCGCATCTTCAGATGCATCGGTTGATAACCCTGTCCCCGAGGGCCAGGGTGTCTCTGCTGTGGTGGCTGCATAGTGCTCATCTTCTCGAGGGCCGCAGATTCGGCATTCAGGACTGGGTCCTGGTGACCACGGATGCAAGCCTCCAAAGTTGGGGGGCAGTCACTCAGGGAAGAAACTTCCAAGGACAATGGTCGAGTCAGGAGACTTCCCTACACATAAATATTCTGGAACTAAGGGCCATTTACAATGCCCTAAGTCAAGCAAAACCCCTGCTTCAAAACCAGCCGGTGCTGATTCAGTCAGACAACATCACGGCGATCGCCCATGTAAACCGACAGGGCGGCACAAGAAGCAGGATGGCAATGGCAGAAGCCACAAGGATTCTCCGATGGGCGGAGAATCACGTGATAGCACTGTCATGATGGCGTCCCCCCTCAACAAAAAGCTAATAAGTATTGTGCCAGGTCAAGGGACCCTCAGGCGATAGCTGTGGACACTCTAGTGACACCGTGGGTGTACCAGTCGGTTTATGTGTTCCCTCCTCTTCCTCTCATACCAAAGGTACTGAGGATAATAAGAAAGAGAGGAGTAAGAACTATACTCATCGTTCCGGATTGGCCAAGAAGAACTTGGTACCCGGAACTACAAGAAATGATCTCAGAGGACCCTTGGCCTCTGCCGCTCCGACAGGACCTGCTGCAGCAGGGGCCCTGTCTGTTCCAAGACTTACCGCGGCTGCGTTTGACGGCATGGCGGTTGAACGCCGGATCCTGATGGAAAAGGGCATTCCGGTTGAAGTCATTCCTACGCTGATAAAAGCTAGGAAGGATGTGACAGCAAAACATTATCACCGCATATGGCGAAAATATGTTGCTTGGTGTGAGGCTATGAAGGCCCCAACAGAGGAATTTCAGCTGGGTCGATTTCTGCACTTCCTACAGTCAGGAGTGACTATGGGCCTAAAATTGGGATCCATAAAAGTCCAGATTTCGGCCCTGTCTATTTTCTTTCAAAAAGAACTGGCTTCACTGCCTGAAGTTCAGACGTTTGTCAAGGGAGTGCTGCATATTCAGCCCCCTTTTGTGCCTCCAGTGGCACCTTGGGATCTCAACGTTGTGTTGGATTTCCTAAAATCACATTGGTTTGAGCCACTTCAGACCGTGGAGTTGAAGTATCTCACGTGGAAAGTGGTCATGCTTTTGGCCTTGGCTTCGGCTAGGCGTGTGTCAGAATTGGCGGCTTTGTCATGTAAAAGCCCTTATCTGATCTTCCATATGGATAGGGCAGAATTGAGGACTCGTCCCCAATTTCTCCCTAAGGTGGTATCAGCCTTTCATTTGAACCAACCTATTGTGGTGCCTGCGGCTACTCGGGACTTGGAGGCTTCCAAGTTGCTGGACGTAGTCCGGGCCCTGAAAATCTATGTTTCCAGGACGGCTAGAGTCAGAAAAACTGACTCGCTGTTTATCCTGCATGCACCAAACAAGCTGGGTGCTCCTGCTTCTAAGCAGACTATTGCTCGCTGGATCTGTAGCACGATTCAACTTGCACATTCTGCGGCTGGACTGCCGCATCCTAAATCAGTAAAAGCCCATTCCACAAGGAAGGTGGGCTCTTCTTGGGCGGCTGCCCGAGGGGTCTCGGCTTTACAACTTTGCCGAGCTGCTACCTGGTCGGGATCAAACACGTTTGCAAAATTCTACAAGTTTGATACCCTGGCTGAGGAGGACCTTGAGTTTGCTCATTCGGTGCTGCAGAGTCATCCGCACTCTCCCGCCCGTTTGGGAGCTTTGGTATAATCCCCATGGTCCTTACGGAGTACCCAGCATCCACTAGGACGTCAGAGAAAATAAGAATTTACTCACCGGTAATTCTATTTCTCGTAGTCCGTAGTGGATGCTGGAGCCCGTCCCAAGTGCGGACTTCTGCAATACTTGTATATAGTTATTGCTTAACTATAGGGTTATTGTTCTGAGCCATCTGTTGAATGAGGCTCAACTGTTATTCATACTGTTAACTGGGTATAGTTATCACAAGTTGTACGGTGTGATTGGTGTGGCTGGTATGAGTCTTACCCTGGATTCCAAATCCTTTTCTAGTAATGTCAGCTCTTCCGGGCACAGTTTCCCTAACTGAGGTCTGGAGGAGGGGCATAGAGGGAGGAGCCAGTGCACACCAGATGTAGTACCTAATCTTTCTTTAAAGAGTGCCCAGTCTCCTGCGGAGCCCGTCTATTCCCCATGGTCCTTACGGAGTACCCAGCATCCACTACGGACTACGAGAAATAGAATTACTGGTGAGTAAATTCTTATTTTACTTGATGAGGTCCAGCTGCATTACCTCATTGAGTCATGACGTTAAGTGGTGGTCGTGCAGTGATCCTCTGGTAACGTTTTGCAGAGTAATAGTAACAGAGCCGAGTGCCTTTATTAGTGATATTAATACTGGTCTGAATGCCATTTCTTAGCCTCTGTCCGACATTTAAGAAGAAGCCAGCCTTTATGATGGATCATGGATGGGCCGGATTTAGTGGGGCTTAGCGCATAGGTTGCCTTGTGAGAAATCCGGGCCTGGGGGTGGTGGCATGAGAGGAGATAGAGAAAGAATGGTTAGAGAGATAAGAGGATAGCCAGGAGAGGGCAGAATCATGCAGACCAAGGGAGGGAAGTGTTTGCAGAAAAGAGCGTGGCAGCAGAGGTCAAGGAGAATAAGCACAGAGTAGTGGCACTTGGATTTAGCATGAAGGAGGACATTGCAGACTTTCGGAAGAGGACTGAAGCCAGACTGGAAAGAGTCAAGCAGAGAGTGAGGAAAAAAAGGCAGTAAGGCAGATGTAGAATATATGCTAAATAAGTTTGGAGGCAATAGGTAGGAGACAGATATATTGGTAGTTGGAGAGAGTGTGTGGATCAACAGTAAGTTTTTTCAAGAATAGGGGAGAAGAGTGCATGCTTGATGGCAGAGGAGACAGTGCCTGATGAGAGGGAGAGATTGAGGAGGTGGGCAATATGGGAACAGGCAGAAGGAGAGAGGTAGTGGAGGAGGTAGAAATGAATCAGGATCATGACTTCTTCACCAGATGCATGGGAGAAAGATGTCAGAGTTGGTAAGAGGGATGGAGGAGGTGTTAAGGGAAAGTTGTTGTGTATATACAATATGTAATGGGTTGGGTTTGATATGTTGACAGTCATCTTATCGACATGTGCATAATGTCAACATTGACCTTGTTGACATTCATCATGTAGACAGTGACATACCTTCTCCTGGCGACTGCCATGGCTCCAGTGGTGTCTTCCAGGTCCTTGTGGTCATGTTATTGCCAGTTCCGGCTTAGAGCTCTGATCCTCTGTCATTCCGGTCAATATTTCTCCACTACCCCTAACCATTCCCCCCCCCCTTCCAGCAGCCTACCCCTAGCCTCCGCCCTCACAGCCTAACTCTAATGTCTACATTTGGAGAATGTCAGCACATTGGCCTGTTGACATTTTAGAAATGGTGACATAACTTTCGACATTGTGGTGTCATTATAAATGTTGACCTTTTGACTACATCCCTATGTAGTTATCTAAAATATATTCAGCCTGTATACACTGTGTGCATATTGGTTAGCTGTACACATTTTTTATGTAACAAAAATTACATTTTGGTAGCAAATAAACAATGTATAATTTGGAGGAAACTATTAAATAAAAACAAATGTAACATATTAAATTATGACTTTATCATGCATAT
Organism: Pseudophryne corroboree; assembly: GCF_028390025.1. Taxonomy (NCBI): domain Eukaryota; kingdom Metazoa; phylum Chordata; class Amphibia; order Anura; family Myobatrachidae; genus Pseudophryne; species Pseudophryne corroboree. Next base: position 316,369,870 of record NC_086445.1, read on the forward strand.
TAACAATTCATTTTGGTCTGTATTTTGGGGACATGAGATTTTTCATGGCCAATTTAAACTTTAAATAAAAATTATAAGAATGCTAAACCACATACTTTGTAATCTTTACAAATCAGCTTTAATATAGAAAGTGTCTGATGTTTCAAACAGTAATGACATCTCCATTTTGTTTAGTTGTAAAAAGATAAATGACTGCTTAGCATATTTTAATTAGCAACAAGTAAGTGTGCACGAGTGTTCTTAAGCACACATGCTGCTGAAAGAAATGACTATTTATACACAGGTGTAGCAAGTGTATCTGTACAGTTCATTATGGCTACTTGCGTAGCGTAATGAAAGTTACAAAGCCATTGCTACTGTAACTTTATGGATTTATTTAAATGGATTTATTTTGCATTTAAACATAGAATTGGGAAATTAACTTATATAGTTTGAGATAAGAGTGACATTAATTATTACACTTGTATTAGAGTTTATGGGGTCAGATAAATCACATCTAATAATGGCCCTCATTCCGAGTCGTTCGCTCTGTATTTTTCATCGCATCGCAGTGAAATTCCGCTTAGTGCGCATGCGCAATAATCGCACTGCGACTGCGCCAAGTATCTTTGCTATGAAGATAGTATTTTTACTCACGGCTTTTTCATCGCTCCGGCGATCGTAATGTGATTGACAGGAAATGGGTGTTACTGGGCGGAAACACGGCGTTTTATGGGCGTGTGGCTGAAAACGCTACCGTTTCCGGGAAAAACGCAGGAGTGGCCGGAGAAACGGGGGAGTGGTTGGGCGAACGCTGGGTGTGTTTGTGACGTCAAACCAGGAACGACAAGCACTGAACTGATCGCACAGGCAGAGTAAGTCTGAAGCTACTCAGAAACTGCTAAGTAGTTTGTGATCGCAATATTGCGAATACATCGGTCGCAATTTTAAGATGCTAAGATACACTCCCAGTAGGCGGCGGCTTAGCGTGTGTAACTCTGCAAAATTCGCCTTGCGACCGATCAACTCGGAATGAGGGCCAATGTGACATCCCCAAGTTGTATATGGATATTGTCTATTATCCTTTGTATCACCCTGGAAGAGGAAAATGTGGCTGACTTGACAGAGCCAGACTGCAATGAACTGACTTTTAGAGACAATTTAACAAAATAAGGCACTTGGGGGACAGCAGTGAAAACAGTGTATTGATGTAACATTTATAATTTGACTACTATAAAATTATACAGAGCAGCTGATTGGTTTCCTTGGGCAACTTCTCCACTCTTTACTGCTTAGTACATCTCCCCCTAGGATGCTTTAACATGGGCAGCGATAAAAACTATTAACTAAATTTTGTCTGTGGTGCATCAAATAGCCACATTGGCATGCCACGGACATTAAGCAAAGGTATATGTGGAGACATCTGGAACACCAATCTACACGGTATCAGAAGTGAGACAGCATGGCTCAAGGTTTAATCCACATAAATCTACTGTTTTTTTAAACCACTTAACTGACATTTTCTCTAACGTCCTAGTGGATGCTGGGAACTCCGAAAGGACCATGGGGAATAGCGGCTCCGCAGGAGACTGGGCACAACTAAAAGAAAGCTTTTAGACTACCTGGTGTGCACTGGCTCCTCCCGCTATGACCCTCCTCCAAGCCTCAGTTAGATTTCTGTGCCCGGCCGAGCTGGATGCACACTAGGGGCTCTCCTGAGCTCCTAGAAAGAAAGTTTATTTTAGGTTTTTTATTTTACAGTGAGACCTGCTGGCAACAGGCTCACTGCATCGAGGGACTAAGGGGAGAAGAAGCGAACCTACCTGCTTGCAGCTAGCTTGGGCTTCTTAGGCTACTGGACACCATTAGCTCCAGAGGGATCGACCGCATGGAACTGGCCTTAATGTTCGTTCCCGGAGCCGCGCCGCCGTCCCCCTTACAGAGCCAGAAGCAAGAAGAGGTCCGGAAAATCGGCGGCAGAAGACATCAGTCTTCACCAAGGTAGCGTACAGCACTGCAGCTGTGCGCCATTGCTCCTCATGCACACTTCACACTCCGGTCACTGAGGGTGCAGGGCGCTGGGGGGGGGGCGCCCTGAGCAGCAATAAAAACACCTTGGCTGGCAAATATATCACAATATATAGCCCCAGAGGCTATATATGTGATAAATACCCCTGCCAGAATCCATAAAAAAGCGGGAGAAAAGTCCGCGAAAAAGGGGCGGAGCTATCTCCCTCAGCACACTGGCGCCATTTTCTCTTCACAGTGCAGCTGGAAGACAGCTCCCCAGGCTCTCCCCTGTAGTTTGCAAGGCTCAAAGGGTTAAAAAGAGAGGGGGGGCACTAAATTTAGGCGCAATATTGTATATACAAGCAACTATTGGGAAAAATTCACTCAATATAGTGTTAATCCCTAAATTATATAGCGCTCTGGTGTGTGCTGGCATACTCTCTCTCTGTCTCCCCAAAGGGCTGTGTGGGGTCCTGTCCTCAGTCAGAGCATTCCCTGTGTGTGTGTGTGTGCGGTGTGTCGGTACGGCTGTGTCGACACGTTTGATGAGGAGGCTTATGTGATGGCAGAGCAGATGCCGATAAATGTGATGTCGCCCCCTGTGGGGCCGACACCAGAGTGGATGGATAGGTGGAAGGTATAAACCGACAGTGTCAACTCCTTACATAAAAGGCTGGATGACGTAACAGCTATGGGACAGCCGGCTTCTCAGCCCGCGCCTGCCCAGGCGTCTCAAAGGCCATCAGGGGCTCAAAAACGCCCGCTCCCTCAGATGGCAGACACAGATGTTGACACGGAGTCTGACTCCAGTGTCGACGAGGTTGAGACATATACACAATCCACTAGGAACATCCGTTACATGATCCCGGCAATAAAAAATGTGTTACACATTTCTGACATTAACCCAAGTACCACTAAAAAAGGGTTTTATGTTTGGGGAGAAAAAGCAGGCAGTATTTTGTTCCCCCATCAAATGAGTGAATGAAGTGTGAAAAAGCGTGGGTTCCCCCGATAAGAAACTGGTAATTTCTAAAAAGTTACTGATGGCGTACCCTTTCCCGCCAGAGGATAAGTTACGCTGGGAGATATCCCCTAGGGTGGATAAGGCGCTCACACGTTTGTCAAAAAAGGTGGCACTGCCGTCTTAGGATACGGCCACTTTGAAAGTACCTGCTGATAAAAAGCAGGAGGCTATCCTGAAGTCTGTATTTACACACTCAGGTACTAGACTGAGACCTGCAGATAGTGCTGCTGCAGCGTGGTCTGTAACCCTGTCAAACAGGGATACTATTTTGCGAACATAAGACGTCGTCTTATATATGAGGGATGCACAGAGGGATATTTTGCCGGCTGGCATCCAGAATTAATGCAATGTCCATTCTGTCAGGAGGGTATTAGAGACCCGACACTGGACAGGTGATGCTGACTTTAAAAGGCACATAGAGCCTTATAAGGGTGAGGAATTGTTTGGGGATGGTCTCTGGGACCTCGTATCCACAGCAACAGCTGGGAAGAAATTTTTTTTACCTCAGGTTTCCTCACAGCCTAAGAAAGCACTGTATTATCAGGTACAGTCCTTTCGGCTTCAAAAAGCAAGCGGGTAAAAGGCTCTTCCTTTCTGCACAGAGACGAGGGAAGAGGGAAAAAGCTGCACCAGTCAGCCAGTTCCCAGAATCAAAATTCTTCCCCCGCTTCCTCTGAGTCCACCGCATGACACGGGGGCTCCACAGGCGTAGCCAGGTACGGTGGGGGGCCGCCTCAAAAATTTCAGCGATCAGTGGGCTCGCTCACAGGTGGATCCCTGGATCCTTCAAGAAGTATATCAGGGGTACAAGCTGGAATTCGAGGCGTCCCCCCCCCCCGCCGTTTCCTCAAATCTGCCTTGCCGACAACTCCCTCAGGCAGGGAGGCTGTGCTAGAGGCAATTCACAAGCTGTATTCCCAGCAGGTGATAGTCAAGGTGCCCCTACTTCAACAAGGACGGGGTTACTATTCCACACTGTTTGTGGTACCGAAACCGGACGGTTCGGTGAGACCCATTTTAAATTTGAAATCCTTGAACACATACATAAAAAAATTAAAGTTCAAGATGGAATCGCTCAGGGCGGTTATTGCAAGCCTGGAGGAGGGGGATTACATGGTATCCCTGGACATCAAGAAGGCTTACCTACATGTCCCCATTTACCATCCTCACCAGGAGTACCTCAGATTTGTGGTACAGGATTGCCATTACCAATTCCAAACACTGCCGTTTGGACTGTCCACGGCACCGAGGGTCTTTACCAAGGTAATGGCAGAAATGATGATACTCCTTCGAAAAAGGGAGTTTTAATTATCCCGTACTTGGACGATCTCCTTATAAAGGCGAGGTCCAAGGAGCAGTTGTTGGTCGGAGTAGCACTATCTCGGGAAGTGCTACAACAGCACGGATGGATTCTATACATTCCAAAGTCACAGCTGGTTCCTACCACACGCCTACTGTTCCTGGGGATGGTTCTGGACACAGAACAGAAAAAAGTGTTTCTCCCGCAGGAGAAAGCCAAGGAGCTGTCATCTCTAGTCAGAGACCTCCTGAAACCAAAACAGGTATCGGTGCATCACTGCACAAGAGTCCTGGGAAAAATGGTAGCTTCTTACGAAGCAAAATTCCATTCGGCAGGTTCCATGCAAGAACCTTTCAGTGGGACCTGTTGGACAAGTGGTCGGGATCGCATCTTCAGATGCATAGGCTGATAACCCTGTCTCCAAGGACCAGGGTATCTCTACTGTGGTGGCTGCAGAGTGCTCATCTTCAAGAGGGCCGCAGATTCGGCATACAGGACTGGGTCCTGGTAACCACGGATGCCAGCCTTCGAGGCTGGGGGGCAGTCACACAGGGAAGAAATTTCCAAGGACTTTGGTCAAGTCAGGAGTCGTCCCTACACATAAATATTCTGGAACTGAGGGCCATTTACAATGCCCTAAGTCTGGCAAGGCCTCTGCTTCAAAACTAGCCGGTACTGATCCAATCAGACAACATCACGGCAGTCGCCCATGTGGACCGACAGGGCGGCACAGGAAGCAGGATGGCGATGGCAGAAGCCACAAGGATTCTCCGATGGGCGGAAAATCACGTCTTAGCACTGTCAGCAGTGTTCATTCCGGGAGTGGACAACTGGGAAGCAGACTTCCTCAGCAGACACTGCCTACACCCGGGAGAGTGGGGACTTCATCCAGAAGTCTGCCAACTGTTGGTAAACCGTTGGGAGGGGCCACAGGTGGACATGATGGCGTCCCGCCTAAACAAAAAACTAGATATTGCGCCAGGTCAAGGGACCCTCAGGCAATAGCTGTGGACGCTCTAGTGACACCGTGGGTGTACCAGTCGGTTTATGTATTCCCTCCTCTTCCTCTCATACGAAAGGTACTGAGGATAATAAGAAAGAGAGGAGTAAGAACTATACTCATCGTTCCGGATTGGCCAAGAAGAACTTGGTACCCGGAACTACAAGAAATGATCTCAGAGGACCCTTGGCCTCTGCCGCTCCGACAGGACCTGCTGCAGCAGGGGCCCTGTCTGTTCCAAGACTTACCGCGGCTGCGTTTGACGGCATGGCGGTTGAACGCCGGATCCTGATGGAAAAGGGCATTCCGGTTGAAGTCATTCCTACGCTGATAAAAGCTAGGAAGGATGTGACAGCAAAACATTATCACCGCATATTTCGAAAATATGTTGCTTGGTGTGAGGCTATGAAGGCCCCAACAGAGGAATTTCAGCTGGGTCGATTTCTGCACTTCCTACAGTCAGGAGTGACTATGGGCCTAAAATTGGGATCCATAAAAGTCCAGATTTCGGCCCTGTCTATTTTCTTTCAAAAAGAACTGGCTTCACTGCCTGAAGTTCAGACGTTTGTCAAGGGAGTGCTGCATATTCAGCCCCCTTTTGTGCCTCCAGTGGCACCTTGGGATCTCAACGTTGTGTTGGATTTCCTAAAATCACATTGGTTTGAGCCACTTCAGACCGTGGAGTTAAAGTATCTCACGTGGAAAGTGGTCATGCTTTTGGCCTTGGCTAGGCGTGTGTCAGAATTGGCGGCTTTGTCATGTAAAAGCCCTTATCTGATCTTCCATACGGACAGGGCAGAATTGAGGACTCGTCCCCAATTTCTCCCTAAGGTGGTATCAGCCTTTCATTTGAACCAACCTATTGTGGTGCCTGCGGCTACTCGGGACTTGGAGGCTTCCAAGTTGCTGGACGTAGTCCGGGCCCTGAAAATCTATGTTTCCAGGACGGCTAGAGTCAGAAAAACTGACTCGCTGTTTATCCTGCATGCACCCAACAAGCTGGGTGCTCCTGCTTCTAAGCAGACTATTGCTCGCTGGATCTGTAGCACGATTCAACTTGCACATTCTGCGGCTGGACTGCCGCATCCTAAATCAGTAAAAGCCCATTCCACAAGGAAGGTGGGCTCTTCTTGGGCGGCTGCCCGAGGGGTCTCGGCTTTACAACTTTGCCGAGCTGCTACCTGGTCGGGATCAAACACGTTTGCAAAATTCTACAAGTTTGATACCCTGGCTGAGGAGGACCTTGAGTTTGCTCATTCGGTGCTGCAGAGTCATCTGCACTCTCCCTCCTGTTTGGGAGCTTTGGTATAATCCCCATGGTTCTTACGGAGTACCCAGCATCCACTAGGACGTCAGAGAAAATAAGAATTTACTCACCGGTAATTCTATTTCTCGTAGTCCGTAGTGGATGCTGGAGCCCGTCCCAAGTGCGGACTTCTGCAATACTTGTATATAGTTATTGCTTAACTATAGGGTTATTGTTCTGAGCCATCTGTTGAATGAGGCTCAACTGTTATTCATACTGTTAACTGGGTATAGTTATCACAAGTTGTACGGTGTGATTGGTGTGGCTGGTATGAGTCTTACCCTGGATTCCAAATCCTTTCCTAGTAATGTCAGCTCTTCCGGGCACAGTTTCCCTAACTGAGGTCTGGAGGAGGGGCATAGAGGGAGGAGCCAGTGCACACCAGATGTAGTACCTAATCTTTCTTTAAAGAGTGCCCAGTCTCCTGCGGAGCCCGTCTATTCCCCATGGTCCTTACGGAGTACCCAGCATCCACTACGGACTACGAGAAATAGAATTACTGGTGAGTAAATTCTTATTTTACTTGATGAGGTCCAGCTGCATTACCTCATTGAGTCATGACGTTAAGTGGTGGTCGTGCAGTGATCCTCTGGTAACGTTTTGCAGAGTAATAGTAACAGAGCCGAGTGCCTTTATTAGTGATATTAATACTGGTCTGAATGCCATTTCTTAGCCTCTGTCCGACATTTAAGAAGAAGCCAGCCTTTATGATGGATCATGGATGGGCCGGATTTAGTGGGGCTTAGCGCATAGGTTGCCTTGTGAGAAATCCGGGCCTGGGGGTGGTGGCATGAGAGGAGATAGAGAAAGAATGGTTAGAGAGGTAAGAGGATAGCCAGGAGAGGGCAGAATCATGCAGACCAAGGGAGGGAAGTGTTTGCAGAAAAGAGCGTGGCAGCAGAGGTCAAGGAGAATAAGCACAGAGTAGTGGCACTTGGATTTAGCATGAAGGAGGACATTGCAGACTTTCGGAAGAGGACAGAAGCCAGACTGGAAAGAGTCAAGCAGAGAGTGAGGAAAAAAAGGCAGTAAGGCAGATGTAGAATATATGCTAAATAAGTTTGGAGGCAATAGGTAGGAGACAGATATATTGGTAGTTGGAGAGAGTGTGTGGATCAACAGTAAGTTTTTTCAAGAATAGGGGAGAAGAGTGCATGCTTGATGGCAGAGGGGACAGTGCCTGATGAGAGGGAGAGATTGAGGAGGTGGGCAATATGGGAACAGGCAGAAGGAGAGAGGTAGTGGAGGAGATAGAAATGAATCAGGATCATGACTTCTTCACCAGATGCATGGGAGAAAGATGTCAGAGTTGGTAAGAGGGATGGAGGAGGTGTTAAGGGAAAGTTGTTGTGTATATACAATATGTAATGGGTTGGGTTTGATATGTTGACAGTCATCTTATCGACATGTGCATAATGTCAACATTGACCTTGTTGACATTCATCATGTAGACAGTGACATACCTTCTCCTGGCGACTGCCATGGCTCCAGTGGTGTCTTCCAGGTCCTTGTGGTCATGTTATTGCCAGTTCCGGCTTAGAGCTCTGATCCTCTGTCATTCCGGTCAATATTTCTCCACTACCCCTAACCATTCCCCCCCTCCCCCCCTTCCAGCAGCCTACCCCTAGCCTCCGCCCTCACAGCCTAACTCTAATGTCTACATTTGGAGAATGTCAGCACATTGGCCTGTTGACATTTTAGAAATGGTGACATAACTTTCGACATTGTGGTGTCATTATAAATGTTGACCTTTTGACTACATCCCTATGTAGTTATCTAAAATATATTCAGCCTGTATACACTGTGTGCATATTGGTTAGCTGTACACATTTTTTATGTAACAAAAATTACATTTTGGTAGCAAATAAACAATGTATAATTTGGAGGAAACTATTAAATAAAAACAAATGTAACATATTAAATTATGACTTTATCATGCATATTAACAATTCATTTTGGTCTGTATTTTGGGGACATGAGATTTTTCATGGCCAATTTAAACTTTAAATAAAAATTATAAGAATGCTAAACCACATACTTTGTAATCTTTACAAATCAGCTTTAATATAGAAAGTGTCTGATGTTTCAAACAGTAATGACATCTCCATTTTGATTAGTTGTAAAAAGATAAATGACTGCTTAGCATATTTTAATTAGCAACAAGTAAGTGTGCACGTGTGTTCTTAAGCACACATGCTGCTGAAAGAAATGACTATTTATACACAGGTGTAGCAAGTGTATCTGTACAGTTCATTATGGCTACTTACGTAGCGTAATGAAAGCTACAAAGCCATTGCTAACTTTATGGATTTATTTAAATGGATTTATTTTGCATTTAAACATAGAATTGGGAAATTAACTTATATAGTTTGAGATAAGAGTGACATTAATTATTACACTTGTATTAGAGTTTATGGGGTCAGATAAATCACATCTAATAATGTGACATCCCCAAGTTGTATATGGATATTGTCTATTGTCCTTTGTATCACCCTGGAAGAGGAAAATGTGGCTGACTTGACAGAGCCAGGCTGCAATGAACTGACTTTTAGAGACAAATTAACAAAATAAGGCACTTGGGGGACAGCAGTGAAAACAGTGTATTGATGTAACATTTATAGTTTGACTACTATAAAATTATACAGAGCAGCTGATTGGTTTCCTTGGGCAACTTCTCCACTCTTTACTGCTTAGTACATCTCCCCCTAGGATGCTTTAACATGGGCAGCGATAAAAACTATTAACTAAATTTTGTCCGTGGTGCATCAAATAGCCACATTGGCATGCCACGGACATTAAGCAAAGGTATATGTGGAGACATCTGGAACACCAATCTACACGGTATCAGAAGTGAGACAGCATGGCTCAAGGTTTAATCCACATAAATCTACTGTTTTTTTAAACCACTTAACTGACATTTTCTCTAACGTCCTAGTGGATGCTGGGAACTCCGAAAGGACCATGGGGAATAGCGGCTCCGCAGGAGACTGGGCACAACTAAAAGAAAGCTTTTAGACTACCTGGTGTGCACTGGCTCCTCCCGCTATGACCCTCCTCCAAGCCTCAGTTAGATTTCTGTGCCCGGCCGAGCTGGATGCACACTAGGGGCTCTCCTGAGCTCCTAGAAAGAAAGTTTATTTTAGGTTTTTTATTTTACAGTGAGACCTGCTGGCAACAGGCTCACTGCATCGAGGGACTAAGGGGAAAAGAAGCGAACCTACCTGCTTGCAGCTAGCTTGGGCTTCTTAGGCTACTGGACACCATTAGCTCCAGAGGGATCGACCGCATGGAACTGGCCTTGGTGTTCGTTCCCGGAGCCGCGCCGCCGTCCCCCTTACAGAGCCAGAAGCAAGAAGAGGTCCGGAAAATCGGCGGCAGAAGACATCAGTCTTCACCAAGGTAGCGCACAGCACTGCAGCTGTGCGCCATTGCTCCTCATGCACACTTCACACTCCGGTCACTGAGGGTGCAGGGCGCTGGGGGGGGGGGGGCGCCCTGAGCAGCAATAAAAACACCTTGGCTGGCAAATATATCACAATATATAGCCCCAGTGGCTATATATGTGATAAACACCCCTGCCAGAATCCATAAAAAAGCGGGAGAAAAGTCCGCAAAAAAGGGGCGGAGCTATCTCCCTCAGCACACTGGCGCCATTTTCTCTTCACAGTGCAGCTGGAAGACAGCTCCCCAGGCTCTCCCCTGTAGTTTGCAAGGCTCAAAGGGTTAAAAAGAGAGGGGGGGCACTAAATTTAGGCGCAATATTGTATATACAAGCAGCTATTGGGAAAAATTCACTCAATATAGTGTTAATCCCTAAATTATATAGCGCTCTGGTGTGTGCTGGCATACTCTCTCTCTGTCTCCCCAAAGGGCTGTGTGGGGTCCTGTCCTCAGTCAGAGCATTCCCTGTGTGTGTGCGCGGTGTGTCGGTACGGCTGTGTCGACACGTTTGATGAGGAGGCTTATGTGATGGCAGAGCAGATGCCGATAAATGTGATGTCGCCCCCTGTGGGGCCGACACCAGAGTGGATGGATAGGTGGAAGGTATAAACCGACAGTGTCAACTCCTTACATAAAAGGCTGGATGACGTAACAGCTATGGGATAGCCGGCTTCTCAGCCCGCGCCTGCCCAGGCGTCTCAAAGGCCATCAGGGGCTCAAAAACGCCCGCTCCCTCAGATGGCAGACACAGATGTTGACACGGAGTCTGACTCCAGTGTCGACGAGGTTGAGACATATACACAATCCACTAGGAACATCCGTTACATGATCCCGGCAATAAAAAATGTGTTACACATTTCTGACATTAACCCAAGTACCACTAAAAAAGGGTTTTATGTTTGGGGAGAAAAAGCAGGCAATGTTTTGTTCCCCCATCAAATGAGTGAATGAAGTGTGAAAAAGCGTGGGTTCCCCCGATAAGAAACTGGTAATTTCTAAAAAGTTACTGATGGCGTACCCTTTCCCGCCAGAGGATAAGTTACGCTGGGAGATATCCCCTAGGGTGGATAAGGCGCTCACACGTTAGTCAAAAAAGGTGGCACTGCCGTCTTAGGATACGGCCACTTTGAAGGTACCTGCTGATAAAAAGCAGGAGGCTATCCTAAAGTCTGTATTTACACACTCAGGTACTAGACTGAGACCTGCAGATAGTGCTGCTGCAGCGTGGTCTGTAACCCTGTCAAACAGGGATACTATTTTGCGAACATAAGACGTCGTCTTATATATGAGGGATGCACAGAGGGATATTTTGCCGGCTGGCATCCAGAATTAATGCAATGTCCATTCTGTCAGGAGGGTATTAGAGACCCGACACTGGACAGGTGATGCTGACTTTAAAAGGCACATAGAGCCTTATAAGGGTGAGGAATTGTTTGGGGATGGTCTCTGGGACCTCGTATCCACAGCAACAGCTGGGATGAAAATTATTTTACCTCAGGTTTCCTCACAGCCTAAGAAAGCACTGTATTATCAGGTACAGTCCTTTCGGCTTCAGAAAAGCAAGCGGGTAAAAGGCGCTTCCTTTCTGCACAGAGACGAGGGAAGAGGGAAAAAGCTGCACCAGTCAGCCAGTTCCCAGAATCAAAATTCTTCCCCCGCTTCCTCTGAGTCCACAGGCGTAGCCAGGTACGGTGGGGGGCCGCCTCAAAAATTTCAGCGATCAGTGGGCTCGCTCACAGGTGGATCCCTGGATCCTTCAAGTAGTATCTCAGGGGTACAAGCTGGAATTCGAGGCGTCTCCCCCCCTGCAGTTTCCTCAAATCTGCCTTGCCGACAACTCCCTCAGGCAGGGAGGCTGTGCTAGAGGCAATTCACAAGCTGTATTCACAGCAGGTGATAGTCAAGGTGCCCCTACTTCAACAAGGACGGGGTTACTATTCCACACTGTTTGTGGTACCGAAACCGGATGGTTCGGTGAGACCCATTTTAAATTTGAAATCCTTGAACACATACATAAAAAAATTCAAGTTCAAGATGGAATCGCTCAGGGCGGTTATTGCAAGCCTGGAGGAGGGGGATTACATGGTATCCCTGGACATCAAGGAGGCTTACCTACATGTCCCCATTTACCATCCTCACCAGGAGTACCTCAGATTTGTGGTACAGGATTGCCATTACCAATTCCAAACACTGCCGTTTGGACTGTCCACGGCACCGAGGGTCTTTACCAAGGTAATGGCAGAAATGATGATACTCCTTCGAAAAAGGGAGTTTTAATTATCCCGTACTTGGACGATCTCCTTATAAAGGCGAGGTCCAAGGAGCAGTTGTTGGTCGGAGTAGCACTATCTTGGGAAGTGCTACAGCAGCACGGATGGATTCTATACATTCCAAAGTCACAGCTGGTTCCTACCACACGCCTACTGTTCCTGGGGATGGTTCTGGACACAGAACAGAAAAAAGTGTTTCTCCCGCAGGAGAAAGCCAAGGAGCTGTCATCTCTAGTCAGAGACCTCCTGAAACCAAAACAGGTATCGGTGCATCACTGCACAAGAGTCCTGGGAAAAATGGTAGCTTCTTACGAAGCAAAATTCCATTCGGCAGGTTCCATGCAAGAACCTTTCAGTGGGACCTCTTGGACAAGTGGTCGGGATCGCATCTTCAGATGCATCGGCTGATAACCCTGTCTCCAAGGACCAGGGTATCTCTACTGTGGTGGCTGCAGAGTGCTCATCTTCAAGAGGGCCGCAGATTCGGCATACAGGACTGGGTCCTGGTAACCACGGATGCCAGCCTTCGAGGCTGGGGGGCAGTCACACAGGGAAGACATTTCCAAGGACTTTGGTCAAGTCAGGAGTCGTTCCTACACATAAATATTCTGTAACTGAGGGCCATTTACAATGCCCTAAGTCTGGCAAGGCCTCTGCTTCAAAACCAGCCGGTACTGATCCAATCAGACAACATCACGGCAGTCGCCCATGTGGACCGACAGGGCGGCACAGGAAGCAGGATGGCGATGGCAGAAGCCACAAGGATTCTCCGATGGGCGGAAAATCACGTCTTAGCACTGTCAGCAGTGTTCATTCCGGGAGTGGACAACTGGGAAGCAGACTTCCTCAGCAGACACGGCCTACACCCGGGAGAGTGGGGACTTCATCCAGAAGTCTGCCAACTGTTGGTAAACCGTTGGGAGGGGCCACAGGTGGACATGATGGCGTCCCGCCTAAACAAAAAACTAGATTTTGCGCCAGGTCAAGGGACCCTCAGGCAATAGCTGTGGACGCTCTAGTGACACCGTGGGTGTACCAGTCGGTTTATGTATTCCCTCCTCTGCCTCTCATACCAAAGGTACTGAGAATAATAAGAAAACGAGGAGTAAGAATGATACTCGTGGTTCCGGATGGGCCAAGAAGAGCTTGGTACCCAGAACTTCAAGAAATGATATCAGAGGACCCATGGCCTCTACCGCTCAGACAGGATCTGCTACAGCAGGGGCCCTGTCTGTTCCAAGACTTACCGCGGCTGCGTTTGACGGCATGGCGGTTGAATTCCGGATCCTAAAGGAAAACGGCATTCCGGAGGAAGTCATTCCTACGCTGATAAAAGCCAGGAAAGAGGTAACCGCAAACCATTATCACCATATTTGGCGAAAATATGTTGCGTGGTGTGAGGCCAGGAAGGCCCCAACAGAGGAATTTCAGCTGGGTCGTTTTCTGCACTTCCTACAGTCAGGAGTGACTATGGGCCTAAACTTGGGTTCCATTAAGGTCCAGATTTCGGCTCTGTCGATTTTCTTCCAGAAAGAACTGGCTTCACTGCCTGGAGTTCAGACATTTGTGAAGGGAGTGCTGCATATTCAGCCCCCTTTTGTGCCTCCTGTGGCACCTTGGGATCTCAACGTGGTGTTGAGTTTCCTAAAATCACATTGGTTTGAGCCACTTAAAACTGTGGATTTGAAATATCTCACGTGGAAAGTGGTCATGTTATTGGCCTTGGCTTCGGCCAGCCGTGTGTCAGAATGGGCGGCTTTGTCATGTAAAAGCCCTTATCTGATTTTCCATATGGATAGGGCAGAATTGAGGACTCGTCCCCAGTTTCTCCCTAGGGTGGTATCAGCTTTTCACTTGAACCAACCTATTGTAGTGCCTGCGGCTACTAGGGACTTGGAAGATTCCAAGTTACTGGACGTAGTCAGGGCCTTAAAAAAATTATATTTCCAGGACGGCTGGAGTCAGGAAAACTGACTCGCTTTTTATCCTGTAGGCACCCAACAAAATAGGTGCTCCTGCTTCTAAGCAGACTATTGCTCGCTGAATTTGTAGCACAATTCAGCTGGAGCATTCTGCGGCTGGATTGCCGCATCCTAAATCAGTAAAGGCCCATTCCGCGAGGAAAGTGGGCTCATCTTGGGCGGCTGCCCGAGGGGTCTCGGCTTTACAACTTTGCCGAGCTGCAACTTGGTCAGGGGCAAACACGTTTGCTAAATTCTACAAATTTGATACCCTGGCTGAGGAGGACCTTGAGTTCTCTCATTCGGTGCTGCAGAGTCATCCGCACTCTCCCGCCCGTTTGGGAGCTTTGGTATAATCCCCATGGTCCTTTCGGAGTTCCCAGCATCCACTAGGACGTTAGAGAAAATAAGATTTTACTCACCGGTAAATCTATTTCTCGTAGTCCGTAGTGGATGCTGGGCGCCCATCCCAAGTGCGGATTGTCTGCAATACTTGTATATAGTTATTGTTAACTAAAGGGTTATTGTTATGAGCCATCTGTTGAGAGGCTCAGTTATGTTTCATACTGTTAACTGGATATGGTATCACGAGTTATACGGTGTGATTGGTGTGGCTGGTATGAGTCTATCCCGGGATTCAAAATCCTTCCTTATTGTGTCAGCTCTTCCGGGCACAGTATCCTAACTGAGGCTTGGAGGAGGGTCATAGTGGGAGGAGCCAGTGCACACCAGGTAGTCTAAAAGCTTTCTTTTAGTTGTGCCCAGTCTCCTGCGGAGCCGCTATTCCCCATGGTCCTTTCGGAGTTCCCAGCATCCACTACGGACTACGAGAAATAGATTTACCGGTGAGTAAAATCTTATTTTTTCCCTTCAAAACTGTTCATAACTTTTTTTTTTTACTTCTTAAAGTACACTGCTCAAAAAAATAAAGGGAACACTTAAATAACACATCCTAGATCTGAATGAATGAAATATTCTTATTAAATACTTTGTTCTTTACATAGTTGAATGTGCTGTCAACAAAATCACACAAAAATTATCAATGGAAATCAAATTTATTAACCCATGGAGGTCTGGATTTGGAGTCACACTCAAAATTAAAGTTGGAAAACCCACTACAGGCTGATCCAACTTTGATGTAATGTCCTTAAAACAAGTCAAAATGAGGCTCAGTAGTGTGTGTGGCCTCCACGTGCCTGTATGACCTCCCTACAACACCTGGGCATGCTCCTGATGAGGTGGCGGATGGTCTGCTGAGGGATCTCCTCCCAGACCTGGACTAAAGCATCCGCCAACTTCTGGACAGTCTGTGGTGCAACGTGGCGTTGGTGGATGGAGCGAGACATGATGTCCCAGATGTGCTCAATTTGATTCAGGTCTGGGGAACGGGCTGGCCAGTCCATAACATAAATGCCTTCGTCTTGCAGGAACTGCTGACACACTCCAGCCACATGAGGTCTAGCATTGTCTTGCATTAGGAGGAACCCAGGGCCAACTGCACCAGGATATGGTCTCACAAGGGGTCTGAGGATCTCATCTCGGTACCTAATGGCAGTCAGGCTACCTCTGGCGAGCACATGGAGGGCTGTGCGGCCCCCCAAAGAAATGCCACCCCACACCATTACTGACCCACTGCCAAACCGGTCATGCTGGAGGATGTTGCAGGCAGAACGTTCTTCTTGGCGTCTCCAGACTCTGTCACGTCTGTCACATGTGCTCAGTGAGAACCTGCTTTCATCTGTGAAGAGCACATGGCGCCAGTGGCGAATTTGCCAATCTTGGTGTTCTCTGGCAAATGCCAAACATCCTGCATGGTGTTGGGCTGTAAGCACAACCCCCACCTGTGGACGTCGGGCCCTCATACCACCCTCATGGAGTCTGTTTCTGATCGTTTGAGTAGACACATGCACATTTGTGGCTTGCTGGAGGTCATTTTGCAGGGCTCTGGCAGTGCTACTCCTGTTCCTCCTTGCACAAAGGTGGAGGTAGCGGTGCTGGGTTGTTGCCCTCCTACGGCCTCCTCCACGTCTCCTGATGTACTGGCCTGTCTCCTGGTAGCGCCTCCATGCTCTTGACACTACGCTGACAGACACAGCAAACCTACTTGCCACAGCTCTCATTGATGTGCCATCCTGGATGAGCTGCACTACCTGAGCCACTTGTGACCAAAACATCAGCCAGAAAGCATAGGAGCTGAGAAGTGGTCTGTGGTCACCACCTGCAGAACAACTCCTTTATTGGGGTTGTCTTGCTAATTGCCTATAATTTCCACCTGTTGTCTATTCCATTTGTACAACAGCATGTGAAATTGATTGTCAATTATTGTTGCTTCCTAAGTGGACAGTTTGATTTCACAGAAGTGTGATTGACTTGGAGTTACATTGTGTTGTTTAAGTGTTCCCTTTATTTTTTTGAGCAGTGTATAAAAAGGTTGTTTTTTTTAAATATTATGCACATCTGCAGAATGGATCTCCTCATTAAAAACTGGGGGACACAGTTTGACGGTGCTTTCTCATGTGATCTGACCATGCCAGTTAAGTGGTCAATGAAAATATCATCCATAGTTGATTTAAATGGAACATGTACTACATTTGCTGGATTGTCTGACTAATCAAAATGGGTACAGTCTTGAGGTGGGTCTTGAAGCATCTGGAAGCAGATGCATGGCACCAGAGCTCTGCTTATGATTAAGCTATATGTAGATGTGCCTGTCCATTCCCATGTGTGCAAGTATCGTGCATCTACTACACGCACCCGGGTGTGTATAGTCGCACCCGCGATCGCACCATGTATTTCCTATGGATTGCAGGTGTGACTATTCATACGTACTCGGGCATGCTAGTGGCGAAAACCAGTTTCACTCACCAGTGCAACATTTTGGTCAGTCCCAGACCCATGAGGAAGAAGCGTTTGCCTGCCACTGGGCATCCCCAGAGACATCGGTTAGAGTTATACTATTGCTGTCTACTTGTTTCCCACCCAACATCATGAATACCCATTCGGGGAGATTGGCCCTTTCCGGTTTCATATCAGCTGTGATATTGCTGATCATGTTGCACAGCAGAATTGCCAGATTAATACAGAAGCCCATCTCTGGTCACAACTCACCCCCTCTAACCTTGTATGGCATCCCATTCACATAGCCCAGTGAGCACCTACATACTAGAGATTGTGGGGCAGATTTATTAAGCCTGGTGAAGTGATATAGTGGAAGGTGATAATGCACCAGCCAATCAGCTCCTAACTGTCATTTTTTCAAACACAGCCTGTAACATGGAAGTTAGGAGCTGATTGGCTGGTACTTTATCACCTTCCACTTTATCACTTCCCCAGGCTTAATAAATCTACCCCTCTGTGTTTCTGCCTACGTTTCTATATACCTCTATTTATGTATGTAAAAGTCATGACATGAAAGTAATCCTCCTTTCTGCATATACTGTTGGTAACTATGCACGGGCTGTGGCCAGAGCTATCATAATGCCTACCTGTACAATTCCTACGTTTAATCATGTTCCTTTGCAACACTAATTATTGCAGCCTCTCAGAGATAATAGACACATTTGTTGCCCCATCTCCAGCAGCTAAATCACAACAGATTATAGCTGGGTACACACAGGGCAATATATAATATTACTAAATTGATTGAGCAGCTACCACTTTATATTGCTGTTCGGAGAGGCATAGATGGGGGGGTATGCTGGTCCTTGTAGTGCAATTTGGACGGTCTAAGGGGGACTCTAAGTGAGTTGGCTCACAGTTTAGATATATTTTTGTATGTGCTATCATGCAGCATTATTTACAATAAATATACAGTGGTGGCCAAAATTGCGGACACTTTTTGAAATTTGAATGTTTTTAAACTTTGAATGCTTATAAAAACTGTTTCACTTTACACAGTGCAATGATTCATATATCAAATGAAAGGAAATTTAATGCTGAATTAAACACAATGGTGGTCATTCCGAGTTGTTGGCTCGCTAGCTACTTTTAGCAGAAATGCAAACACAAAGCCTCCGTCCTCTGGGAGTGTATCTTAGCATAGCAGAATTGCTAACGAAAGATTAACATTTCTGCTATTAAGTATTTCCTTGCAGTTTCTGAGTAGCTCCAGATCTACTCCTAGATTGCGATCACCTCAGTACGTTTAGTTCCTGGTTTGACGTCACAAACACAGCCACTCCCCCGTTTCTCCAGCCACTCCTGCGTTTTCTGCTGGCACGCCTGCGTTTTTTTAGCACACTCCCGGAAAACGCTCAGTTACCACCCAGAAACACCCACTTCCTGTCAATAATTCTCCGATCAACAGAGCGACTGAAAAGCTTTGTTCGCCCGTGAGTAAAATAGCATAGTTTTGTGTAAAATTGCTTAGCGCGTGCGCCCTGCTGTGCATACGCAGAACTGCCAGATTTTAGCCTATTAGCAAGTCTGCTAAAAATAGCAGCGAGCGAACAACTCGGAATGACCACCAATAAACAGAGGTCACATATTTGCATTACAAGGGAAGTTATGCGACTTTCAGTCAGACAAAGAAGCACAGATGTGTGAAATTCAAGAAGCGGATTGTAGTAACAGCTACTACCAGCCAAACGGAATAGTCGTTCTGAGGACCAATCAGCTGTAATTTATGAGCAGGTGCAAGGTCATGTTCAAAGGTGGGAAAGGTCAGTTTGGCTGTGTCATTTTGCAGAATAAAGTTGGTTACTGAAGTGCAATTACGGTTGGATGTTTGTGTATTGTTTAGTTCTATTGATGGTGTAAAAAATAAATACAACAATGTCGTCCAGGCAAAGTGGTGACTTGTCACCCAGAAAGAGATCCATGATTGTGGTGTTATGTGAAAATGATCTTTTGTATGCAGCAATTACGAGAGAAGTTGGTGGGAATGTGACAACATCAGGAGTGAGAAAGCTTTGTTTACGCTATCAGGAAACACAATCTATACAAAACAAAGAAGGAAAAGGCCGGAAAAAGCGCACAACAGCTGTTGATGATAGGATAATAAAACGAATTTGCGTCAGGGACAGATGCATGTCATCTGCAGCATTAGCAGTGAACTGAGTGCAACTGGTGTTTTTGTCAGTGCAAGAACGGTACGGAGAAGACTAATGGAGGTTGGCCTAAGAGGTAGGATTCCCCGAAAAAAGCCATTCCTGAATAAAAAGCAGCAGCAGAAACGAATACAGTGGGCAAAAGAACACACTGCATGGACAGAAGGTCTGTGGAAACAAGTGATATAGAGTGACGAAACTAAGATATCGATATTTGGTAGTGATGTGAGAAAATGTGATACGTTGCATCGGGGGGGGAGGGGGGAAGAGGTACATCCAGATTGCATTCAAGCGTTATGATCTGGGCATGTATGAGAGCAGATGCTGTAGGCTGCCTTCATGTCATAGATGGCACACTGAACAGCAGAAAGTACATTGACACCATCCTACAACAAAAACTTCTACCTTCTATCAAGGATCTTTTCCAGATAATGCCCCAAGTGTTATTTTCACTGCATAATTTCCCTTGTAATGCAAATATTTGACCTCTGTTTATTGTGTTGAATTCAACATTAAATGTCCATTCATTTGATATATGAATCATTGCATTGCATGAAGTATAACAGTTTTTATACGCATCCGAAGTTGAAAAAGTGTTCGCAATTTTGGCCACCAGTGTGTGTGTGTGTATATAAGTTGTAACACTGTCAGGGTACAAGGTGCCATTTCCTGTGGTAAATGGCAGCACGCAGCAGCTGAGGAATCACACAAGTCCAGTTTGTGGTGCAACTGGCCCACTGCCAGTTTATTAAACAGAAAATAAAACAAACACCAAAAGAAAATACCTTGCCTGTCCGGCACTAACTAAACACAAGACGTTCCTAACTATCACTAAACAAAAACACAGAGTTCTCCAGTAAACACTGTATAGCTCACTTGTATAAAGAAGCGTGTTTCTCTCTTCAGAGAGTCTCCAGTCTCCCCAGGCAGTCTGCACACACTAATCAGGCCAGCAGCTCTATAACACTCTTACACAGCTGAAAGCCTGATTAGCCTTCTGTGAGGCCAAAGACCCAAACTGGGCCCAATGTCTGGAACTTGGCCCATCTCTCTTTCAGGGCCCTTATCCAGCTTTTCCAACAAACTGAAAAGGTTCTGACAAAACAAAACATTTTCCTAGAAGTTTTCATTTTTCTAATACATGTAAGACAAGAACCTGGGACAAACATACCTGCCCTCAAACACTATTCCAGTGTTCTTGTCACATATCCCCCTCCCCTGTTTCGACCTAGGGGCCAGAACACTTGTAGCCCCCAAACAGAAGATGCGGGACAATGCATCTGCGTTGGCCAATTGTGTACCCGGTCTATGTTCAACAATAAACTTAAAATCTTGCAGCGCTAGAAACCATCTAGTTACACGAGCATTCTTACCTCTATTCACATACATCCATTTTAAAGGGGCATGATCTGTCACTAGTCTGAATTGTCTACCCAAGAGGTAATATCTCAAGGCATCTAGTGCCCACTTAATGGCCAAAGCCTCCTTTTCCACAATGGCATACCTTTTTTCATGCTCATTGAGTTTCCTACTCAAATAAATGATAGGGTGTTCGTCCCCATCTCTGGTTTGGGACAACACAGCCCCTATCCCTACCTCTGAGGCATCTGTCTGTACAACAAATTCTTTTGAAAAATCTGGTGTTATCAATACCGGTTGTGAACACAAAGCCACTTTTAATGTTTGGAACGCTTTTACTATATCAGGGTTCCATTTCACCATATTTGACTGCTTCCCTTTGGTAAGGTCTGACAAAGGCACTGCTGTGGTCGCAAAATTGGGAATAAACCGTCTATAGTACTCAGTTATTCCCAAAAAAGCCCTTACCTGTTTTATAATCACTGGACGAGGCCAGTTTTGAATAGCATCAATTTTATTCAATTGGGGCCTAATCAGACCTCTGCCTATGGTGAAGCCCAAGTATTTGACCTCCTCCATTGTGAGGCAGCACTTCTTTGGGTTAGCAGTTAACCCTGCCTCTCTGATTGAGTCCAGTACTGCTTGTACTTTAACCAAATGGGACCCCCAGTCTGTACTGTGAATTACCACATCATCCAAATAGGCAGCTGCATATTTTCTATGGGGCCTCAAAATTTTATCCATCGCCCGTTGAAAGGTTGTTGGAGCCCCATCCAACCCAAAGGGTAACATCTTATACTGGTATAGCCCCTCCGGAACCGAAAAGGCAGTTTTTTCTTTTGCGCTATCAGTTAAAGGTATTTGCCAGTAACCTTTGGTCAGGTCCAACGTGGTGAGAAACCTGGCTGTTCCCAGCCTTTCTATAAGCTCATCCACATGGGGCATGGGGTATGCGTCAAATTTGGACACCTCATTTAACTTACGAAAGTCATTACAGAAGCGTATGCTACCGTCTGGCTTCGGGATGAGAACTATGGGACTGGACCACTCACTGTTAGATTCCTCTATGACTCCAAGTTCTAGCATGGTTTTAACTTCTTTAGAAACAGCTTCTCGCTGAACTTCAGGAATCCTATATGGCTTTAAATGGACCCTGACCCCTGGTTCTGTGACAATGTCATGTTTTATTATGGTCGTTCGGCCAGGCAGCTCTGAAAATATCTCCCTATTTTGGATGAGAAATTCTTTAACCTGATTGTTCTGATCAGCTGATAATGTCTCTGACACCTTTACTGCTGGAAGCAACCGAGGCGAAGACACCGAAGGGCAAGGCTCCGCTGACAGAGACAACCTATCTTTCCAGGGTTTGATTAAGTTAACATGGTAGATTTGTTCGGGTTTTCTCTTTCCCGGTTGGTATACTTTGTAATTAACCTCATTCACTTTTTCCCTAATCTCAAATGGACCCTGCCATTTAGCTAGGAACTTGCTTTCCACAGTGGGTACCAAAACAAGAACTCTATCTCCGGGAGCAAATTCCCGTATCTTGGCACTCCGGTTATATACCCTCTGTTGAGCACTTTGGGCCTGTTCCATATGCTCTCTGACAATAGGTACCACGGCTGCAATCCTATCCTGCATTTGTGTTACATGTTCAATAACTCTTCTATAAGGAGTGGGCTGTCCTTCCCATGTCTCTTTGGCAATGTCCAACAGCCCTCTGGGGTGTCTACCATACAATAAATCAAATGGAGAAAACCCCGTAGAGGACTGAGGAACTTCTCTGATGGCCATTAACAAGTAGGGCAGCAAACAATCCCAGTTTTTCCCATCTCTATCAACAACCTTTTTTAACATACTTTTTAATGTTTTATTGAACCTTTCCACCAACCCATCAGTTTGGGGATGGTAGATGGACGTCCTGAAGTGAGTGACCTGAAATAATTTGCACAATTCTTTCATGATCCTTGACATAAATGGAGTACCTTGGTCAGTCAAAATTTCTTTTGGTATTCCCACTCTACTAAAAACCTGCACCAGCTCCCTAGCTATCGCCTTGGTTGTGATAGTGCGTAAAGGGATAGCCTCAGGATATCGAGTGGCATAGTCCATAATTACCAGGATATACTGATGGCCCCGAGCGGACTTTAACAAGGATCCCACGAGATCCATGGCTATTCTGTCAAACGGGACCTCTATGATAGGCATGGGAACTAGTGGGCTCCTGAAATGGGGTCTAGGGGCATGATATTGGCATTCAGGACAGGAAGAACACTATTCAGACACTTCTTTATAAACCCCTGGCCAAAAGAACCTTTGAAAACTCTTTCAGTGGGTTTTTATGCCCCTAAATGTCCTGCTGTAACGTGACTATGAGCTAAATCTAGTACCGTTCTCCGATAAGGCTGGGGAACTACCAGCTGTTCCACCACATCCTCACCCTTTTTGACAATGTGGTAAAAGAGCTCATTATAGATGGCCATGTGGGGATACATAACCCTGTCACCTGGTACCACAGGTTCCCCATTAACAATCTTAACATTCTCTCTAGCCTTTATCAAGGTAGGATCCTTTAACTGTTCAGACGCAAACAGATCCTTCTTTACCTCCAGGTCAGGCACGCTTTCAGTTCTAACTACTATGGGGTATATTTACTAAAATTCGTATTTTCCCGATTGAGGTTAAAGTTCAATCACGAATGACATCGAAAGTGTAAAGTTGCAACTTTTTGAATTTTTTACGACTAATTTACTAAGCAGTCGTATTCTGCTTTTTCGTATTTACCGATGTCGATGTCATTCGTATTTTTTTGCAGTGTTTTACGTGAGTGACTTGTAAAACACTGCCGACTTTAACACAATGAATCTCGGCCGGATCTGTGAGATCCGTGCTGGGCTTCATTGTGCACCTTTAGTAAAAAAAATAATCATTGTTAAAATCGAGAAAAAAAAATGTGTGGGGTCCCCCCTCCTAAGCAAAACCACCTCGGGCTCTTTGAGCCGATCCTGGTTGTAAAAATATGGGGAAAAAAGTGACAGGGGTTCCCCCATATTTAAACAACCAGCACCGGGCTCTGCGCCTGGTCCTGGTTCCAAAAATACGGGGGACAAAAAGCGTAGGGGTCCCCCGTATTTCTGAAACCAGCACCGGGCTCCACTAGCCAGATACATAATGCCACAGCCGGGGGACACTTTTATCTTGGTCCCTGCGGCCCTGGCATTACATACCCAACTAGTCACCCCTGGCCGGGGTACCCTGGAGGAGTGGGGACCCCTTCAATCAAGGGGTCCCCCCCTCCAGCCACCCAAGGGCCAGGGGTGAAGCCCGAGGCTGTCCCCCCCATCCAAGGGCTGCGGATGGGGGGCTGATAGCCATTTTGTAAAAAATTGAATATTGTTTTTAGTAGCAGTACTACAAGTCCCAGCATGCCTCCCCCGCAAGCTGGTACTTGGAGAACCACAAGTACCAGCATGCGGTGGAAAACCGGGCCCACTGGTACCTGTAGTACTACTACTAAAAAAATACCCCCAAAAAAACAGAAGACACACACCTTGAAAGTAAAAGTTTAATACATACAACCACACCTCCATACACACATACTTACCTATGTTCACACGAGGGTCGGTCCTCTTCTCCATGTAGAATCCATGGGGTACCTGTTGGAAAAATTATACTCACATAATCCAGTGTAGTTCGGTCCTCTTCTTTTCTATTTGTAATCCACGTACTTTGCAAAATGAAAAAAACGGATACACGACCACGCACTGAAAGGGGCCCCATGTTTTCACATGGGACCCCTTTCCCCGACTGCCAGGAACCCCCCCTGACTTCTGTCTAAGAGGGTTCCTTCAGCCAATCAGGGAGCGCCACGTTGTGGCACCCTCCTGATTGGCTGTGTGCTCCTGTAGTGTATGTCAGGCAGCACACGGCAGTGTTACAATGTAGTGCCTATGCGCTCCATTATAACCAATGGTGGGAACTTTGTGGTCAGCGGTTGACCGAAAGTAACCTCACCGCTGACCACAAAGTTCCCACCATTGGCTACAATGGAGCGCATAGGCGCTATATTGTAACACTGCCGTGTGCTGCCTGACATACACTACAGGAGCACACAGCCAATCAGGAGGGTGCCACAACGTGGCGCTCCCTGATTGGCTGAAGGAACCCTCTTAGACAGAAGTCAGGGGGGGTTCCTGGCAGTCGGGGAAAGGGGTCCCATGTGAAAACATGGGGCCCCTTTCAGTGCGTGGTCGTGTATCCGTTTTTTTATTTTGCAAAGTACGTGGATTACAAATAGAAAAGAAGAGGACCGAACTACACTGGATTATGTGAGTATAATTTTTCCAACAGGTACCCCATGGATTCTACATGGAGAAGAGGACCGACCCTCGTGTGAACATAGGTAAGTATGTGTGTATGGAGGTGTGGTTGTATGTATTAAACTTTTACTTTCAAGGTGTGTGTCTTCTGTTTTTATTGTTTTTTTTTTTAGTAGTAGTACTACAGGTACCAGTGGGCCCGGTTTTCCACCGCATGCTGGTACTTGTGGTTCTCCAAGTACCAGCTTGCGGGGGAGGCTTGCTGGGACTTGTAGTGCTGCTACTAAAAACAATATTAAATTTTTGACAAAATGGCTATCAGCCCCCCATCCGCAGCCCTTGGATGGGGGGGACAGCCTCGGGCTTCACCCCTGGCCCTTGGGTGGCTGGAGGGGGGGACCCCTTGATTGAAGGGGTCCCCACTCCTCCAGGGTACCCCGGCCAGGGGTGACTAGTTGGGTATGTAATGCCAGGGCCGCAGGGACCAAGATAAAAGTGTCCCCCGGCTGTGGCATTATGTATCTGGCTAGTGGAGCCGGTGCTGGTTTCAGAAATACGGGGGACCCCTACGCTTTTTGTCCCCCGTATTTTTGGAACCAGGACCAGGCGCAGAGCCCGGTGCTGGTTGTTTAAATATGGGGGAACCCCTGTCACTTTTTCCCCCATATTTTTACAACCAGGACCGGCTCAAAGAGCCCGAGGCTGGTTTTGCTTAGGAGGGGGGACCCCACACATTTTTTTTGGGAAAAATTAACACTTTCCCACCACTTCCCACTGAAAAACATGCACGGATCTCATGGATCCGTGCATGCCTATCCGAACACGGTAATAAAAAGCAGGTCTGGTTTTTTTTAGCACTTTTTCACGATTTGTATTTTTTCACGGCAGTGTTTGGCTATTGTCGGCAGTGTTTGTGATTTGCACTTTTTAGTAAATGACCGATTTCTACCAAATTCCAGGCGTATTTGACCGATGGTGTATTCATTCGTAATTTTTCCCTAGGACTTCCAAAAAAATACGAATGCCCTCATCACTGCCGTGATTTGAGTTTAGTAAATTCCCGAGATGACACTTTGAAGAAAAAACACCATCTCGGTCAAAATCGGGTCCTTAGTAAATATACCCCTATGTCTCTGTTCCCAGCAAGAGGGTCCTCACTGGACTCCCCATCTGTCACTTCCCCGGCCAAACTAGCAAAAGGCAAAGGGTCAGAAAGCTCCGAAGACACATGTACATCCATAAAATCACCGGTATTATCAACTGGCTCTTTACTTCTCACATCTGTTGATAAACGTGATTCCCACAGTTTCCAAAAATGAGGAAAATCTCTCCCTATTATGGCCTCATGCACCAAGGTGGGGACCAGTCCTACTTTAACCATTGCTGACCCACAACAAGTTTCTATATTCACTTCAGCAGTGACATAATGTTGGGTATCCCCATGTATGCAAGTTACCCCAATAGGTATTTGCTGGACCTTTAAGGGGTTCACTAACCCAGCTTTCACGAGGGTAACTAAACTTCCTGAATCTAGCAAGGCCTCTACCCGGTTACCCTCTAAGAACACATCACACATTTGTTTTTCCAGCTCAGGTGAAGGTACCACAGTACAGGCTAACCTAGCAAAGAAAGACATTCTGCGACATTCAAAGGCAGCATCACATTGCATGGGTTCTTGCGTGACTGGGCAATTGGCAATAACATGACCTGGCATACCACACCTAAAACATTTAACCACACGATTATCAACCCGTTTGGGCAGCATAGACCGTTCTAGCCCCATTGGCCTGTCTCCAGGGCCAGTGTTTACAGTCTCTCCAGCCTTGCGTTCTCTTAACCGCCCAGCAACATTTTCCCATGGAACAGTCTTACCAGTCTTTACTGAAGGGCGCTGTTGAGGATCTATGGGTTGCTGGGTGGTCATCAGTAGTTCCTCTGCCGCCAAATACCTCTCTACCATGTCCACTAATTGGTCAGCACTATCGGGGTTTCCATGGCTCACCCACTTGCGCAGGACCACGGGCAAAGATCTCAAATAGCGGTCCATGACGACACTTTCAACCATCTGGGGACCAGTTAATGTCTCTGGCTGTAACCATTTTTTTGTTAGCTGAATAAGGTCGTGCATCTGGGAGCGCGGAGGCTTCTCCATGGCGTACACCCAACAGTGCACCCGTTGTGCTCGTACTGACAGCGTGACTCCCAGGCGGGTCAGGATCTCAGTCTTTAGTTTATCATAGTCCCGAGCCTCAGCAGGGCTTAAATCAAAGTACACTTTTTGGGGCTCACCTGACAAAAAAGGTGCCAGCAGACTGGCCCACTGTGCTTTTGGCCAGTTCTCACGCTCGGCAGTCCTTTCAAACGTGGTCAGGTAGGCCTCCACATCATCAGCCTCTGTCATTTTCTGCAGGAAGTGACTGGCCCGTATAGAACTAGAGCTGGTCGGAGCACTGACGGCCACATGTCCAACCCGAGCTGCAAGTCTCTGCACCACTTCTGCTAAGGCCTCTCTATCCTGACGCTGTTGCCTCCAATTTTCCTCCATTGCCACCTGCTGCTGTCTGTTGGCCTCCTTCTGTAGTCTCCAATTTTCCTCCATAGCCACCTGCTACTGTCTGTTGGCCTCCTGCTGAGCCGCTGTAGCTTGCAGCAGGGCTTTAAGCAGTTCCTCCATGTCGACAGATTTTTCAGGCGGCTTTGTAGCTGCTTTCACCCAGGACATATATCAAACCCTCGGGGTGAGTCTCAGCAACTTCACACTGGGCTGTATCTGCATAAACCACTGTTTTCTGCAGGCCTCATAAAGCTGCTGCTTTCACTTATGCGAGAGGTAGCGAGATCGATGCTCGCATTCTCCACCAAGTTGTAACACTGTCAGGGGACAAGGTGCCGTTTCCTGGGGTAAGTGGCAGCACGCAGCAGCTGAGGAATCACACAAGTCCAGTTTGTGGTGCAACTGGCCCACTGCCAGTTTTTTTAAACAGAAAATAAAACAAACACCAAAAGAAAATACCTTGCCTGTCCGGCACTAACTAAACACAAGACGTTCCTAACTATCACTAAACAAAAACACAGAGTTCTCCAGTAAACACTGTATAGCTCACTTGTATAAAGAAGCGTGTTTCTCTTCAGAGAGTCTCCAGTCTCCCCAGGCAGTCTGCACACACTAATCAGGCCAGCAGCTCTATAACACTCTTACACAGCTGAAAGCCTGATTAGCCTTCTGTGAGGCCAAAGACCCAAACTGGGCCCAATGTCTGGAACTTGGCCCATCTCTCTTTCAGGGCCCTTATCCAGCTTTTCCAACAAACTGAAAAGGTTCTGACAAAACAAAACATTTTCCTAGAAGTTTTCATTTTTCTAATACATGTAAGACAAGAACCTGGGACAAACATACCTGCCCTCAAACACTATTCCAGTGTTCTTGTCACAATAAATATATATATATATATATATAACCAACAGCAGGTCCGATTCTCCCAATATTATCGATGCTGCGCCGGGTGCCTTCACAAAGTAAAACACGTGCAAATAGCTGGTGCGGCACTCCAGGCAATGAAGAAACTCAGAGCCAATACATCACGTTTAGGACAACAACGTTTCAATGCCTTTATTATGGCATTTTCATCAGGTTAACAAATTATCTCAAACCACTCACCTATATACCAAGTGTGCTCACCCCGGTGTAGATTGGCGTCCGGAAGTCGGATCACCCGCCGCTCCCTTCCGCCCGTTCTGATGACGTCAGCATATCCAGCGTCATCAGCCAGTGCCCATCACCATGGTGACCTGTTAACAACAACCTGCATAGTATCCATGTTTGCAACGCTACAGAGTACAAGTTTAACAATGATACAATAAGTATATCCAATGACTAAACACAATAACTCTAAAGACATATTACATATTAGAGCACTAAGAATATAGATCAGACACCACTCCCAAAAAATCGATATTATCAAAATGGTAAAAAACCAATCATTGTACCAAACGACATCTGACGTAATGGATTTCCTAGTAAATCTATGCCAGTAGCTCGGCCTATATGGTCACCAACTAACCATATATGGTCTAGTTAGGTTTTAGTACATTAATATAAAAGGGTATATGCACAGCTTAAATATGCCAGTGATAAACAAATAACAGAACAGGGGGTCTATAGCAATGGTAAAATATATAGGCATATTAGATAAAACTATTAAGACCCAATTGCTCATTCAAACCCCTTGGGTGCATAGTCCCCAGACAGTGAATGCACCATGTTTCTAACTGGCATAATTTCAACCCACGGTCACCACCTCTGTGCAACACTGGAACCTGATCAATCATCCGGTATCGCACAGATACCAGTGGATTTCGTGCCTGGCAAAAGTGCCGGTTCTGGTCACTCGTACCCTTTGCAATGGCCATTTTAATAGCAGATCTGTGGGCAGCCATACGTTCCTTGAACATACGTTCAGTCTTCCCAACGTATGACAGCCCACAAGGACACATAAGTTGGTATACAACATACCTAGAATTGCATGTTAATGTATGATTAATGTACATGGTACGTCCTGTAAGGGGATGCTGAAAGGTATTCCCACTAACAAGAAATTGGCAGGTGGTACATTTACATCCAATACATCCCTTAGGAATAGTGTTACTCTGTGAGACTGAATTGGTAGTTACGTCGGTTTTTACAAGAAAATCTCTAAGATTTTTATGTCGAGTATAACACGACATCAATTTAGTTTGCTTTAAATTCAAATCAGGGTCGCTTTGTACAATGTGCCACCATTTCTTAGATATATGATTTATCCCTGGACTTACAGGGCTATACTGACCTACCCATGGGATGATATTGCACTGGGTTGACTTTTTAGGTTGACTACATAACAACTGTGATCGATCCATCTTCAGAACTTTACTTTTAGCCTCTAAAAGAAGATTAATAGGTTAACCACGGGCTTGGAACTTAGCCACCATGGCATTCATTTGCACTTCAGTTTGTACTGGATCTGACGTTATTCTACGGATTCTCAATAATTGAGAATAAGGAAGTCCAAATTTGAGAGGAGATGGATGAAAGCTATGGAAGTGAAGTAAATTGTTACGATCCGTGGGTTTGCTAAATAGCGACGTTTGTATTATACCATCACAAATGGATATACATACATCCAAATAGTTGATAGACTTTTTACTCATGGTATAGGTCAATTTAATAAGATGATCACATTTGTTATGGTTGTCTATAATTCCTGCCAATCGATCTTCTGATCCTTTCCAAATTATCAGAAGATCGTCAATGTACCGACAGTACATGACTATATCATCTGAAATAGTGCTATCCTCAAAAAAGATGTTTTGTTCAACCAAAAACATAAATATGTTGGAGTACGATGGGGCCACAGAGGACCCCATCGCACACCCTGTACGTTGAAGATAAATGCGACCATCGTACAAAAATAAATTCCTAGTCAGAATTAACTGTAACAATTTCATACATAGAGAAACATCTGGAACCTGATAATCAGGGTGCCCACAAAGAAATTGAGATACCGCCTCAAGGCCAAGATTATGAGGAATAACAGTGTATAAACTCTGAACATCTACACTGCATAATACAACTTCATCCTCATATTTAGGTAGCCTAGATAATTTAGATAGCAATGAACTGGTATCTAACAAAAATCTTGGGTGCGACTGAATGCATGGCTAGAAAAGAGAGTGAAGATACAATGCTAACGGTTGAAATAATGCATTGGTTGCCGAAATTATTGGGCGGCCCGGAGGATCAATGATACTTTTATGTATCTTGGGCGTGGTATAAAGCACCGGGATAACCGGAAACTTCGGCACCAATGCATCCCGTAGTTCACTAGAAATATAACCTGATCTAACTGCAACCACCAGCTTACTCACTAAATCATCTTTAAATCTAGTAGTCGGATCAGCTGAAAGACAACTATAGGTATTGTGATCTGAAAGCTGCCTCTTAATTTCTTTTTCTTGTCAACGGGTCTGAATATAAGTTCTTTCTGAGATGATAAGTTCTCCAACGCTTGCTTTTCCAATTTGGACATATTGTATCTCTGTACAGGCATAGACCCTATAAACTGATTGGTCTCTTCTTCCAACAATCGCATAAATGTCCGTATTGACGCATTATGCGTTTGTGGCTCAAACGTCGATTTCGGCTGAATTTATTTGTAATTACGGAGGAATCCCAGTGTCTTTATTAGACATCCCCACGTTTTTGGCAAAATGTTCTTTTAGCTTAAGTTGTCTATGTAGGCGTAACTTATCCGCCTTCCACTGTAATGGGTCCTGTCGTCAAGTTTGTATGAACGATAACCCGTGAGCTAATACTTCAATCTCTGTCTGGCTTAGTTCGTAAGTAGACAAATTAATTATTAGTGTCTCTGGGTTCTGGGGTTCTTGGGCGGACGACCCACCCTTCCCCTTTCTCTGCCACTGCCGACTGCATCTGGTGTACCTACGGTGTCGCTTATGCAAGGGATTTGCGCCCCGGTATTGGTCCCTAAAGGGTGATGACTTTTAGAGTGCGCAGTACTGGGTTCCGAGTCACTAGTATTAGATGTGTTCTCATTGGAGGATTCAAGATCACGTGTTCTATGAGCTCTACGTCGGAAAAAAGGTCTTTTAAATTCACCTTTGGGAGCTGGGTCTGTTTATCTATATACATTGTGCTGTTCATAATCAATGTCCACTTTTTGTCGCTTTGTATGCACTAATCATGTTGGTTGATAGATAACCTGTGATAATCATCTGCACCAGCACTTTAAATATATTCCTTTTTGTGCTAAGACTATAT
This sequence comes from Pseudophryne corroboree, assembly GCF_028390025.1. Lineage (NCBI taxonomy): Eukaryota > Metazoa > Chordata > Amphibia > Anura > Myobatrachidae > Pseudophryne > Pseudophryne corroboree. Next base: position 316,401,704 of record NC_086445.1, read on the forward strand.
GGACTTCCGTTTACTGGTATCTTAGACGGTTCAGTTGCACACAATGGCTGAGGAAACTGCTGAATATGACTCTGGTGGTATCTTGTTCACGAATTATCCACTTGGTGATATACATAGTTATTCTGAAGCTGAGGCGGAATCAATTTTATATACTGAGAAGTTGGGTGAACAAAATGAATCTGCATCTCCTGAGGATTTGTATCATGAGCCATTAAAGATCAGACGAAAAGAAATTGACTATTATTATCACTGCTTAGCATTATCAGATTTTTAGTAGTCCAAAAAAATCCCCCGTGGGCTGCGAATCAGGAATTCTCCCACGATAGGACGCAATGACCCTGTCTTTTGTAGAAAGTGGGTGGGGATTTTGAACCACTGTTCAATGGACCTGATGCTGTTGATTATTGAGCAGTCAACCAAGGAGATGAATACATATAAAACAAAGGCAGCAGACTATGAAACCACACATAGAGCCATTATTGAGGCAGACACTTCAGTTAGCTGGTTTAGCAAGCTGAATGACCAGCTGCAGTTACACAAACGGGAGCTTATTAAGTTTAAGGCACAGAAGCGACAAAAAGTGGACATTGATTATGAACAGCACAATGTATATAGATGGACAGACCTTTTTTCCGACGTAGAGCTCATAGAACACGTGATCTTGAATCCTCCAATGAGAACACATCTAATACTAGTGACTCGGAACCCAGTACTGCGCACTCTAAAAGTCATCACCCTTTAGGGACCAATACCAGGGCGCAAATCCCTGGCGTAAGTGACACCGTAGGTACACCAGACGCAGTCGGCAGTGGCAGAGGAAGGGGAAGGGTGGGTCGTCTGCCCAAGAAATCCAGAACCCTGAGACACTAATAATTAATTTGTCTACTTACGAACTAAGCCAGACAGAGATTGAAGTATTATCTTGCGGGTTGTCGTTCATACCAACTTGACGACAGGACCCATTACAGTGGAAGGCGGATAAGTTCTGCCTACATAGACAACTTAAGCTAAAAGAACATTTTGCCAAAAATGTGGGGATGTCTAATAAAGACACTGGGATTCCTCCGAAATTACAAAAAATTCAGCCGAAATCGACGTTTGAGCCACAAACGCATAATGCGTCAATACGGACATTTATGCGATTGTTAGAAGAAGAGACCGATCAGTTTATAGGGTCTATGCCTGTACAGAGATACAATATGTCCAAATTGGAAAAGCAAGTGTCGGAGACACTTTTAGTGAGTAAGCTGGTGGTTGCAGTTAGATCAGGTTATATTTCTAGTGAACTACGGGATGCATTGGTGCCGAAGTTTCCGGTTATCCCGGTGCTTTATACCACGCCCAAGATACATAAAAGTATCATTGATCCTCCGGGCCGCCCAATAATTTCGGCAACCAATGCATTATTTCAACCGTTAGCATTGTAGCTTGACTCTCTTTTCCAGCCATGCATTCAGTCGCACCAAAGATTTTTGTTAGATACCAGTTCATTGCTATCTAAATTATCTAGGCTACCTAAATTTGAGGATGAAGTTGTATTATGCAGTGTAGATGTTCAGAGTTTATACACTGTTATTCCTCATAATCTTGGCCTTGAGGCGGTATCTCAATTTCTTTGTGGGCACCCTGATTATCAGGGTCCAGATGTTTCTCTATGTGTGGAATTGTTACAGTTAATTCTGACTAGGAATTTCTTTTTGTACGATTGTCGCATTTATCTTCAACGTACAGGGTGTGCGATGGGGTCCTCTGTGGCCCCATCGTACTCCAACATATTTATGTTTTTGGTTGAACAAAACATCTTTTTTGAGGATAGCACTATTTCAGATGATATAGTCATGTACTGTCGGTACATTGATGATCTTCTGATAATTTGGAAAGGATCAGAAGATCGATTGGCAGGGATTATAGACAACCATAACACATGTGATCTTCCTATTAAATATACCTATACCATGAGTAAAAAGTCTATCAACTATTTGGATGTATGTATATCCATTTGTGATGGTATAATACAAACGTCGCTACTTAGCAAACCCACGGATCGTAACAATTTACTTCACTTCCATAGCTTTCATCCATCTCCTCTCAAATTTGGACTTCCTTATTCTCAATTATTGAGAATCCGTAGAATAACGTCAGATCCAGTACAAACTGAAGTGCAAATGAATGCCATGGTGGCTAAGTTCCAAGCCCGTGGTTATCCTATTAATCTTCTTTTAGAGGCTAAAAGTAAAGTTCTGAATATGGATCGATCACAGTTGTTATGTAGTCAACCTAAAAAGTCAACCCAGTGCAATATCATCCCATGGGTAGGTCAGTATAGCCCTGTAAGTCCAGGGATAAATCATATATCTAAGAAATGGTGGCACATTGTACAAAGCGACCCTTATTTAAATTTAAAGCAAACTAAATTGATGTCGTGTTATACTCGACATAAAAATCTTAGAGATTTTCTTGTAAAAACCGACGTAACTACCAATTCAGTCTCACAGAGTAACATTATTCCTAAGGGATGTATTGGATGTAAATGTACCACCTGCCAATTTCTTGTTAGTGGGAATACCTTTCAGCATCCCCTTACAGGACGTACCATGTACATTAATCATACATTAACATGCAATTCTAGGTATGTTGTATACCAACTTATGTGTCCTTGTGGGCTGTCATACGTTGGGAAGACTGAACGTATGTTCAAGGAACATATGGCAGCCCACAGATCTGCTATTAAAATGGCCATTGCAAAGGGTACGAGTGACCAGCCGGTGGCCAGGCACTTTTGCCAGGCACGACATCCACTGGTATCTGTGCGATACCGGATGATTGATCAGGTTCCAGTGTTGCACAGAGGTGGTGACCGTGGGTTGAAATTACGCCAGTTAGAAACACGGTGGATTCACTGTCTGGGGACTATGCACCCAAGGGGTTTGAATGAGCAATTGGGTCTCAATAGTTTTATCTAATATGCCTATATATTTTACCATTGCTATAGACCCCCTGTTCTGTTATTTGTTTATCATTGGCCTATTTAAGCTGTGCATATACCCTTTTATATTAATGTATTAAAACCTAACTAGACCATATATGGTTAGTTGGTGACCATATAGGCTGAGCTACTGGCATACATTTACTAGGAAATCCATTACGTCAGATGTTGTTTGGTACATTGATTGGTTTTTTACCATTTTGACAATATCGATTTTTTGGGAGTGGTCTCTGATCAATATTCTTAGTGCTCTAATATGTAATATGTCTTTAGAGTTATTGTGTTTAGTCATTGGATATACTTATTGTATCATTGTTAAACTTGTACTCTGTAGCGTTGCAAACATGGATACTATGCAGGTTGTTGTTAACAGGTCACCATGGTGATGGGCACTGGCCGATGACGCTGGATATGCTGACGTCATCAGAACGGGCGGAAGGGAGCGGGCGGGTGATCCGACTTCCGGACGCCAATCTACACCGGGGTGAGCACACTTGGTATATAGGTGAGTGGTTTTAGATAATTTGTTAACCTGATGAAAATGCCGTAATAAAGGCATTGAAACGTTGTTGTCCTAAACGTGATGTATTATCTCTGAGTTTCTTCGTCGCCTGGAGTGCCGCACCAGGTATTTGCATATATATAATAAGATTTTACTCACCGGTAAATCTATTTCTCGTAGTCCGTAGTGGATGCTGGGAACTCCGTAAGGACCATGGGGAATAGACGGGCTCCGCAGGAGACTGGGCACTCTAAAAGAAAGATTAGGTACTATCTGGTGTGCACTGGTTCCTCCCACTATGACCCTCCTCCAGACCTCAGTTAGGATACTGTGCCCGGAAGAGCTGACACAATAAGGAAGGATTTTGAATCCCGGGTAAGACTCATACCAGCCACACCAATCACACCGTATAACTCGTGATACTACACCCAGTTAACAGTATGAAATATAACTGAGCCTCTCAACAGATGGCTCAACAATAACCCTTAGTTAGGCAATAACTACATACAAGTAATGCAGACAATCCGCACTTGGGATGGGCGCCCAGCATCCACTACGGACTACGAGAAATAGATTTACCGGTGAGTAAAATCTTATTTTCTCTGACGTCCTAGTGGATGCTGGGAACTCCGTAAGGACCATGGGGATTATACCAAAGCTCCCAAACGGGCGGGAGAGTGCGGATGACTCTGCAGCACCGAATGAGAGAACTCAAGGTCCTCCTCAGCCAGGGTATCAATTTTGTAGAATTTAGCAAACGTGTTTGCCCCTGACCAAGTTGCAGCTCGGCAAAATTGTAAAGCCGAGACCCCTCGGGCAGCCGCCCAAGATGAGCCCACTTTCCTCGTGGAATGGGCTTTTACTGATTTAGGATGCGGCAATCCAGCCGCAGAATGCTCCAGCTGAATTGTGCTACAAATTCAGCGAGCAATAGTCTGCTTAGAAGCAGGAGCACCTATTTTGTTGGGTGCCTACAGGATAAAAAGCGAGTCAGTTTTCCTGACTCCAGCCGTCCTGGAATTATAAATTTTTAAGGCCCTGACTACGTCCAGTAACTTGGAATCTTCCAAGTCCCTAGTAGCCGCAGGCACTACAATAGGTTGGTTCAAGTGAAAAGCTGATACCACCTTAGGGAGAAACTGGGGACGAGTCCTCAATTCTGCCCTATCCATATGGAAAATCAGATAAGGGCTTTTACATGACAAAGCCGCCAATTCTGACACACGCCTGGCCGAAGCCAAGGCCAATAACATGACCACTTTCCACGTGAAATATTTCAAATCCACAGTTTTAAGTGGCTCAAACCAATGTGATTTTAAGAAACTCAACACCACGTTGAGATCCCAAGGTGCCACAGGAGGCACAAAAGGGGGCTGAATATGTAGCACTCCCTTTACAAATGTCTGAACTCCAGGCAGTGAAGCCAGTTCTTTCTGGAAGAAAATCGACAGAGCCGAAATCTGGACCTTAATGGAACCCAATTTTAGGCCTATAGTCACCCCTGACTGTAGGAAGTGCAGAAAACGACCCAGCTGAAATTCCTCTGTCTTCCTGGCCTCACACCACGCAACATATTTTCGCCAAATACGGTGATAATGGTTTGCGGTTACTTCTTTCCTGGCTTTTATCAGCGTAGGAATGACTTCTTCCGGAATGCCCTTTTCCTTTAGGATCCGGAATTCAACCGCCATGCCGTCAAACGCAGCCACGGTAAGTCTTGGAACAGACAGGGCCCCTGCTGTAGCAGATCCTGTCTGAGCGGTAGAGGCCATGGGTCCTCTGATATCATTTCTTGAAGTTCTGGGTACCAAGCTCTTCTTGGCCCATCCGGAACCACGAGTATCGTTCTTACTCCTCGTTTTCTTATTATTCTCAGTACCTTTGGTATGAGAGGCAGAGGAGGGAATACATAAACCGACTGGTACACCCACGGTGTCACTAGAGCGTCCACAGCTATTGCCTGAGGGTCCCTTGACCTGGCGCAATATCTAGTTTTTTGTTTAGGCGGGACGCCATCATATCCACCTGTGGCCTTTCCCAACGGTTTACCAACAGTTGGAAGACTTCTGGATGAAGTCCCCACTCTCCCGGGTGTAGGTCGTGTCTGCTGAGGAAGTCTGCTTCCCAGTTGTCCACTCCCGGAATGAACACTGCTGACAGTGCTAAGACGTGATTTTCCGCCCATCGGAGAATCCTTGTGGCTTCTGCCATCGCCATCCTGCTTCTTGTGCCGCCCTGTCGGTTTACATGGGCGACTGCCGTGATGTTGTCTGATTGGATCAGTACCGGCTGGTTTTGAAGCAGAGGCCTTGCCAGACTTAGGGCATTGTAAATGGCCCTCAGTTACAGAATATTTATGTGTAGGAACGACTCCTGACTTGACCAAAGTCCTTGGAAATTTCTTCCCTGTGTGACTGCCCCCCAGCCTCGAAGGCTGGCATCCGTGGTTACCAGGACCCAGTCCTGTATGCCGAATCTGCGGCCCTCTTGAAGATGAGCACTCTGCAGCCACCACAGTAGAGATACCCTGGTCCTTGGAGACAGGGTTATCAGCCGATGCATCTGAAGATGCGATCCCGACCACTTGTCCAAGAGGTCCCGCTGAAAGGTTCTTGCATGGAACCTGCCGAATGGAATTTTGCTTCGTAAGAAGCTACCATTTTTCCCAGGACTCGTGTGCAGTGATGCACCGATACCTGTTTTGGTTTCAGGAGGTCTCTGACTAGAGATGACAGCTCCTTGGCTTTCTCCTGCGGGAGAAACACTTTTTTCTATTCTGTGTCCAGAACCATCCCCAGGAACAGTAGGCGTGTGGTAGGAACCAGCTGTGACTTTGGAATGTATAGAATCCATCCGTGCTGCTGTAGCACTTCCCGAGATAGTGCTACTCCGACCAACAACTGCTCCTTGGACCTCGCCTTTATAAGGAGATCGTCCAAGTACGGGATAATTAAAACTCCCTTTTTTCGAAGGAGTATCATCATTTCTGCCATTACCTTGGTAAAGACCCTCGGTGCCGTGGACAGTCCAAACGGCAGTGTTTGGAATTGGTAATGGCAATCCTGTACCACAAATCTGAGGTACTCCTGGTGAGGATGGTAAATGGGGACATGTAGGTAAGCATCCTTGATGTCCAGGGATACCATGTAATCCCCCTCCTCCAGGCTTGCAATAACCGCCCTGAGCGATTCCATCTTGAACTTTAATTTTTTTATGTATGTGTTCAAGGATTTCAAATTTAAAATGGGTCTCACCGAACCGTCCGGTTTCGGTACCACAAACAGTGTGGAATAGTAACCCCGTCCTTGTTGAAGTAGGGGCACCTCGACTATCACCTGCTGGGAATACAGCTTGTGAATTGCCTCTAGCACTGCCTCCCTGCCTGAGGGAGTTGTCGGCAAGGCAGATTTGAGGAAACGGCGGGGGGGGAGACGCCTCGAATTCCAGCTTGTACCCCTGAGATACTACTTGAAGGATCCAGGGATCCACCTGTGAGCGAGCCCACTGACCGCTGAAATTTTTGAGGCGGCCCCCCACCGTACCTGGCTACGCCTGTGGAGCCCCCGCGTCATGCGGTGGACTCAGAGGAAGTGGGGGAAGAATTTTGATTCTGGGAACTGGCTGACTGGTGCAGCTTTTTCCCTCTTCCCTCGTCTCTGTGCAGAAAGGAAGCGCCTTTGACCTGCTTGCTTTTCTGAAGCCGAAAGGACTGTACCTGATAATACAGTGCTTTCTTAGGCTGTGAGGAAACCTGAGGTAAAAATTTTTCTTCCCAGCTGTTGCTGTGGATACGAGGTCCCAGAGACCATCCCCAAAACAATTCCTCACCCTTATAAGGCTCTATGTGCCTTTTAAAGTCAGCATCACCTGTCCAGTGTCGGGTCTCTAATACCCTCCTGACAGAATGGACATTGCATTAATTCTGGATGCCAGCCGGCAAAATATCCCTCTGTGCATCCCTCATATATAAGACGACGTCTTATGTTCGCAAAATAGTATCCCTGTTTGACAGGGTTACAGACCACGCTGCAGCAGCACTATCTGCAGGTCTCAGTCTAGTACCTGAGTGTGTAAATACAGACTTCAGGATAGCCTCCTGCTTTTTATTAGCAGGTACCTTCAAAGTGGCCGTATCCTAAGACGGCAGTGCCACCTTTTTTGACAAACGTGTGAGCGCCTTATCCACCCTAGGGGATATCTCCCAGCGTAACTTATCCTCTGGCGGGAAAGGGTATGCCATCAGTAACTTTTTAGAAATTACCAGTTTCTTATCGGGGGAACCCACGCTTTTTCACACTTCATTCACTCATTTGATGGGGGAACAAAACGCTGCCTGCTTTTTCTCCCCAAACATAAAACCCTTTTTTAGTGGTACTTGGGTTAATGTCAGAAATGTGTAACACATTTTTTATTGCCGGGATCATGTAACGGATGTTCCTAGTGGATTGTGTATATGTCTCAACCTCGTCGACACTGGAGTCAGACTCCGTGTCGACATCTGTGTCTGCCATCTGAGGGAGCGGGCGTTTTTGAACCCCTGATGGCCTTTGAGACGCCTGGGCAGGCGCGGGCTGAGAAGCCGGCTGTCCCATAGCTGTTACGTCATCCAGCCTTTTATGTAAGGAGTTGACACTGTCGGTTTATACCTTCCACCTATCCATCCACTCTGGTGTCGGCCCCACAGGGGGCGACATCACATTTATCGGCATCTGCTCTGCCATCACATAAGCCTCCTCATCAAACGTGTCGACACAGCCGTACCGACACACCGCACACACACACAGGGAATGCTCTGACTGAGGACAGGACCCCACACAGCCCGTTGGGGAGACAGAGAGAGAGTATGCCAGCACACACCAGAGCGCTATATAATTTTGGGATTAACACTATATTGAGTGAATTTTTCCCAATAGCTGCTTGTATATACAAATTTGCGCCTAAATTTTGTGCCCCCCCTCCTCTCTTTTTAACCCTTTGAGCCTGAAAACTACAGGGGAGAGCCTGGGGAGCTGTCTTCCAGCTGCACTGTGAAGAGAAAATGGCGCCAGTGTGCTGAGGGAGAAGCCCCGCCCCTTTTTCAACTGACTTTCTCCCGCTTTTTCTGGAATACTGGCAGGGGTAATTTTACATCTATATAGCCTCTAGGACTATATATGATGTAGATTTGCCAGCCAAGGTGTCATATATTGCCCTCAGGTCGCCCCCCCCCCAGCGCCCTGCACCCTCAGTGACCGGAGTGTGAAGTGTGCATGAGGAGCAATGGCGCATAGCTGCAGTGCTGTGCGCTACCTTGGTGAAGACCGAAGTCTTCTGCCGCCGATTTTCCGGATGGCTCTGTAAGGGGGACGGCGGTCTCGATGCAGTGAGCCTGTTGCCAGCAGGTCTCACTGTAAAATAAAAAACCTAAAATAAACTTTCTTTCTAGGAGCTCAGGAGAGCCCCTAGTGTGCATCCAGCTCGGCCGGGCACAGAAATCTAACTGAGGTCTGGAGGAGGGTCATAGTGGGAGGAGCCAGTGCACACCAGATAGTACCTAATCTTTCTTTTAGAGTGCCCAGTCTCCTGCGGAGCCCGTCTATTCCCCATGGTCCTTACGGAGTTCCCAGCATCCACTAGGACGTCAGAGAAATATATATATATATATATATATATATATATATATATTCCCAGAACAGTCCACACTCTGGCCTTATCCACATATGCTGGGGTGACTTCCAGAAACTGATAAATCCTCCATATCCATCAGTACCAATATACATTTAGTAAATAGGAGCACTCACCAGTCTTCATAATGTTTCTTATTTTTATTGTTAGCAGCAAGACATCAATCAAGAGGTGTAATCGACGTTTCGGTTCCAAATGGAACCTTTGTCAAGATCATAAAGCACAGTAAATGGTCCCCTTATAAACCCTAAAGTGACTCTCCCCCTAATTAATCAATTATAATCCGTCAAGTATTCATAATAACAACACACAAATATATAACACGTATAATGACATTATATATTTGTGTGTTGTTATTATGAATACTTGACGGATTATAATTGATTAATTAGGGGGAGGGTCACTTTAGGGTTTATAAGGGGACCATTTACTGTGCTTTATGATCTTGACAAAGGTTCCATTTGGAACCGAAACGTCGATTACACCCCTTGATTGATGTCTTGCTGCTAACAATAAAAATAAGAAACATTATGAAGACTGGTGAGTGCTCCTATTTACTATATATATATATATATATATTTGGGATCCAGAACAGATTCTGGAGGGCACCGCAGCAAGTAATCTTGCCCTTTTTTGAGTGCCGAGTCATACCGCTGCATATATTTTATATATATATATATATATATATATATATATACACACACACACACACACACACACACACACACACACACACACACATACTGTAGTAGCAAGAACAAGGGCACTCTGGTGCTAATGTAACAAATTATGGAAGAACAAACATAATTATAGAAAAAAACTAATTCAGAAAATGTTTTTCAAATATTTGATGCTCCTCATAAAGTGTATGAGTGGCGGTGAAAAGGGGTACAATGTTTCCTCTCATCAGAAGGTATTGAGTGACAAAGGGGGACATTTACTAAGCAGTGATAACAGCGGAGAAGTGAGCCAGTGGAGAAGTTCCCCCAACAACCAATCAGCAGCTCTGTATCATTTTATAGTATGCAAATTATAGATGTTACTTCAATGCTAATTGGTTGCCATGGGCAACTTCTCCACTGGCTCACTTCTCCACTCTTATCACTGCCAAGTAAATATCTCCCAAAGCAGCATGTCCCAAGTGCTGCGGGACTGTAAGCTCAATGTCTGGGAAGAGTGGCAACTCATGACAGTTGGTGGCAGTTGAGTGCGGCTCCCCTATATGAGTACTGGACTGTGCTGCAGCCCCACCCACCTCTCAAGCCTCCACTGCTAAGGACTTTTAGGGCCTAATTCAGCATGGATCGCTATTCAGAGAAATCGCAAATTGTGCGATTATTGAATGACTGCGCATGCGTAGCGTTCATATTGTGCATGCATGAGGGGTAATAGTGACAGGAATTGCGTACAGATCATAATGTAGCCGCTGTTTGACTAACAGGAGTGTCAGAAAAAACACAGGCGTGCCCAGGCATTTTTGGGTAGGGTCGCTGACTTCCAGGCTGTCTCAGTCGCAGATTAGTTGCAGCCTCAGACCTTCTCACATAAGGCTTCAGCTTACTCAGCCTTGCCATTGCAGTGCTGCTTGCGGGGCTAAGGTAACTGCGTCTCGATACGTCCCCATTTTCCCAAAAGGCGAATGCCCCTGTCCTGCCCTGCGAACGCCTCTACCTGTCAATCAGGCAGGCAGAGCCATTTGCATTTCTAGTAAAGTGATCACAGGACTCATTCTGCACATGCTCAGTCCTCGGACATCGGAAAACTGCGCTGAGTTAATGATCCTTAATGAGTCAGGCACAAAGCAAAGTTAGGCAAAGGGTCGGTAGTATTGTGGCAGTCTGTAAATGCCTCAAACAAAATACAGCTTCATTTTTCCAAGACAACATATTTATTATATAAATGACATTTATTTGATTTAGCAAGAAGTGTACTTATCACTATTTCCATATTTTTGTGACATGGCATTTGAATGATTCCCAGCTGCCATAGAGAACATACCCAGAGTGCTGAAAGTTTCTTCTTGCTCTGGTACCCTGTTCAGCTATACTGAGCACGCAAAGCTGCCCGAAGTACTGTATGTATTGAACCAGATACTAGAGGGAAACACGGTTTGAGCTTCCAGTTCCACTTTCAGAATTAATAAAGAAATAAAAGCTTTTATTAAAACAAGAGCAATACCCAAATATTTAATGTACAAAAATATAACTACTGTAGCACACTATGATATAGATACCTGTTGTTGGGGATATATACAGAAGGAAGGGGGTTTTCTTATTGAAGCTTTTTACAGTACCATTGCAATAGTGTTCACCAATATGCTGGAACTTTATCAAGGGATCTTACTACTCCATGACCTGGTTTCTGGAGAAGTAATTGTTTTTATTCAATTACTGTAACTTTCCTAGTGTGATACACTATTGTTTTGCTACAAGTTAAAAAACAACAAAACATTTGGCTATTGCTTTTGTTGTAAACCACATCAATAAATGATAACATTTTATACTAGTTAATGGCAGGCCTTGCAATGGGAAAGGGGGCAACTGTTCCGACTCTGAGGTTACCAGGGGCCGGGGTATCAGATAGGCTAAAAACTGGTGCTGCAAACCGTCTATATGAGTAATCAATGATGCCAGCACATCAACGTCCATGCCTCAGCCGAGGAAGCAAACACCACTGGTGGATGGGTCGCACCAGCTAGCACAGCAGCAGTACCTACTGTACATGCAGTACACTGTAGATCAACATTTTAGCACCAGAGCGCAGAGGTGTAGCTAGGTGCCATGGTGCCTGGAGCAAGGGTATGTTTTGGCGCCCCTCTCCTGTACTGAACTGGGGGCCGTGCCAACATGTGGTGGCATGTTACATTTGAAAAGAAAAAATATTTAAAAATCCTAAATTGACCTTGTGGAGATAAGGGTGGAAGTTTCCTTTGGGTGCCCCTATGTTTAATGTAGGGACAGTGTGCATCGAAGTCGCGCACCAAAATATAGGGGCGTGGATTCATAGGAAGGGGCTTGGCCACATAATAGTACCTATTACACCACACAGTATAGTCTGTTATTCACATTACACCACTTAGTAGTGTCCGTTACATAACACTACACAGTAATACTCCTTATATACTTAACGACACACAGTAGAGTCCCTTATACATGTTACACTACTGTAGAGCCACTTATACATGTAACTCCACAGTAGAGACGCAAATACACATTATGCCAAGAGAAAGAAGTGCTGCAGCAGCAGCTGGGGCAGAGAGAGGTGCTGTAGCAGGTGGGTAGAGTGGGGTGCTGCAGCAGCCGAGGCAGAGAGAGGTGCTGCAGCAGGTGAGGCAGAAAGAGGTCCTGCAGCATCTGGATATAGAGAGGTGCTGCAGCAGCTGGGGCAGAGAGAGGTGCTGCAGCATCTGGATATAGAGAGGTGCTGCAGCAGTTGGGGCAGAGAGTGGTATTGCAGGACAGAAATAACCCTGCTACACAGCTACAAGCAGACAGTGAGACATATAATGAGGGTGGGCAGAGCTCCTGCATGTGCTGGCTGTCAGTGTCTCCTGCTATCACCTCTGGTCTGCATTGTACCCTACCTAGTCTCTGAGTCAGAATCAGTGTCCGTCCCTCTGCTTCTCTCCTCCTCCTGCTCTGTGGCTGCCTGTACAGCGGCCCATGGTATGGCAGACAGAGAGAGGGGGTTGGTCAGGCGATGGTGCGCCCTTTATCTTTTCCAGCACCCGAAGCTCGCGCTCCACCAGTGCCACTCTCGCTACACCCCTGCCAGAACGACCATTCGGAATGGAGCTACTCTGTGTGATAGACAAAATTTTTATCATCAGTGACATAATGTTAGTATATGTTTAGGGTTTTTTTAATTTCCATTATTAGCCATCTGTATCAACTTACTAGTAAAAAAAAAAAAAGACTCTGGAGCCTATCTGCTAGCAGCGTGGGGACCGATTCTGCTAGTCTCCAGCCTCTGCCATCGGCAGCAGCTCTTCCAATAGCCACACTAGGGGGTATATTTTAGAGATGAGCGGGTTCGGTTTCTTTGAATCCGAACCCGCACGAACTTCACTTTTTTTTCCACGGGTCCGAGCGACTCGGATCTTCCCGCCTTGCTCGGTTAACCCGAGCGCGCCCGAACGTCATCATGACGCTGTCGGATTCTCGCGAGGCTCGGATTCTATCGCGAGACTCGGATTCTATATAAGGAGCCGCGCGTCGCCGCCATTTTCACTCGTGCATTGAGATTGATAGGGAGAGGACGTGTCTGGCGTCCTCTCCATTAGAATAGAGATAGATAGATTAGATAGAGAGAGATTGTGCAGAGTCGCAGACAGAGTTAGTTTACCACAGTCAGTGACCAGTGCAGTTGCTAGTTAACTTTTATTTAATATAATATATCCGTTCACTTCTCTCTGCTATATCCGTTCTCTGCCTGAAAAAAAAAACGATACACAGCACAGTCAGTCACACAGTGTGACTCAGTCTGTGTGCACTCAGCTCAGCCCAGTGTGCTGCACAGTCATCAATGTATAAATTAAAAGCTTATAATTAATTGTGGGGGAGACTGGGGAGCACTGCAGGTTGTTAGCAGGAGCCAGGAGTACAATTATATTAATTAACAGTGCACACTTTTGCTGCAGGAGTGGTGACCAGTGCCTGACCACCAGTATAGTATTGTTGTATACTACTAATATCTCTTTAAATATCAACCAGTCTATATTAGCAGCAGACACAGTACAGTGCGGTAGTTCACGGCTGTGGCTACCTCTGTGTCGGCACACGGCAGGCAGTCCGTCCGACCAGAATTGTATTATTTATTATTATATACCTACCACCTAACCGTGGTTTTTTTTTCATTCTTTATACCGTCATAGTGTCATCCTAATTGTTACGAGTATACTACTATCTCTTTATCAACCAGTGTACAGTGCGGTAGTTCACGGCTGTGGCTACCTCTGTGTCGGCACACGGCAGGCAGTCCGTCCGACCAGAATTGTATTATTTATTATTATATACCTACCACCTAACCGTGGTTTTTTTTTCATTCTTTATACCGTCATAGTGTCATCCTAATTGTTACGAGTATACTACTATCTCTTTATCAACCAGTGTACAGTGCGGTAGTTCACGGCTGTGGCTACCTCTGTGTCGGCACACGGCAGGCAGTCCGTCCGACCAGAATTGTATTATTTATTATTATATACCTACCACCTAACCGTGGTTTTTTTTTCATTCTTTATACCGTCATAGTGTCATCCTAATTGTTACGAGTATACTACTATCTCTTTATCAACCAGTGTACAGTGCGGTAGTTCACGGCTGTGGCTACCTCTGTGTCGGCACACGGCAGGCAGTCCGTCCGACCAGAATTGTATTATTTATTATTATATACCTACCACCTAACCGTGGTTTTTTTTTCATTCTTTATACCGTCATAGTGTCATCCTAATTGTTACGAGTATACTACTATCTCTTTATCAACCAGTGTACAGTGCGGTAGTTCACGGCTGTGGCTACCTCTGTGTCGGCACACGGCAGGCAGTCCGTCCGACCAGAATTGTATTATTTATTATTATATACCTACCACCTAACCGTGGTTTTTTTTTCATTCTTTATACCGTCATAGTGTCATCCTAATTGTTACGAGTATACTACTATCTCTTTATCAACCAGTGTACAGTGCGGTAGTTCACGGCTGTGGCTACCTCTGTGTCGGCACACGGCAGGCAGTCCGTCCGACCAGAATTGTATTATTTATTATTATATACCTACCACCTAACCGTGGTTTTTTTTTCATTCTTTATACCGTCATAGTGTCATCCTAATTGTTACGAGTATACTACTATCTCTTTATCAACCAGTGTACAGTGCGGTAGTTCACGGCTGTGGCTACCTCTGTGTCGGCAGTCGGCAGGCAGTCCGTCCATCCATAATTGTATTATTATTATAATATATACCACCTAACTGTGGTTTTTTTTGCATTCTTTATACCGTCGTCATAGTGTCATACTAGTTGTTACGAGTATACTACTATCTCTTTATCAACCAGTGTACAGTGCGGTAGTTCACGGCTGTGGCTACCTCTGTGTCGGCAGTCGGCAGGCAGTCCGTCCATCCATAATTGTATTATTATTATAATATATACCACCTAACCGTGGTTTTTTTTTCATTCTTTATACCGTCGTCATAGTGTCATACTAGTTGTTACGAGTATACTACTATCTCTTTATCAACCAGTGTACAGTGCGGTAGTTCACGGCTGTGGCTACCTCTGTGTCGGCAGTCGGCAGGCAGTCCGTCCATCCATAATTGTATTATTATTATAATATATACCACCTAACCGTGTTTTTTTTTTCATTCTTTATACCGTCGTCATAGTGTCATACTAGTTGTTACGAGTATACTACTATCTCTTTATCAACCAGTGTACAGTGCGGTAGTTCACGGCTGTGGCTACCTCTGTGTCGGCAGTCGGCAGGCAGTCCGTCCATCCATAATTGTATTATTATTATAATATATACCACCTAACCGTGGTTTTTTTTTCATTCTTTATACCGTCGTCATAGTGTCATACTAGTTGTTACGAGTATACTACTATCTCTTTATCAACCAGTGTACAGTGCGGTAGTTCACGGCTGTGGCTACCTCTGTGTCGGCAGTCGGCAGGCAGTCCGTCCATCCATAATTGTATTATTATTATAATATATACCACCTAACCGTGGTTTTTTTTTCATTCTTTATACCGTCGTCATAGTGTCATACTAGTTGTTACGAGTATACTACTATCTCTTTATCAACCAGTGTACAGTGCGGTAGTTCACGGCTGTGGCTACCTCTGTGTCGGCAGTCGGCAGGCAGTCCGTCCATCCATAATTGTATTATTATTATAATATATACCACCTAACCGTGGTTTTTTTTTCATTCTTTATACCGTCGTCATAGTGTCATACTAGTTGTTACGAGTATACTACTATCTCTTTATCAACCAGTGTACAGTGCGGTAGTTCACGGCTGTGGCTACCTCTGTGTCGGCAGTCGGCAGGCAGTCCGTCCATCCATAATTGTATTATTATTATAATATATACCACCTAACCGTGGTTTTTTTATACCACCTAACCGTGGCAGTCCGTCCATAATTGTATACTAGTATCCAATCCATCCATCTCCATTATTTACCTGAGGTGCCTTTTAGTTCTGCCTATAAAATATGGAGAACAAAAAAGTTGAGGTTCCAAAATTAGGGAAAGATCAAGATCCACTTCCACCTCGTGCTGAAGCTGCTGCCACTAGTCATGGCCGAGACGATGAAATGCCAGCAACGTCGTCTGCCAAGGCCGATGCCCAATGTCATAGTACAGAGCATGTCAAATCCAAAACACCAAATATCAGAAAAAAAAGGACTCCAAAACCTAAAATAAAATTGTCGGAGGAGAAGCGTAAACTTGCCAATATGCCATTTACCACACGGAGTGGCAAGGAACGGCTGAGGCCCTGGCCTATGTTCATGGCTAGTGGTTCAGCTTCACATGAGGATGGAAGCACTCAGCCTCTCGCTAGAAAACTGAAAAGACTCAAGCTGGCAAAAGCACCGCAAAGAACTGTGCGTTCTTTGAAATCCCAAATCCACAAGGAGAGTCCAATTGTGTCGTTTGCGATGCCTGACCTTCCCAACACTGGACGTGAAGAGCATGCGCCTTCCACTATTTGCATGCCCCCTGCAAGTGCTGGAAGGAGCACCCGCAGTCCAGTTCCTGATAGTCAGATTGAAGATGTCAGTGTTGAAGTACACCAGGATGAGGAGGATATGGGTGTTGCTGGCGCTGGGGAGGAAATTGACCAGGAGGATTCTGATGGTGAGGTGGTTTGTTTAAGTCAGGCACCCGGGGAGACACCTGTTGTCCGTGGGAGGAATATGGCCGTTGACATGCCAGGTGAAAATACCAAAAAAATCAGCTCTTCGGTGTGGAGGTATTTCACCAGAAATGCGGACAACAGGTGTCAAGCCGTGTGTTCCCTTTGTCAAGCTGTAATAAGTAGGGGTAAGGACGTTAACCACCTCGGAACATCCTCCCTTATACGTCACCTGCAGCGCATTCATAATAAGTCAGTGACAAGTTCAAAAACTTTGGGTGACAGCGGAAGCAGTCCACTGACCAGTAAATCCCTTCCTCTTGTAACCAAGCTCACGCAAACCACCCCACCAACTCCCTCAGTGTCAATTTCCTCCTTCCCCAGGAATGCCAATAGTCCTGCAGGCCATGTCACTGGCAAGTCTGACGAGTCCTCTCCTGCCTGGGATTCCTCCGATGCATCCTTGCGTGTAACGCCTACTGCTGCTGGCGCTGCTGTTGTTGCCGCTGGGAGTCGATGGTCATCCCAGAGGGGAAGTCGTAAGCCCACTTGTACTACTTCCAGTAAGCAATTGACTGTTCAACAGTCCTTTGCGAGGAAGATGAAATATCACAGCAGTCATCCTACTGCAAAGCGGATAACTGAGTCCTTGACAACTATGTTGGTGTTAGACGTGCGTCCGGTATCCGCCGTTAGTTCACAGGGAACTAGACAATTTATTGAGGCAGTGTGCCCCCGTTACCAAATACCATCTAGGTTCCACTTCTCTAGGCAGGCGATACCGAGAATGTACACGGACGTCAGAAAAAGACTCACCAGTCTCCTAAAAAATGCAGTTGTACCCAATGTCCACTTAACCACGGACATGTGGACAAGTGGAGCAGGGCAGGGTCAGGACTATATGACTGT
Organism: Pseudophryne corroboree; assembly: GCF_028390025.1. Lineage (NCBI taxonomy): Eukaryota > Metazoa > Chordata > Amphibia > Anura > Myobatrachidae > Pseudophryne > Pseudophryne corroboree. Next base: position 316,419,615 of record NC_086445.1, read on the forward strand.
GACAGCCCACTGGGTAGATGTATGGACTCCCGCCGCAAGAACAGCAGCGGCGGCACCAGTAGCAGCATCTCGCAAACGCCAACTCTTTCCTAGGCAGGCTACGCTTTGTATCACCGCTTTCCAGAATACGCACACAGCTGAAAACCTCTTACGGCAACTGAGGAAGATCATCGCGGAATGGCTTACCCCAATTGGACTCTCCTGTGGATTTGTGGCATCGGACAACGCCAGCAATATTGTGTGTGCATTAAATATGGGCAAATTCCAGCACGTCCCATGTTTTGCACATACCTTGAATTTGGTGGTGCAGAATTTTTTAAAAAACGACAGGGGCGTGCAAGAGATGCTGTCGGTGGCCAGAAAAATTGCGGGACACTTTCGGCGTACAGGCACCACGTACAGAAGACTGGAGCACCACCAAAAACTACTGAACCTGCCCTGCCATCATCTGAAGCAAGAAGTGGTAACGAGGTGGAATTCAACCCTCTATATGCTTCAGAGGTTGGAGGAGCAGCAAAAGGCCATTCAAGCCTATACAATTGAGCACGATATAGGAGATGGAATGCACCTGTCTCAAGTGCAGTGGAGAATGATTTCAACGTTGTGCAAGGTTCTGATGCCCTTTGAACTTGCCACACGTGAAGTCAGTTCAGACACTGCCAGCCTGAGTCAGGTCATTCCCCTCATCAGGCTTTTGCAGAAGAAGCTGGAGGCATTGAAGAAGGAGCTAACACGGAGCGATTCCGCTAGGCATGTGGGACTTGTGGATGCAGCCCTTAATTCGCTTAACAAGGATTCACGGGTGGTCAATCTGTTGAAATCAGAGCACTACATTTTGGCCACCGTGCTCGATCCTAGATTTAAAGCCTACCTTGGATCTCTCTTTCCGGCAGACACAGGTCTGCTGGGGTTGAAAGACCTGCTGGTGACAAAATTGTCAAGTCAAGCGGAACGCGACCTGTCAACATCTCCTCCTTCACATTCTCCCGCAACTGGGGGTGCGAGGAAAAGGCTCAGAATTCCGAGCCCACCCGCTGGCGGTGATGCAGGGCAGTCTGGAGCGACTGCTGATGCTGACATCTGGTCCGGACTGAAGGACCTGCCAACGATTACGGACATGTCGTCTACTGTCACTGCATATGATTCTCTCAACATTGATAGAATGGTGGAGGATTATATGAGTGACCGCATCCAAGTAGGCACGTCACACAGTCCGTACTTATACTGGCAGGAAAAAGAGGCAATTTGGAGGCCCTTGCACAAACTGGCTTTATTCTACCTAAGTTGCCCTCCCACAAGTGTGTACTCCGAAAGAGTGTTTAGTGCCGCCGCTCACCTTGTCAGCAATCGGCGTACGAGGTTACATCCAGAAAATGTGGAGAAGATGATGTTCATTAAAATGAATTATAATCAATTCCTCCGCGGAGACATTGACCAGCAGCAATTGCCTCCACAAAGTACACAGGGAGCTGAGATGGTGGATTCCAGTGGGGACGAATTGATAATCTGTGAGGAGGGGGATGTACACGGTGATATATCGGAGGGTGAAGATGAGGTGGACATCTTGCCTCTGTAGAGCCAGTTTGTGCAAGGAGAGATTAATTGCTTCTTTTTTGGGGGGGGTCCAAACCAACCCGTCATATCAGTCACAGTCGTGTGGCAGACCCTGTCACTGAAATGATGGGTTGGTTAAAGTGTGCATGTCCTGTTTTGTTTATACAACATAAGGGTGGGTGGGAGGGCCCAAGGATAATTCCATCTTGCACCTCTTTTTTCTTTTCTTTTTCTTTGCATCATGTGCTGATTGGGGAGGGTTTTTTGGAAGGGACATCCTGCGTGACACTGCAGTGCCACTCCTAGATGGGCCCGGTGTTTGTGTCGGCCACTAGGGTCGCTAATCTTACTCACACAGCTACCTCATTGCGCCTCTTTTTTTCTTTGCGTCATGTGCTGTTTGGGGAGGGTTTTTTGGAAGGGACATCCTGCGTGACACTGCAGTGCCACTCCTAGATGGGCCCGGTGTTTGTGTCGGCCACTAGGGTCGCTAATCTTACTCACACAGTCAGCTACCTCATTGCGCCTCTTTTTTTCTTTGCGTCATGTGCTGTTTGGGGAGGGTTTTTTGGAAGGGCCATCCTGCGTGACACTGCAGTGCCACTCCTAGATGGGCCCGGTGTTTGTGTCGGCCACTAGGGTCGCTAATCTTACTCACACAGCTACCTCATTGCGCCTCTTTTTTTCTTTGCGTCATGTGCTGTTTGGGGAGGGTTTTTTGGAAGGGCCATCCTGCGTGACACTGCAGTGCCACTCCTAGATGGGCCCGGTGTTTGTGTCGGCCACTAGGGTCGCTAATCTTACTCACACAGCTACCTCATTGCGCCTCTTTTTTTCTTTGCGTCATGTGCTGTTTGGGGAGGGTTTTTTGGAAGGGACATCCTGCGTGACACTGCAGTGCCACTCCTAGATGGGCCCGGTGTTTGTGTCGGCCACTAGGGTCGCTTATCTTACTCACACAGCGACCTCGGTGCAAATTTTAGGACTAAAAATAATATTGTGAGGTGTGAGGTATTCAGAATAGACTGAAAATGAGTGTAAATTATGGTTTTTGAGGTTAATAATACTTTGGGATCAAAATGACCCCCAAATTCTATGATTTAAGCTGTTTTTTAGTGTTTTTGGAAAAAAACACCCGAATCCAAAACACACCCGAATCCGACAAAAATAATTCGGTGAGGTTTTGCCAAAACGCGTTCGAACCCAAAACACGGCCGCGGAACCGAACCCAAAACCAAAACACAAAACCCGAAAAATTTCAGGCGCTCATCTCTAGTATATTTACTAATACTCGTGTTTTTGCCGTTTTTAAGGGTGTTTGAACTCGAATGGTATCGGGTGCATTTTACTGCAACTTTTTGAATCCTGATACGGTCATTTACTAATCTGCCGAGTTTGCAACATTCGTCTTTTCCGATGTCGATGTGATTCGTAATGTCAGGCAGTGTTTTACAGGAGTGATGAGTAAAACACTGCCTGACAAAACACAAGGAATCCCGGCCGGATCTGTGAGATCCGTGCAGGGCTTCATTGTGTACCTTAAAAAGGTGTTTTAATTGTTTTTAAATCTGAAAAAAATTGCGTGGGGTCCCCCCTCCTAAGCATAACCAGCCTCGGGCTCTTTGAGGGGTGAAGCCCGAGGCTGTCCCCCCCATCCAAGTTCTCCAAGTACCAGCTTGCGGGGGAGGCTTGCTGGGACTTGTAGTACTGCTACTAAAAACAATATTCTGATTTTTTACACTTGACTATCAGCCCCCATCCGCCGCCCTTGGATGGGGGGGACAGCCTCGTGCTTCACCCCTGGCCCTTGGGTGGCTGGAGGGGGGACCCCTTGATTTAAGGGGTCCCCACTCCTCCAGGGTACCCCGGCCAGGGGTGACTAGTTAGTGATTTAATGCCAGGGCCGCAGGGACCTATATAAAAGTGTCCCCCGGCTGTGGCATTATCTCTCTGACTAGTGGAGCCCGGTGCTGGTTTCAAAAATACGGGGGACCCCTACGCTTTTTGTCCCCCGTATTTTTGGCACCAGGACCAGGCGCAGAGCCCGGTGCTGGTTGATCAAATATGGGGGAACCCCTGTCATTTCCCCCCCCATATTTTTTCAACCAGGACCGGCTCAAAGAGCCCGAGGCTGGTTATGCTTCGGTGGGGGGACCCCACGCAAAAAAAATTCCAAGTTTTTACAGTAAACAGACCCTTTCCCATAGATAACCATGCACAGATCTCACTGATCCGTGCATGGTTATCCAAACTCGACTGGAAAAAGCAGGTTTATTTTTTTGCTGCTTTTTTTAACGATTCGCAAAAAAATACACCCGCACTTGACCACTCAGAGACTAACACCCAAATACGAATGAATAGTGAATACCCGTGTTGTATGAAATAACAGCCGCGTTTGACCGATGGTCTATTTATTCGTATTTCTGAACTTTGCAAATCAAACCATTACGAATAGTCCAAACACTGCCGAGATTTGTGCTTAGTGAATTCCCGTGTTGGGACTTAGAAAAAAAAAACACAAATCGGACAAACTCGGATTTTTAGTAAATTTTGGCCTAGGTGGGGGATCGGTATGAAATACCTCCAATCTAAATCCCGACGGTCGAAATCCCGACAGCAATTGACCGACGGTCAAAATCCCGACAAGGTCAAAATCCCGACATGGACAAAATACATACATTTAAAATACCAACAAGGTCAAAATACTGACATGTAAAATGCCGACAGGTCAAAATAACGTCAAGCGGGTTTTAATTTTTGTGTATGTCGACATATGTCGACATGGACACCTTATAAGTGTACTGCGTCCCCTCGCATGGCTCGCTTCGCTCGGCACACTATTATATTCCCCCTCCAAGTCCACTGGGATGATAAAGTATAAACAAGTCGGTTTCAATGAAAAAAATCATGTCGGCATTTTGACCTGTCGGCATTTTACATGTCGGTTATTTGACCTTGTCGGTATTTAAATGCCGCCATAGGGGTTATTGCGGTCGCATTGATTAGCAATGCGACCTGAATAACCCCCTATGTCAGGACCATTACAGATGCCTCATCAGCCAAGGAGGCCCCACACTCACCCCCCCACTTGCGCGCCACAATTAGCTGCCCATAATACCCCTTCATCCCAGGTGCCTCATGAGCCTAGTATGAAACCCATCACTGTATGATACAAGTAATATACAAATCATCATACTGGTTGTTATAAGAATTCAAAAAACAACAACAACAAAAAAACACAACAACTTTTTTCCTTCTGCATCACTTGTAATAAGTGGGACGTGCAGTCAGGGGAAGCAGTGCTTCCCCTGTGATTAATTATTAAAATAATAAAAAGAAGATACTTATGACACATACAGTATTCTGTGTCATAAGTATCTTCTTTATTTTATTCAAATAATTTTCCGTGTTTAAATTAGTTTGGGAGGCACTGATGGCAGTGCCTCCCGTGGATAATGGGAACGGGGACAGTGCGGGGGGCGGGGCCAAGCACTGGGCTGTAAAAGCCCATTAAAACAGATCAGGAAAGTGCCACTGAAACAAGTGCCTCGCTGACAGGGACACCACCCCCATGTCAGCGAGGCACCTGTGATTGGACAGCGGATCCAGGGCTGGATCCGCTTGTCCAATCACCCACAGGCGGTGCTGGAGGTGGTGGGTTCCGGCGGTGATTTGTGTTTGAGGGCCTGCAGTGTGTGCAGCTCTCCCCCGTCCGGCTCTCCACCGCCCTCCTCCGCTGGCTCCCGCTGACCTCACAGGCAACTGCCGTGGCCCTGCGGAGTGTGCGGCTCTCCCCCCGTCCTCCCCCGCCGGCTCCATCCTGCTGCTCACCTGACAGCCAGCAGCGGTGGGCCTGCAGTACGTGCGGCTCTCCCCCATCCTCCTCCGCTGGCTCCAGTGGCAGCAGGTTAGTTCCTCTCTCTCTCTCTCTCTCTCTCTCTCTCTCTCTCCCCCCCCCCCCCCTCCTGTGGATGTGTAAGTGTAATGTTCATTTTAACAGGCAACCCTACCCTATTGGATTCTACTGGACAAGTGGACGTGATCGGCGTGGGATGTAGGTAAGTCATCTGTCTCTCATTTTTACAGGTACCCCTATTGGATTCTACTGGACAAGTGGACGTGACCAGCGTGGGATGTAGGTAAGTATGTGTGAGTGTGTAAGTGTGTTTTAATAAAATTTTGCTTTCACGGTGTGTGTGTGTGTTGTGTTTTTATTTGGGTAGTTTTTGTTGTTGTAGAACAACAGGTACCAGCGAGCCCGTTATTTCCCCGCATGCTGGTACTTGAGGTTCTCCAAGTACCAGCAAGCGGTGGAGGCTTGCTGGTCCTTGTAGTTCCACAACAAAATCCAATATTCTTTTTTTTACACACATGGCTATCAGCCCGGCACCCACCACCCAGGGGTGCTGGGGACAGCCTCGGGCTTCACCCCTGGCCCTTGGGTGCCAGGAGCTGCGCTGGCCAGGAGTAACTCCTCAAATGCAAAAGCATTGCTGCTGTGCAATGCTTTTGCACTTCTGCGGGGGTAGCCGGCACTGACATGCGGGGCGGACCAGCCCTGTGCTGGGCGTCCCCCCGCATGTCTGAGTGCCTGATCGTAGCTGTGCTAAATTTAGCACAGCTACGATCAACTCGGAATGACCCCCAATGTGTGTAAGGTGCTCTTAGTGTAGCATAACATAAAGAAAGGCACTGATGTGTGGTTTAAATTGAATAAAGAGCAATATGGTGTGATGTAATGTTAATAAGGGGCACTACTGTGAAGAGTAATGTATATAAGGTAAAGTGATACTACTGTGTGATGTAACATGAATAAGGGACACTATCACATCATGTAATGTGAATAAACTTGCACTACTGTGTGGCGTGATTTGAATTGGGGTACTATTTTGTGGTCATGCCCCTTCCAAGCAAAAACACGCCCCTCTTTGGGCTGCAGAGCGAATGTGCGCACTGTTCCTATTTAAAATATAGGGGGTAGGAGCAGGGCCGGTGCAAGGTGCCTCAGCGCCCTAGGCAAATCCTTAAGGCACGCCCCCCCCCAAAAAATAAAATAAAAAAATAAAATAAAAAAAATAAGAATTTACTTACCGATAATTCTATTTCTCGGAGTCCGTAGTGGATGCTGGGGTTCCTGAAAGGACCACGGGGAATAGCGGCTCCGCAGGAGACAGGGCACAAAAGTAAAGCTTTCCGATCAGGTGGTGTGCACTGGCTCCTCCCCCTATGACCCTCCTCCAAGCCAGTTAGGTACTGTGCCCGGACGAGCGTACACAATAAGGGAGGAATTTTGAATCCCGGGTAAGACTCATACCAGCCACACCAATCACACCGTACAACTTGTGATCTAAACCCAGTTAACAGTATGATAACAGCGGAGCCTCTGAAAAGATGGCTCACAACAATAATAACCCGATTTTTGTAACTATGTACAAGTATTGCAGATAATCCGCACTTGGGATGGGCGCCCAGCATCCACTACGGACTCCGAGAAATAGAATTATCGGTAAGTAAATTCTTATTTTCTCTATCGTCCTAGTGGATGCTGGGGTTCCTGAAAGGACCATGGGGATTATACCAAAGCTCCCAAACGGGCGGGAGAGTGCGGATGACTCTGCAGCACCGAATGAGAGAACTCCAGGTCCTCCTTAGCCAGGGTATCAAATTTGTAGGATTTTACAAACGTGTTTGCCCCTGACTAAATAACCGCTCGGCAAAGTTGTAAAGCCGAGACCCCTCGGGCAGCCGCCCAAGATGAGCCCACCTTCCTTGTGGAATGGGCATTTACATATTTTGGCTGTGGCAGGCCTGCCACAGAATGTGCAAGCTGAATTGTATTACACATCCAACTAGCAATAGTCTGCTTAAAAGCAAGAGCACCCAGTTTGTTGGGTGCATACAGGATAACAGCAAGTCAGTTTTCCTGACTCCAGCCATCCTGGAACCTATATTTTCAGGGCCCTGACAACATCTAGCAACTTGGAGTCCTCCAAGTCCCTAGTAGGTGCAAGGCACCACAATAAGCTGGTTCAGGTGAAACACTGACACCACCTTAGGGAGAGAACTGGGGACGAGTCCGCAGCTCTGCCCTGTCCGAATGGACAAACAAATATGGGCTTTTTTGAGAAAAAAACCACCAATTTGACACTCGCCTGGTCCAGGCCAGGGCCAAGAACATGGTCACTTTTCATGTGAGATGCTTCAAATCCACAGATTTGACTGGTTTTAAACCAATGTGATTTGAATAATCCCAGAACTACGTTGAGATCCCACAGTGCCACTGGAGGCACAAAAGAGGGTTGTATATGCAATACTCCCTTGACAAAGTTCTGGACTTCAGGAACTGAAGCCAATTCTTTCTGGAAGAAAATTGACAGGGCCGAAATTTGAACCTTAATGGACCCCAATTTGAGGCCCATAGACACTCCTGTTTGCAGGAAATGCAGGAATCGACCGAGTTGAAATTTCTTTGTGGGGCCTTCCTGGCCTCACACCACGCAACATATTTTCGCCACATGTGGTGATAATGTTGTGCGGTCACCTCCTTTCTGGCTTTGACCAGGGTAGGAATGACCTCTTCCGGAATGCCTTTTTCCCTTAGGATCCGGCGTTCCACCGCCATGCCAACAAACGCAGCTGCGGTAAGTCTTGGAACAGACATGGTACTTGCTGAAGCAAGTCCCTTCTTAGCGGCAGAGGCCATAAGACCTCTGTAAACATCTCTTGAAGTTCCGGGTACCAAGTCCTTCTTGGCCAATCCGGAGCCATGAGTATAGTTCTTACTCCTCTACGTCTTATAATTCTCAGCACCTTAGGTATGAGAAGCAGAGGAGGGAACACATACACCGACTGGTACACCCACGGTGTTACCAGAACGTCCACAGCTATTGCCTGAGGGTCTCTTGACCTGGCGCAATACCTGTCCCGTTTTTTGTTCAGACGGGACGCCATCATGTCCACCTTTGGTATTTCCCAACGGTTTACAATCATGTGGAAAAAACTTCCCGATGAAGTTTCCACTCTCCCGGGTGGAGGTCGTGCCTGCTGAGGAAGTCTGCTTCCCAGTTTCCATTCCCGGGATGAAACACTGCTGACAGTGCTATCACATGATTTTCCGCCCAGCGAAAAGTCCTTGCAGTTTTTGCCATTGCCCTCCTGCTTCTTGTGTCGCCCTGTCTGTTTACGTGGGCGACTGCCGTGATGTTTTTCCCACTGGATCAATACCGGCTGACCTTGAAGCAGAGGTCTTGCTAAGCTTAGAGCATTATAAATTTACCCTTAGCTCCAGTATATTTATGTGGAGAAAAGTCTCCAGACTTGATCACACTCCCTGGAAATTTTTTCCTTGTGTGACTGCTCCCCAGCCTCTCGGGCTGGGCTCCGTGGTCACCAGCATCCAATCCTGAATGCCGAATCTGCGGCCCTCTAGAAGATGAGCACTCTATAACCACCACAGGAGAGACACCCTTGTCCTTGGATATAGGGTTATCCGCTGATGCATCTGAAGATGCGATCCGGACCATTTGTCCAGCAGATCCCACTGAAAAGTTCTTGCGTGAAATCTGCCGAATGGAATTGCTTCGTAGGAAGCCACCATTTTCTACCAGGACCCTTGTGCAATGATGCACTGTTTTTAGGAGGTTCCTGACTAGCTCGGATAACTCCCTGGCTTTCTCTTTCGGGAGAAACACCTTTTTCTGGACTGTGTCCAGAATCATCCCTAGGCACAGCAGACGTGTCGTCGGGATCAGCTGCGATTTTGGAATATTTAGAATCCACCCGTGCTGTTGTAGCAGTATCCGAGATAGTGCTACTCCTACCTCCAACTGTTCCCTGGACTATGCCCTTATCAGGAGATCGTCCAAGTAAGGGATAATTAAGACGCCTTTTCTTCGAAGAAGAATCATCATTTCGGCCATTACCTTAGTAAAGACCCGGGGTGCCGTGGACAATCCAAACGGCAGCGTCTGAAACTGATAGTGACAGTTCTGCACCACGAACCTGAGGTACCCTTAGTGAGAAGGGCAAATTTGGGACATAGAGGTAAGCATCCCTGATGTCCCGGGACACTATATAGTCCCCTTCTTCCTGTTCGTTATCACTGCTCTGAGTGACTCCATCTTGATTTGAACCTTTGTAAGTGTTCAAAAATTTTTTAGATTTAGAATAAGTCTCACCTAGCCTTCTGGCTTCAGTACCACAATATAGTGTGGAATAATACCCCTTTTCTTGTAGTAGGAGGGGTAATTTAATTATCACCTGCTGGGAATACAGCTTGTGAATTTTTTTCCCATACTGCCTCCTTGTCGGAGGGAGACCTTGGTAAAGCAGACTTCAGGAGCCTGCGAAGGGGAAACGTCTCGACATTCCAATCTGTACCCCTGGGATACTACTTGTAGGATCCAGGGGTCCTGTACGGTCTCAGCGCCATGCTGAGAACTTGTCAGAAGCGGTGGAACGCTTCTGTTCCTGGGAATGGGCTGCCTGCTGCAGTCTTCTTCCCTTTCCTCTATCCCTGGGCAGATATGATCTTATAGGGACGAAAGGACTGAGGCTGAAAAGACGGTGTCTTTTTCTGCAGAGATGTGACTTAGGGTAAAAACGGTGGATTTTCCAGCAGTTGCCGTGGCCACCAGGTCCGATGGACCGACCCCAAATAACTCCTCTTCCTTTATACGGCAATACACCTTTGTGCCGTTTGGAATCTGCATCACCTGACCACTGTCGTGTCCATAACATCTTCTGGCAGTTATGGACATCGCATTTACTCTTGATGCCAGAGTGCAAATATCCCTCTGTGCATCTCGCATATATAGAAATGCATCCTTTAAATGCTCTATAGTCAATAAAATACTGTCCCTGTCAAGGGTATCAATATTTTTAGTCAGGGAATCCGACCAAGCCACCCCAGCTCTGCACATCCAGGCTGAGGCGATCGCTGGTCGCAGTATAACACCAGTATGTGTGTATATACTTTTTATGATATTTTCCAGCCTCCTGTCAGCTGGTCCTTGAGGACGGCCCTATCTATAGACGGTACCGCCACTTGTTTTGATAAGCGTGTGAGCGCCTTATCCACCCTAAGGGGTGTTTCCCAACGCGCCCTAACTTCTGGCGGGAAAGGGTATACCGCCCATAATTTTCTATCGGGGGGAACCCACGCATCATCACACACTTTATTTAATTTATCTGATTCAGGAAAAACTATGGTAGTTTTTTCACATCCCACATAATACCCTCTTTTGTGGTACTTGTAGTATCAGAAATATGCAACACCTCCTTCATTGCCTTTAACGTGTGGCCCTAATAAGGAATACGTTTGTTTATTCACCGTCGACACTGGATTCAGTGTCCCTGTCTGTGTCTGTGTCGACCGACTAAAGTAAACGGGCGTTTTAAAACCCCTGACGGTGTTTTTGAGACGTCTGGACCGGTACTAATTGTTTGTCGGCCGTCTCATGTCGTCAACCGACCTTGCAGCGTGTTGACATTATCACGTAATTCCCTAAATAAGCCATCCATTCCGGTGTCGACTCCCTAGAGAGTGACATCACCATTACAGGCAATTGCTCCGCCTCCTCACCAACATCGTCCTCCTACATGTCGACACACACGTACCGACACACAGCACACACACAGGGAATGCTCTGATAGAGGACAGGACCCACTAGCCCTTTGGAGAGACAGAGGGAGAGTTTGCCAGCACACACCAAAAACGCTATAATTATATAGGGACAACCTTATATAAGTGTTTTCCCTTATAGCATCTTTTTTATATATTTCTAACGCCAAATTAGTGCCCCCCCTCTCTGTTTTAACCCTGTTTCTGTAGTGCAGTGCAGGGGAGAGCCTGGGAGCCTTCCCTCCAGCCTTTCTGTGAGGGAAAATGGCGGTGTGCTGAGGAGATAGGCCCCGCCCCTTTTTCGGCGGCCTCGTCTCCCGCTCTTAACGGATTCTGGCAGGGGTTAAATATCTCCATATAGCCTCCGGAGGCTATATGTGAGGTATTTTTAGCCAAAATAGGTTTTCATTTGCCTCCCAGGGCGCCCCCCTCCCAGCGCCCTGCACCCTCAGTGACTGCCGTGTGAAGTGTGCTGAGAGGAAAATGGCGCACAGCTGCAGTGCTGTGCGCTACCTTTAGAAGACTGAGGAGTCTTCTGCCGCCGATTCTGGACCTCTTCTTATTTCAGCATCTGCAAGGGGGCCGGCGGCAAGGCTCCGGTGACCATCCAGGCTGTACCTGTGATCGTCCCTCTGGAGCTGATGTCCAGTAGCCAAGAAGCCAATCCATCCTGCACGCAGGTGAGTTCACTTCTTCTCCCCTAAGTCCCTCGTTGCAGTGATCCTGTTGCCAGCAGGACTCACTGTAAAATAAAAAACCTAAGCTAAACTTTTCTAAGCAGCTCTTTAGGAGAGCCACCTAGATTGCACCCTTCTCGGCCGGGCACAAAAATCTAACTGGCTTGGAGGAGGGTCATAGGGGGAGGAGCCAGTGCACACCACCTGATCGGAAAGCTTTACTTTTGTGCCCTGTCTCCTGCGGAGCCGCTATTCCCCATGGTCCTTTCAGGAACCCCAGCATCCACTAGGACGATAGAGAAATAAATGTAATAAAGATATTGAGCCCCCCTAAAGTGAAAAGTGCAGACACAGCATCTAATAAGTTCCACAGCCACCGCCTGATAGTGGTCGCAGCTAGTATGCACACATGACCTGTTCACACGTTAGATGAGGGAGGACACATCTGTGTGTGTATAAACATTATATATATATATATATATATATATACAAACCCACACACACACATATATATATGCAGTGGTCGAAGTGGAAATTTTGAGGTGGCGGTTTGGAAAAATTAAGGTTGTAACTATGCGCGCGCCAAAGAGATGCGTGTGCTCTGGAAAAAGGGGGTGTGGACACGCAAAAGGGGCATGTCCTTCAGTGTTGTTTGCTACCCCTTATACACATTTAGCACCACAATAGTAGGGCCCCTTATACTATCTAGTACTGGTGCCCCTTTCACATTATAGTACACGGAATGACCCATTATTCACATTATAGCACACGGAATGACCCATTATTCACATTATAGCACATGGTATGACCCATTCTTCACATTATAGCACACGGTATGAGCCAAAATTCACATTATAGCACACAGAATGAGCCGAAATTCACATTATAGCACATGGTATGAGCCGAAATTCACATTATAGCACACGGTATGAGTCGAAATTCACATTATAGCACACAGAATGAGCCGAAATTCACATTATAGCACACTGTATGAGACGAAATTCACATTAGAGCACACGACATGAGCCGAAATTCACATAATAGCACATGGTTTGAGACGAAATTCACATTAGAGCACACTGAATGAGCCGAAATTCACATTATGCCACATGCAATGAGACAAAATTCAGGGAGAGTGACAGCAGGGACAGGGAAAGTGACAGAGAGACAGGAAAAGTGACAGCAGGGACAGGGAGAGTGACAGAGAGACAGGGAAATTGACAGCAGGGACATAGGGACAGGGAAAGTGACAGCAGGGACATAGGGATAGGGAGAGTGACAGAGGTAGAGTGACAGAGAGAGGGACAGCAAGAGCATACAGTAGGGACTAGGGAGAGAGAAAGGCAGCAGGGTAAGATTACCTATTTAGTAGCTGCGGTGCATGAGAAGGTTGTGGTCGGCGCGGGACAAAGGAGGCAGTGGTCTTTGGAGATGTTGCGGTGGTGCAGAGAAGGACTGAGGGTGGCAGACGACTGAGGGCGGCGGCGGTGCAACGTAGGAGGAGGCTGTGGTGGGCGGCCTTTGGTGCGGCACTGGCTCCTATGATGACCATGGCCCTACTATTTCAAATCTGCCGCGGACCGGCAGCCAATCAGGAGCGGCCGCTCTCTGGTCTGCCTGCTCCCCAGCCTCCCCTCTCATCTCAATAGAAATGGAGGAGTGCCGCGAGTCCACGCCTAGGCTTCCCCCGTGTGCGTGTCGCGCACCCTGCCCATCTCCATGTAAATGGGGGCATGCCACAAGTCCACCCCACCCCCCCGACTTGCGGCACTCCCGTCTTTAGTGCCCGCTCGTCCCCATTTACAGCATGCACATTCACACAGATGGTTGGGCCCCCAGTCTGTCCCTGCACCTGTATGTAATGAGCACAAGGCTGACAGAGAAGGCCACTGGTCCTGATGATCCCAGCCCCTTGTTGCTTCGTTATCACACTTGCACAGGCAGACACCTGCCTGTCAGTGAGCAGCAGCCACGATCACCAGCACCAGCGGGCTCCTCTGTCAGTGATACTTCCTCCCACCTTATTCTCCTGAGGCTCCCAGTTACTTCTGCCCCTCTCAGCTTCACCTGCCGCCCACCCTCCCCAGTCAGCCTGGCCTCTCAGTACAGCCGGCCGACTGTGAGCAGCCCCGACCAGCAGCAGCTCATCAGTCAGCCTGGCCACTTATCCCCGCCGGCTGCCTGCTGCAAATATGTGCCTGGCCCCCTGACCCCCTCCTCCTGTCCCACCTTCTGCTCTTCTAACATCCGCCGCCGGTCAGGACGCGCTACGAGTTGGGACTTGACTGAGCCGGCAGTTGAAGAAGTCCTCCTTTCCACTCTGGTGAAGGCGCCGCCCCCGGTCATCGCGACGGGCGGGAGAAAGGGGGGTGTGAGTGACGCAGCCGAGGGAGGAGGGAACTGCGCCGGACATGTGGGTCCAACCCGGATGAGCAGAGAGCGCCGCGGGTGCCTCACTTTTTTTTTTTTGGCACACTCAGCACCAACCTCCAAGTGCTGGCGCCCATAGGCAGCTGCCTAAAGCTACCTAATGGTAGCGCCGGCCCTGGGTAACATGCAGGAGCCTAATCGTGGGTGGGGAGGCGTGGGTAACAATCTTGCTGGAGCTCAATCGCGGGTGGGAGGGTGAGAAACAAGCGGGGGCCCAATCGTGGGGGTAGGGGGTGTTCAGGTAATTAGACGCAGGAGCCGAGCCCACTTGCAGGGGGAGCGGGTAACATGTTGGATGTTGAAGACCAAACGCACCAGGGGGAAGAGGGAAAAATTATGCGGGTGCTCCTGCCATGCGGGAGACTGATAGAGGGGGGGAGATGGTAACAAGATAAAAGAGGAGGGGGGGAAGCAACATGTGGGAGCCCAATTGCGGGTGGGGGGGAATCTAGTAACAAGATGCAGGAGGGGGGGAGGAAACATGTGGGAGCTGAATTGCAGGGGGGGTCTAGCAACAAGATGCAGGAGGGGGGGAGGCAACATGTGGGAGCTGAATTGCAGGGGGGGTCTAGCAACAAGATGCAGGAGGGGGGGAGGCAACATGTGGGAGCTGAATTGTGAGGGGGAATCTAGTGACGAGATGCAGGAGGGGTGGGCCAACATGTGGGAGCTGAATTGCGGGGGAAGGGGGGAATATAGTGACTAGATGCAGGAGGGGTGGGCCAACATGTGGGAGCTGAATTGCGGGGGGGGGGGGGGATCTAGTGACAAGATGCAGGAGGGGAGAGGCAACATGTGGGAGCTGAATTGCGGGGGAGAAGGGAAATCTAGTGACGAGATGCAGGGGTGGAGGCAAGATGTGGGAGCTTAATTGCGGGGGGGGGGGGGATCTAGTGACGAGATGCAGGGGGGGAGGCAACATGTGGGAGCTTAATTGCGGGGGGGGGGTTCTAGTGACGAGATGCAGGGGGGGGGGGGGGGAAAGCAACATGTGGGAGCTGAATGTCCGGGGGGAATCTAGTGACAAGATGCAGGGGGGGGGGGGGGGGGGGAAAGCAACATGTGGGAGCTGAATTGTGGGGGGGAATCTAGTGACAAGATGCAGGAGAGGGGTGGCAACATGTGGGAGCTGAATTGTGGGTGGGGGGGAATCTAGCAACAAGATGCAGGGGGTTCAACATGTGGGAGCTGAATTGTGGGGGGGAATCTGGTGACAAGATACAGGAGGGGGGGGCAACATGTGGGAGCTGAATTGCGGGGGGGAAAATCAAGTGACAAGATACAGGAGGGGGGGGCAACATGTGGGAGCTGAATTGCGGGAGGAAGAGGAACCGCTAGTAGCAAGATGCAGGAGGGAGGGAGGCAGCGGGAGCCCAATAGCCGTGGGGAGAAGAGAAGGTGATGTGATGCAGGAAGGGGGGGGTTGGCAGCGGGAGCCGAATAGCCGTGTGGGGGAGGACAGGTGACAAGTGACAAGAGAGGGGGAGCGCGTAGCGGGTGACTGAACCAAAGTTGCAGGAGCCGATCATGGGGCGGCGGGAGGGGAGAGAGTCAGAGCGGGTGACTGATCTGTAAGCCCAAACTCAGGATGGGGGGGGACGGGACGCCGGACGCCGTATCGGGTAAAAAGATGCGGAGCGGCCCGGCCCAGCAGATGACTGCTTACTGAACCCGGGGGGGGGGGGGGGGGGGCGGTGCGGGCATCATAACGCGGGACACAGTTGCGGGGGAAGCGCCAGTGCAAGCTAGTAAGAATAATGTGCAGTGGGACTACAGTCGGGAACACATGCGGCAGCACAGCAGCCTGATTGAACATTCCACTATGCGGGGCGGCACGTATATAATGCCGGGTGCTGCTATCGCAGAGGTAGGGGGGGAGGGGGGCGGCAGGGTTGCAGAAACAGGGACTCACACAGTCAGTCACTCATGTTGAAGACAGACAGACTTGGTGGGCGCCCACGAGCTGCTCCTTATTTCTTAAAGAATAGGAGGAGTTTGGCTGAGCTGAATCTTTCTCTCTTTCATTCACTGTGCGGTGCCGCCCTCCAGTGGTCGCCGCCCATAGGCAGCTGCCTAAAGCTGCCTAGTGGTAGCGCCGGCCCTGGGTAGGAGCACCAAAAGGATAACTGCGAGGGGTGATGGTGCTGGGAAAGGGGTGCAGGGTCAGAGGCGGAACTAGTGGTGGTGTTAGGGGGCACCAGACAAAATCTTGCCTAGGGCATCATATTGGTTAGGGCCGGCTCTGCATACACACATACAGTATATTAACTTTATGGTTCGTGTTGGCATTATACAAGCTATAAAAAAAAAAAGATTAGAATAACAAAAACATATCTATAAGTCATACATATCTTCTTTGTATTATTCAAATCGTTTTAATAGTCAAAGCCTACCCTGACTGCACGTCACTGGTAATACCCAGGGGTTAAAGTGGGGGGAAACGAGGTGGAACTGAGATCCACCACCTGTAATGGTAGGGGGAACTAGTTCTTCCACCTTCATTGCCACGCACAGTAATTCCAACAGAAAAGCCCACCCCATCATCTGCGTCAATCGATGATACAGGCGGCACTAGTGATACTGAGGAGCTGCAGCCACCTACTCGTTCCTCAGGTACTGGTGCCTCCGTGGTCCTTCTCCATGACTTCCACCACCTCACCAGGACCACGTTAACCCCTGGTAATACCTATCCCCTAATGTTTATGAATCAATGTAATATCAGATGTATTATGCTGTAATACTGTGAGATGTGCCCACAACAGGGGCGGAACTCTGAGAGTCGGCTGCCGCCGGGCTCCTGACCTCAAGGGGGCTCATCACCTCCACTGTCTCCCGCTGCCTGACCGCTCACCACGCTGCTGCTGTCTGTGAGGGGAGGAGAGCGGCGGCGTCACGCTTCAATTTAGCGCCGGTCCGTGAGCAAATCAGAGCTCGCGGACCGGCAGCCTCCGAGAGCTTTGATTGGCTCACGGACCGGCGCCTAATTGAAGAGAGACACAGCCGCCGGAGAGTGAGGGGCAGGAGAGGCGCACGCTGCGCTCTCCTCCCCTCACAGACAGCAGCAGCGTGGTGAGCAGCACGGAGGAAGGGGGTCGTCATGTATATCTGGCACTGGGGGCATTGCTGGCACTGTGGGGACATGTATACCTGGCACTGGGGGGCATATCTGGCACTGTGGGGACACTGGCATTGGGAGCATAGCTGGCACTGTGGGGACATATATATCTGGCACTGGGGGGCATATCTGGCACTGTGGGGACACTGGCATTGGGGGCATAGCTGGCACTGTGGGGACACTGGCATTGGGAGCATAGCTGGCACTGTGGGGACATATATATCTGGCACTGGGGGGCATATCTGGCACTGTGGGGACACTGGCATTGGGGGCATAGCTGACACTGTGGGGACATATATATCTGGCACTGTGGGTACATATATATCTGGCACTTGGGGGACATGTATATCTGGCACTGGGGGCATTGCTGGCACTGTGGGGACATGTATACCTGGCACTGGGGTCACAGCTGGCACTGGGGAGACATGTATATCTGGCGCTGGGGGGCATATCTGACACTGTGGGGACACTGGCATTGGGGGCATAGCTGGCACTGTGGGGACATATATATCTGGCACTGTGGGGACATATATATCTGGCACTTGGGGGACATGTATATCTGGCACTGGGGGCATTGCTGGCACTGTGCGGACATGTATACCTGGCACTGGGGTCACAGCTGGCACTGGGGAGACATGTATATCTGGCACTGGGTGGCATATCTGTCACTGTGGGGACACTGGCATTGGGGGCATAGCTGGCACTGTGGGGACATGTATATCTGGCACTGGGGGGCATATCTGGCACTGGGGACACTGGCATTAGGGGCATAGCTGGAACTGTGGGGACATATATATCTGGCACTAGGGGCATAGCTGGCACTTGGAGGACATGTATATCTGGCACTGGGGGGCATATCTGGCACTGTGGGGACACTGGCATTGGGGGCATAGCTGGCACTGTGGGGACATATATATCTGGCACTGTGGGGACATATATATCTGGCACTTGGGGGACATGTGTATCTGGCACTGGGGGGCATATCTGGCACTGGGGAGACATGTATATCTGGCACTGGGGGGCATATCTGTCACTGTGGGGACACTGGCATTGGGGGCATAGCTGGCACTGTGGGGGCATATATATCTGGCACTGGGGACACTGGCATTAGGGGCATAGCTGGAACTGTGGGGACATATATATCTGGCACTAGGGGCATAGCTGGCACTTGGGGGACATGTATATCTGGCACTGGGGGGCATATCTGGCACTGTGGGGACACTGGCTTTGGGGGCATAGCTGGCACTGTGGGGACATATATATCTGGCACTGTGGGGACATATATATCTGGCACTTGGGGGACATGTGTATCTGGCACTGGGGGGCATATCTGGCACTGGGGACACTGGCATTGGGGGCATAGCTGGCACTGTGGGGACATATATATCTGGCACTAGGGGCATAGCTGGCACTGGGGGCATAGCTGACACTTTGGGGACATATATATCTGGCACTAGGGGCATAGCTGGCACTGTGGGGGCATATATATCTGGCACTGGGGGCATATATGGCACTGTGAGGGCATAGCTGGCACTGGGGGGACATGTATATCTGGCACTGGGGGCAGAGCTGGCACTGTGTGGGGACATGTATATCTGGCACTGTGAGGGCATAGCTGGCACTGGGGTGACATGTATATCTGGCACTGGGGCAGAGCTGGCACTGTGTGGGGACATGTATATCTGGCACTGGGGGCATATATGGCACTGTGAGGGCATAGCTGGCACTGGGGGGACATGTATATCTGGCACTGGGGGCAGAGCTGGCACTGTGTGGGGACATGTATATCTGGCACTGTGAGGGCATAGCTGGCACTGGGGTGACATGTATATCTGGCACTGGGGCAGAGCTGGCACTGTGTGGGGACATGTATATCTGGCACTGGGGGCATATCTGACACGGTGGGGACACTGCATTGGGGCATAGCTAGCACTTTGGGGACATGTATATCTGGCACTAGGGGCATAGCTGGTACTGTGGGGGCATATATATCTGGCACTGGGGGCATATCTGGCACAGGGGCATAGCTGGCACTGGGAGGACATGTATATCTGGCACTGGGGGTAGAGCTGGCACTGTGTGGGTACATGTATATCTGGCACTGGGGGCATATCTGGCTCTATGGGGCTCTGCATTGGGGGCATAGCTGGCACTTTGGGGACATATATATCTGGCACTAGGAGCATAGCTGGCACTGTAGGGACATATATATCTGGCACTGGGGGCATATCTGGCACTGGCTGGAAATGCATATCTGGCACTGGGGGGACATGTATATCTGGCACTGGGGGGTCATGTGTATCTGGCACTGTGAGGCATATATGTATCTGGCACTGTGGGGCATATATGTATCTGGTACTGTGGGGACATGTGTATCTGGCACTGTGGGGCATATATGTATCTGGCACTGTGGGGACATATGTGTATGTGGCACTGTGGGGAAATATGTTTCTGGCAATGTGGAGGCACCCATTTTTTTACATTTTTATATGTATGTGGCACTGTACTGGGGCATTATATGTATTTGGCACTGTACAACATGACTAAGGGGGTCATTCTGAGTTGTTTGCTCGTTGACGATTTTCGCTATGCTGCAATTTGTTGCTAATTGCACATGCGCAAGGCACGCAGGGCGCATGCGCTTAGTTATTTAACTAAAAACGTAGCAGATTTGCTGTGGATTCTGCGGCGCTTTTCAGACGCTCTTCTGATCGGTAAATGATTGACAGGAAAGGGGCGTTTCTGGATGGTAACTGAGCGTTTTCCGGGAGTGTGCTAAAAAACGCAGGCGTGTCAGGGAAAAACGCGGGAGTGTCTAGAGAAATGGGGGAGTGGCTGGCCGAACGCAGGGCGTGTTTGTGACATCAAACCAGGAACTAAATGGACTGAGCTGATCGCAATCTGTGAGTAGGTCTGGAGCTACTCAGAAACTGCAAAGAATTATTTATTAGCAATTCTGCTAATCTTTAGTTCGCTATTCTGCTAAGCTAAGATACACTCCCAGAGGGCGGCGGCCTAGCGTGTGCAATGCTGCTAAAAGCAGCTAGCGAGCGAACAACTCGGAATGAGGGCCTAAAAACGGAGTTATGACACAAGGTCATACTCCTACAAACGTCATAACGAAAGGTGTGCGCACAAAATGGGGTGTGGCTTTGTGAAAACTAGGCCACGCCCCCATTTTTGCACGCGTGCCTTCGGCACACGCATGATACTGGCTCTTGCCCTTGACTACAGATCTTTTCTGGCTCTTTGCCTCTGACTAGTTGGCCACCCCTGTCCTAGTATATACAGAGAGCTGGCTGTGGCTACAGCTAGGGGAAGCTCTAGAACGCAGCTCCTGCCAGGCCCTTCCAGATGAGCTGGCCAAGTGATGCTCTCTGTTCTTCCGTTGGGCTGATAGCAGCAGGTAGGCACTTGCAGCACTTGCCTCAAGCTGCACTGTGAGGGTGTGTGTAGTTGGAAAGGGGAGGGGTGCTGGGGGGTCTTTAATAAATGTTGGCAGCACTGTGTTTTATGGTGGTCATTCCGAGTTGTTCGCTCGTTGCCGATTTTCGCTATGCTGCGATTTGTTGCTAATTGTGCATGTGCAAGGCACGTAGGGCGCATGTGCTTAGTTATTTAACTAAAAACTTAGCAGATTTGCTGTGGATCCTGCGGCTCTTTTCAGTCGCTCTGCTGATCGTGAATGATTGACAGGAAAGGGGCGTTTCTGGGAGGTAACTGAACGTTTTCCGGGAGTGTGCTAAAAAACGCAGGCGTGTCAGGGAAAAATGCGGGAGTGTCTAGAGAAACGGGGGAGTGGCTGGCCGAACGCAGGGCGTGTTTGTGACGTCAAACCAGGAACTAAATGGACTGAGCTGATCGCAATCTGTGAGTAGGTCTGGAGCTACTCAGAAACTGCAAAGAATTATTAAGTAGCAGTTCTGCTAATCTTTCATTCGCTATTCTGCTAAGCTAAGATACACTCCCAGAGGGCGGCAGCCTAGCGTGCGAACAACTCGGAATGAGGGCCTATGTGTGCATGTTTAAGTGAGGTTTGTGCGTGTGTGTGTGCGTGTTTGTGTGTGTGTGTAAGTGAAGGAAGCATGTTTTTGTTTGTGTGTGTGTGTGTTTTTAAGTGAAAGAGGCGTGTGTGCGTGTAAGGGAGACGTGTATGTGTGTGTATGTGTGAGAGAGGCATATGTGTGTGTGTGTGTGTAAGTGAAAGAGGCATGTTTGTGTGTTTAAGTGAAGCGTGTGTGTGTGAGTTTAAGTGAAGGAAGCATGTGTAAGTGAGAGGCGTTTTTGCAATTGAGAGGTGTGTGTGTGAGAGGTGTGTGTGTAAGTGAGAGGCGTGTGTGTAAGTGAGGATTGTGTGTGTTTAAGCGAAGGAGGCATGTGTGTGTTTAAGCTAAGGAGGCGTGTGTAAGTAAGAGGTGTGAGTGTAAGTGGGAGGCATGTGTGTGTTTAAGTGAAAGGCGTTTGTGTGTTTTTTATATATATACTGTATATCGGCACACCACTGCGCCAAAGCATCTACATTGTGACACGCTGTTGGGTGAGGGAGTACTGTAGGTGTGCTATAAAGGTATGCTGGTGTCTATTTTATTGTGATGACTGACTTGGAGTGCCGTCCACTTTGTATGTGTATCTATATTACTATTGGGAAAGGCACCTGAGCACGCTACTACTGTTCAACATGAGTGCCGGATAGCTACATATGAAGGGTGTGTGTATACAGTATGTAGGGGGGGAACCAACATTTATCATGCCTCCGGGCGACTGGGACGAACTTACGCCACTGGCCCACAATGAATGCAAATCCTGTAGTAGCTTATTCTACTGTGAGACACAGTTTATGTTTCACAGTAAGCTGCTTACGGATGTTTATTTCTCTACATGTAAACACAGGTGGAATTTGACGTTCTTTCTTCTGTTCCAGACCCATTGAAAATATATCAGTGCTGGACACGCAATGATCCAGGTTTTCATACCATGTACTGTAATAGGATTGTGTATTGGTGAAAAATGAAAGCCTGTGGAATAACATGTCTCACCAGAGCTGTAAGAAATGCAACAGAAATATTGAGGCGCTATAATATATATATATATATATACACACACACACACACACACACACACACACACACACACACACACACCAAAAACCTGTATCCCCTCACCAATCCACTCTAACCACGTGGAGAGACCAGTGAGGACACGGAAATCCTGGCCAGCTGTTGCCATGTCCCGTAAATGCTTGCAGCAGAGCTGGACCCGGAAGAGCAAGCACAACACGTGCTCCGCATGGTCACTGTGTAAGAGGCTCCTGTCACTCTGTCTATAGCTCGCTGCCCTATTTGAACAAGCACTAAGCCGCATATCCTTCGGGCCCCTCTGATACTTGGGGCCCGGTACAGGTGTCCCCTGTGACCTCCCCTGTCGCCAGCCCTGGTAATACTATTTCCATGAATTTCCTCCATGCCTGCCAGTCTTAGTCCCAGCGTTGGACACACTGCCCTCCCCCAGGTCCTGCAGCCTTTCCCCTTGTCAACCCAGCTCTCCAGCTGCATCACACGTGACAGCCTCAGCCAATAAGAAACAGTCTGATTCCTACTGGCTATTACTGTCACAGCGACAGCCTACAAAGACAGGCGCGGCTTCAGCTGATTCTTATTAGCTACTGCTAGGCTGGCTTCTGCAGACTGTATCCACCACGATCAACTGGTCACATGTCTGTGGTCAACCAGTCGATTGCAATCGACCTTTTGGCCACCTCTGATCCAAGGTATTTTGTAAATGAATCAATAAATGGACAACACCTCTGTGGAATCTACTAGCACTGGGCAGGGGGGGAGTGGGGGGGGGGGGGGGGGGAAGGGTGTTGCCACTGAGGAATTTATTGTCACTGTGGATGGTAGGAAGGTAATGCTATAATAGAGACCTATGAGACCTATGGACATAGAGGAGGGGGCAATGCCACTGGAGAGTGTATCACCACTGGGGGAGAAATGCCCGTGGGGGTAATTCCACTGAGGGATCTATTGCCACTGTGGACAGCGGGGAGGTAATGTTACAATGGAGACCTATGGACACAGGGGAGGGGGCAATGTCACTGCTGGGGAGGGTAATGCCACTGGTGGATTTACTACCGCTGAGGGGGTAATGCCACTGGGGAATCTACTACCACTGGGGAGGGTAATACCACTAGGTGGCGGGTGGTAATGCCACTTGGGGATCTATTGCCACTGTGGATGGTGGGGATGTAATGTTATAATGAAGTGCTATCGAAATAAGGGAGGGCGCAGTGACACTGGGGAATCTATTACCTGTGGAGAAGGGGGGGGGGGGTGCCACTGGAGGATCTTTAGCCACTCAGAAGGGTATGGAGGTAATGCTGTAATGGGGAACTATGGACACTGGGGAGTGTCAGATAGCCCTTAGAATTATTGCTTCTATTGAAATATTTAATTTTAAATACATGTATTTGACTTCATTCAATAAAACCCCCAGTAAGAATAAATGCTGAACTTTCTAGAGGTAATGTGTCCCGCTCTTGGGGCTGTATGGGAGACTATGGGTCAGACGGGTTGGAGCTGGGAGACTGGCGCTGGGGATCCCAGCAGCCAGCATACGACCCCAGGGGGGGTTGGGGGGGGGGGTGAGTGCCACGAAGACCCTTTGCGGGCTCGCTGTATTCGCCACAGGTTCCATTCCCATTCTATGGGTGTGGTGGACACCCATGAGTGGGTATACTCCCTGTCGACTGTTGGGCTGGTAAGCAGACGGGAATCCGGCGTCGGCATGGTGACCGCCGGGATCCCAAGCGCTGGCCGCATGACCGCTTCCCGATCAGACCCAGCAGTGTCCATGTATGCATCTGTTGCCACAGCCCGTGACTTTATGCTAATGCAGCTACATAGCCCCTCCCTGATGTACATCTGTGATACTGATTATGAATGTACAGAGACTGAGACTCCCACTTTCTGCATCTTCAGACGATCTGTAATAGCATGTAAATGATGTGATGATTTATTGTATCATTTACAAGTTGTGTTTAGGTAATCACTGCATCTGACTTCACCTACGGCTGCCTGCCAGTGCAGGGTAGGAGTGATGCTCTGCAGGGCAGTAGGAGGAATGATGCTCAACAGGGCAGGGGAGGACTGATGCTCTGCAAGGTAGGTGAAGGATTAAGACTATGCAGGGAAAGAGGAAGAGGGGGGAGTAATGCTCTCGCTGCAGAGCAGGGGAGGAGTGATGCTCTGCAGGGCAGTGTGAGGAGTGATGCTCTGTAGGGTGGGGGAGGACTAATGCTGCTACTGCATTAGATACTACAGTACTCTGAATGACCCCCAAATCGCAGTATATAAGTAATGGATAATTCTGTCTTGCCGTCACCTTCAGCCTTTTTTTTGTCACCCACTGCATCCCTCTGTCACACACTGTCACCCACTGCCTCCCACTGTCAGCCACTGCTTCCTCCTGCCACTTTCTGTCACAAACTGGCACCCTCAGCCTCCCTGTCACCCACTACAGCCCCCTGTGTGCCTCACTGCTCCTGACAATGCCCCTTTTGAGTGACCACTGCTTAGAAATATCGTCTTCGTATTCTTATAATAATATTTATAGTCAAAACTAACAAAATTTGCAGCACTCAGGAATTATCATGAAGAGACCAGAGGGGAGTCAGTTATGAGCTCAGCCTACCCTCCGGAATAGTCAGAAACTGCCTGTGACCAATAATACTGAAAAAAAGCTCAAGCAGAGGCAGCTATCAGATCTGCCTCACTGAGAGGGGCGTGGCTTGGTGCAGTGTCAGGTGACCTATCCAGGAAGTTCCCCAGCACCTAACTAGGAGCAGCCAACAGCCAACAAGAAGAAGAAGCGGTTGATCAAGTTGGCTAAAAATGCAGAGGAACGTACAGTGTTCTGTGCAAAAGGGGGCAGAGGACTAGCACACTGCCCTCCTGTGGGCAACATACCACCTGCAACAGGGAGGAAGCAGTTAGTCCCCAACAAGTTTTAGGCTGCTTATGCTTATGCAGAGCTTCTGCTACATATTTAATGAATTATTTTATGGTGGGCACCAGGTAGTTCTAATCATTAGTAGTATAATCATGATCAGTTTTAATATGCTGTGATAGCTAATCTAATATAGTATCCAGACTATATATTGGGTTTTCAAAATATACTGTAGTAACAACTGGTGTGGGCTGATGCCTCAAGCATAAGATCCGTTGTTGTAATGACCCGTTTCTGTTAGCAGAGAGGTTAAGCTGGCCCAGGGGCTAGCATGTTTATAAATAGAGATTTGCTCTTTAGGGTTAAGGTGGATACACACTAAGGACTTGCTCTATGAGAGACGTCACCTACTGTTTCCCCTTCCTGGGCCGGGCAGTCGGCGGCAGTGCATATACACTGAGCTATATGACGACCATATTGCTCAGTAATGTCACGCAGCGGCCAGATCGTGCAGGTAGCTCTTGGACGACAGTCCAAATAAGACTGCATGCACGGCCGACAGCTAGGTCTAGCGCATCACTTGGCAGCAGCTGCTCAGGAAGGGTGAAAATGAGCGACGTGGTTCATTTTCTTGGCAAGCGTGTATGCACTTTAAGTGTGAGATTTCAATGTTTGGAGTCTTGGGACATGATTAAAAACCTATAGGACGAAAGGGTTATTTCAGTATAGTGGGTTTAAAAAAACTTTTCAGTGGTCTCTGCCCAACCTTTTGTGGCCAATCTTATACAGTATTTGAAGAACGGAATGACTGAGGTAGGAGTGGAGAGGGTTAAACATCCATAGGCTGGGTATGACTCTCTGGGGACATGTGATTAGACATCAAATAGGGATGCAGGGTTGCAGGATCTAGCTGGTTGATATTGCTTGGGAAGAGGAGGAGTCTTCCTCTTTTTCTGGTTCTTCGGAGGAGGTAAGTCCTGTGTATTTCCCCTGTCTTTAGTGCTAGTTCAGGATTGCTGTGAGCATTAGAATTGCTAGTTTTGTGTGAGCTTCTTAGCGTTGGTTTGCTTACCCCCCTATTGCTGCTGCTCCATAGCGCTTCCTCACCCCCGGCATTACCCCCCGTGTCCTGGCCTGCTACAGCGCGGACTCGGCTTCCGGCCTGGCTGCGGCCCGCGATGCCTCCCTTCTGTCCTCCCCTGCTCTGCCCGCCGCTTCCAAGTGCGCATTGTCACGGGTGGGTGTTGTGGATGCGGCCGCGACTTCCCTGGCCGCTGCACCCGCTCCCGGCCTTACTGGGGGGAGCAGGACGCGGCGGGGAAGACCAGCGGTGGGGGGAGGATGGATGGGGGAGGCATCCGGGCAGGCGGTTGCCGCAGCCGCCGACCGGGCCCTGTCTGTGGCCCAGTTGGTTGGTGGTGCGGGTACGCGGGCTCCGCCGGCAGATTTGTACTTATCTCCCACATAGGGGCCTCCGGCTTTCCATTGTTTTTCAGAACCGTTGGAGGTTTCGAGTGTACGGCTGGATAGCGAGAGTGACTCTACATCTTGGGTCGGTCAGCCAGAAGCATCAGGTGAGGGGTCAGGGGGAGTCTGTCTTGGTACTGTTGCGTGCTTCTTCCTCTTCTGGCTCTCGGCGCTTCTCGGGTTTCGGAGCTGGTTGCACCCTCCAAGAGGTTGGATGCGATTTTGCTTCGTTCGGATGTCTGCCTGGATGATCAGTCCCTCTGGTGTAGGATTTGGCGGTCTAAGATGGATCAGATGTCTCATAGGAAATGGGCTTCCTTGGGTCCCTCATTGTCCTCGAGCATCTGTCCAGTGTCTCTGGCTGTTCATTATGCCTTGGTCAGGCCTTCCTCGGAGGGTTCTTGGTTGTTGCACTATTACGGCTCGCCTGTAACTAAAATATCAGTTTAGTTGGATGCTTTGTCGCTGCCTTTCCAGTGTTGGCCTTTCCCCTCGCGACTTTGGTACTCACTCCTTACGTATAGGTATGGCCACGTCAATGGCGGCAGCTGGTTTGCCCGTTGGCGATATAAAAGTTTTGGGTCATTGGAGCTCAACTAGTTATAAGCGTTACATTAGACCCGATCTTTTGTGTTGATGTTTACTGTGGGTCTCTTGTTTGTGTCGTGTTTGGTTATTGTGGTTTATGTTTGTCTTCCCCAGTCCATCCTACTCGAGGATTAGCTACACAATGCTGCTGGCAACGGTGTGTCCAGAGTTTAACGATTTTTTACCTGGCCTGATGGACTTAATTCAGCTTCTTCTTTGATGCTGAAAATTGGCTCCAATTCTACGTCCCTCAGCAGGTTTTACGTTTTTCCTCCCCTTTGTTTGTGCTCTTTCCCTTTTGTGTGTCTCTGTTGCTTCATATTGGCTAGAAGCTGGTCACCTATGTCACTGTGGTGTACTTCACAAAAATTTTCTTTTGGTAGATCCTCCTATATAGTCTACCGGTATGGTCTCATATTACATGTCCATACTAACCTATTTTTATTCTTTTTTCCCTTCCTTATAGGTTTGGTGGGTGATAGGTGCAAGGTCTGGGTAGTAGGCCATTCCTTTGTGTACTGGGCAGCTAGGTTTGTTGCCTCTGGTGAGGCACCTGTCTTTCCTGGCACTGATGAAGTGAGGTGGTTGGGTGTCAGAGGTATGCAGTGAAGTGCTTTGAAGGTGTTTCTGCTGGAGAACGTCCGGTGTCATGGGTTGCCCGATGTATTGGTTCTTCAATTAGGTCGCAACGACCTGGGAAAGATGTCGCAATTGGAGTTGCATGGTGTGATCTTGGAGGATTTGGCGCTCATTACGAAGGCGTGGCCTTCTTGCATTTTCATATGGTCTTTTGTAGTGCCCAGGTTGTGTTGGCCAGGTGTCAATGACTGTTGAGTGATTGATGAGTCCGGAAAAAAAGCTTAATTCAGCTGTGGCCAAGTGGGTGCTGGATGCTGGTGGTGTGATTGTGCCACATGAGAGAATCAGGTTTAGGTATCGCTATCTTTTCCTGCCTGATGGAGTACACTTGGATAGGGAAGGTTTGTGTATTTTTTGGAGAATCTTTTTGTTGGGGTGTCTTTGGTTCATTAGGTGTTGTGGTGGCGGGGCGAAGTTGCTGGGTCAGGAACTTTGTTTTGGCGGGAAAGAATGGCAGGTTATTTTTAAGTCTTATCTAGATGTTTTAATGATTATTTCGGGTTTGGTTGGTTCGCTCACCGTTGTTGACTATATGCATCAGCTGGATCACCCGGTCGGGGACAGCAACACCACCCGGACGGGTGGGTAGTCAAGGTATAAGGTTGAGTGGATACCGTTTTGTTGTTTAGGCTGAGTTTTAAGTTGGTACAGTTGTACGGGTTGGGGTAGAAGTTAGCCGTTCTTTCTTGGCCACCACTATTTAATCTTTATTCAGACATTTTTAGTTAGAAGTTATTGAATAAATCAGCTAATTTCTGCCAAATCTAAGTCTCCGAGTGTTAGGGGTTTATGAATGCACATGGTCATCCATCAGCCGTTAATAATAATAATAATAATAATAATAATAATCCTCTTACCAGTTATTTACATAGCACACACATATTCTGCAGAGCTTTACAGAGAATTTTTGGCCATTCATATCGGTCCCTGCCTCAGTGGAGCTTACAATCTATATTCCCTACCACATGTATACAAGCACACATTCATACTAGGCTTAATTTGTGTTGCGATCCAATTGATCTACCAGTATATTTTTGGAATGTGGGAGGAAACCGGAGTACTTGGAAGAAACCCATGCAAGTACGGGGAGAATATACAAACTCCACACAGGTAGAGCCATGGTGGGAATTGAACCCATGATGTCAGTGCTGTGAGGCAGTAATGCTAACCATTACACCATCCGTACTGCCCCATCCGTAATGTTTATACCTGCAGCTGTTTGCATGTTATTCTGCAAAGGTTTTCTATAATGCATAGATAGTGTAATGGTTAGCATTACTGCCTCATAGCACTGAGATCATGGGTTTGATTCCAATCATGGCCCTAACTGTGTGGAGTTTGTATATATTCCACATGCTTGCGTGGGTTCCTCCAGGTACTCCGGTTTCCTCCCACAATCCAAAAATATACTGGTAGGTTCATTGGCTCCTAACTAATTAATCCTAGTGTGTATGTGTGCATGTATATGTGGCAGGGAATTTAGATTGTAAGCTCCACTGGGGCAGGGACTGCTGTGAATGGCCAAATATCCTCTGTAACAATGGCGGAAGTCCTGGAGTCAATGGAGCCGGTTGCCGCTGGGCCCCAGCAGTGAAAGGGGCACCTTCTCCATTGCCTCTGGTTAATTTAAGCACTGTGCACCCGCCACTTACGTCAGGCAGTGCAGCGATGTGCAATGCTCCCTCCGTGTAAGAGGAGGCAGTGACAGGCTCAGCGCCCGCTCCCCGACAGCCCGGCTCTCACACGCAGAGCCAACCCCCCTCTATGCTTTACGCAATCTTCGTGAGCAGTGAGACTGGGAGAGGGGACTGATGGTGGAGAGTACGGGGCAAACTGCGGTAATGAGGTAATGCAGAACACACACCCGGCTCAGCCATATATTTTAGTGCTTGGGACAAAGAGGCTGTTCGTGGTGTGTGTGTGTCACCATTTGCTGTTGTTCTTCGTAAATACCTTCATCAAAAAGGTATAAATAAAATCAGCATGGCGTTGTCAGTATAGTTTTATTTTGGCAACAAAGGATTTGCGTAAAATGTTAGCGATGAAAACATCACTGTGCATTTCCTTTCTCACATACATTTTTCAGGGGTGGTCTTCAGTTTGCCGGCTGTCAGGATCCCGGTGTGCTGTACACCGGCGCCGGAATCCCGACAGCCGGCATACCAACACTTTATCTCCCTCTTGGGGGTCCACGACCCCCCTGGAGGGAGAATAAATAGCGTAGCGCGCCACCGTGCCCGCAGCGTGGTGAGCGCAGTGAGCCCGTAAGGGGCTCATTTGCGCTCGCCATGCTGTCGGTATGTCGGCGGTCGGGATCCCGACGCCGGTATGCTGGTCGCCGGGAGCCCATCCGCCGGCATACAATACTACACCCATTTTTCAGTGGTCACATGTTTGTTTACATTTGAATTAAAAGACCACATAACATTGAAATTTATATACAGAGCATGATGAAAACATTTTGGTCAATGTGTGACTTTCAACTAATAGTTAGAGTATGTTCAAGTGAAGTTTTAATTAGAGATGAGCGGGTTCGGTTCCTCGGAATCCGAACCCGCCCGAACTTCAGGTTTTTTTACACGGGGCCGAGCGACTCGGATCTTCCCGCCTTGCTCGGTTAACCCGAGCGCGCCCGAACGTCATCATCCCGCTGTCGGATTCTCGCGAGGCTCGGATTCTATCGCGAGACTCGGATTCTATATAAGGAGCCGCGCGTCGCCGCCATTTTCACACGTGCATTGAGATTGATAGGGAGAGGACGTGGCTGGCGTCCTCTCCGTTTAGACTAGAGTACTAGAGAGAGACACAAATTTTGGGGAGCATATTATTAGGAGGAGTACTACTTGCTGCTGATAGTGTGACCAGTGACCACCAGTTTAATTAATCCGTTCTCTGCCTGATAAAAAACGATACACAGTGTGACACAGTCACATACCATATCTGTGCTCAGCCCAGTGTGCTGCATCATATGTAATACTGTATATCATTATCTGACTGTGCTGAGTGCTCACTGCTCACACAGCTTAATTGTGGGGGAGACTGGGGAGCAGTTATAGCAGGAGTACATATTTTAAGTACAGTGCACAGTTTTGCTGCCAGAGTGCCACTGCCAGTGTGACTGACCAGTGACCACTGACCACCAGTATTGTGATTGTCTGCTGACCACCAGTATATTGTGATTGTCTGCCTGAAAAAGTTAAACACTCGTCGTGTGGTGTTTTTATAAACGCATTCTGCAGACAGTGTCCAGCAGGTCCGTCATTACATAATATATACCTGTCCGGCTGCAGTACTAGTGTGATATATATATATTTTAATTTTATCTCATTATCATCCAGTCTATATTAGCAGCAGACACAGTACGGTAGTCCACGGCTGTAGCTACCTCTGTGTCGGCAGTCGCTCGTCCATCCATAATTGTATACCACCTACCCGTGGTTTTTTTTTTTCTATCTTCTTGATACTAGTAGCTTACTTTAGGAGTCTGCAGTGCTGACAGACAGTGTCCAGCAGGTCCGTCATTACATAATATATACCTGTCCGGCTGCAGTACTAGTGTGATATATATATATATTTTAATTTTATCTCATTATCATCCAGTCTATATTAGCAGCAGACACAGTACGGTAGTCCACGGCTGTAGCTACCTCTGTGTCGGCAGTCGCTCGTCCATCCATAATTGTATACCACCTACCCGTGGTTTTTTTTTTTTCTATCTTCTTGATACTAGTAGCTTACTTTAGGAGTCTGCAGTGCTGACAGACAGTGTCCAGCAGGTCCGTCATTACATAATATATACCTGTCCGGCTGCAGTACTAGTGTGATATATATATATATTTTAATTTTATCTCATTATCATCCAGTCTATATTAGCAGCAGACACAGTACGGTAATCCACGGCTGTAGCTACCTCTGTGTTGGCAGTCGCTCGTCCATCCATAAGTATACTAGTATCCATCTCCATTGTTTACCTGAGGTGCCTTTTAGTTGTGCCTATTAAAATATGGAGAACAAAAATGTTGAGGTTCCAAAAATAGGGAAAGATCAAGATCGACTTCCTCCTCGTGCTGAAGCTGCTGCCACTAGTCATGGCCGAGACAATGAAATGCCAGCAACGTCGTCTGCCAAGGCCGATGCCCAATGTCATAGTACAGAGCATGTAAAATCCAAAACACCAAATATCAGTAAAAAAAGGACTCAAAAATCTAAAATAAAATTGTCGGAGGAGAAGCGTAAACTTGCCAATATGCCATTTACCACACGGAGTGGCAAGGAACGGCTGAGGCCCTGGCCTATGTTCATGGCTAGTGGTTCAGCTTCACATGAGGATGGAAGCACTCAGCCTCTCGCTAGAAAAATGAAAAGACTCAAGCTGGCAAAAGCACAGCAAAGAACTGTGCGTTCTTCGAAATCCCAAATCCACAAGGAGAGTCCAATTGTGTCGGTTGCGATGCCTGACCTTCCCAACACTGGACGTGAAGAGCATGCGCCTTCCACCATTTGCACGCCCCCTGCAAGTGCTGGAAGGAGCACCCGCAGTCCAGTTCCTGATAGTCAGATTGAAGATGTCAGTGTTGAAGTACACCAGGATGAGGAGGATATGGGTGTTGCTGGCGCTGGGGAGGAAATTGACAAGGAGGATTCTGATGGTGAGGTGGTTTGTTTAAGTCAGGCACCCGGGGAGACACCTGTTGTCCGTGGGAGGAATATGGCCATTGACATGCCTGGTGAAAATACCAAAAAAATCAGCTCTTCGGTGTGGAAGTATTTCAACAGAAATGCGGACAACATTTGTCAAGCCGTGTGTTGCCTTTGTCAAGCTGTAATAAGTAGGGGTAAGGACGTTAACCACCTCGGAACATCCTCCCTTATACGTCACCTACAGCGCATTCATAATAAGTCAGTGACAAGTTCAAAAACTTTGGGCGACAGCGGAAGCAGTCCACTGACCAGTAAATCCCTTCCTCTTGTAACCAAGCTCACGCAAACCACCCCACCAACTCCCTCAGTGTCAATTTCCTCCTTCCCCAGGAATGCCAATAGTCCTGCATGCCATGTCACTGGCAATTCTGACGAGTCCTCTCCTGCCTGGGATTCCTCCGATGCATCCTTGCGTGTAACGCCTACTGCTGCTGGCGCTGCTGTTGTTGCTGCTGGGAGTCGATGGTCATCCCAGAGGGGAAGTCGGAAGACCACTTGTACTACTTCCAGTAAGCAATTGACTGTCCAACAGTCCTTTGCGAGGAAGATGAAATATCACAGCAGTCATCCTGTTGCAAAGCGGATAACTGAGGCCTTGACAACTATGTTGGTGTTAGACGTGCGTCCGGTATCCGCCGTTAGTTCACAGGGAACTAGACAATTTCTTGAGGTAGTGTGCCCCCGTTACCAAATACCATCTAGGTTCCACTTCTCTAGGCAGGCGATACCGAGAATGTACACGGACGTCAGAAAAAGACTCACCAGTGTCCTAAAAAATGCAGTTGTACCCAATGTCCACTTAACCACGGACATGTGGACAAGTGGAGCAGGGCAGGGTCAGGACTATATAACTGTGACAGCCCACTGGGTAGATGTATGGACTCCCGCCGCAAGAACAGCAGCGGCGGCACCAGTAGCAGCATCTCGCAAACGCCAACTCTTTCCTAGGCAGGCTACGCTTTGTATCACCGGTTTCCAGAATACGCACACAGCTGAAAACCTCTTACGGCAACTGAGGAAGATCATCGCGAAATGGCTTACCCCAATTGGACTCTCCTGTGGATTTGTGGCATCGGACAACGCCAGCAATATTGTGTGTGCATTAAATATGGGCAAATTCCAGCACGTCCCATGTTTTGCACATACCTTGAATTTGGTGGTGCAGAATTATTTAAAAAACGAGAGGGGCGTGCAAGAGATACTGTCGGTGGCCAGAAGAATTGCGGGACACTTTCGGCGTACAGGCACCACGTACAGAAGACTGGAGCACCACCAAAAACGCCTGAACCTGCCCTGCCATCATCTGAAGCAAGAAGTGGTAACGAGGTGGAATTCAACCCTATATATGCTTCAGAGGTTGGAGGAGCAGCAAAAGGCCATTCAAGCCTATACAATTGAGCACGATATATAAGGTGGAATGCACCTGTCTCAAGCGCAGTGGAGAATGATTTCAACGTTGTGCAAGGTTCTGCTGCCCTTTGAACTTGCCACACGTGAAGTCAGTTCAGACACTGCCAGCCTGAGTCATGTCATTCCCCTCATCAGGCTTTTGCAGAAGAAGCTGGAGACATTGAAGGAGGAGCTAACACAGAGCGATTCCGCTAGGCATGTGGGACTTGTGGATGGAGCCCTTAATTCGCTTAACAAGGATTCACGGGTGGTCAATCTGTTGAAATCAGAGCACTACATTTTGGCCACCGTGCTCGATCCTAGATTTAAAACCTACCTTGGATCTCTCTTTCCGGCAGACACAAGTCTGCTGGGGTTCAAAGACCTGCTGGTGAGAAAATTGTCAAGTCAAGCGGAACGCGACCTGTCAACATCTCCTCCTTCACATTCTCCCGCAACTGGGGGTGCGAGGAAAAGGCTCAGAATTCCGAGCCCACCCGCTGGCGGTGATGCAGGGCAGTCTGGAGCGACTGCTGATGCTGACATCTGGTCCGGACTGAAGGACCTGCCAACGATTACGGATACGGACATGTCGTCTACTGGCACTGCATATGATTCTCTCCCCATTGAAAGAATGGTGGAGGATTATATGAGTGACCGCATCCAAGTAGGCACGTCAGACAGTCCGTACTTATACTGGCAGGAAAAAGAGGCAATTTGGAGGCCCTTGCACAAACTGGCTTTATTCTACCTAAGTTGCCCTCCCACAAGTGTGTACTCCGAAAGAGTGTTTAGTGCCGCCGCTCACCTTGTCAGCAATCGGCGTACGAGGTTACTTCCAGAAAATGTGGAGAAGATGATGTTCATTAAAATGAATTATAATCAATTCCTCCGTGGAGACATTGACCAGCAGCAATTGCCTCCACAAAGTACACAGGGAGCTGAGATGGTGGATTCCAGTGGGGACGAATTGATAATCTGTGAGGAGGGGGATGTACACGGTGATATATCGGAGGATGATGATGAGGTGGACATCTTGCCTCTGTAGAGCCAGTTTGTGCAAGGAGAGATTAATTGCTTCTTTTTTGGTGGGGGTCCAAACCAACCCGTCATTTCAGTCACAGTCGTGTGGCAGACCTTGTAACTGAAATGATGGGTTGGTTAAAGTGTGCATGTCCTGTTTATACAACATAAGGGTGGGTGGGAGGGCCCAAGGACAATTCCATCTTGCACCTCTTTTTTCTTTCATTTTTCTTTGCGTCATGTGCTGTTTGGGGAGTATTTTTTTGAAGGGCCATCCTGCGTGACACTGCAGTGCCACTCCTAGATGGGCCAGGTGTTTGTGTCGGCCACTAGGGTCGCTTATCTTACTCACACAGCTACCTCATTGCGCCTCTTTTTTTCTTTGCGTCATGTGCTGTTTGGGGAGTGTTTTTTGGAAGGGCCATCCTGCGTGACACTGCAGTGCCACTCCTAGATGGGCCAGGTGTTTGTGTCGGCCACTAGGGTCGCTTTGCTTACTGACACAGCTACCTCATTGCGCCTCTTTTTTTCTTTGCGTCATGTGCTGTTTGGGGAGTGTTTTTTGGAAGGGCCATCCTGCGTGACACTGCAGTGCCACTCCTAGATGGGCCAGGTGTTTGTGTCGGCCACTAGGGTCGCTTATCTTACTCACACAGCTACCTCATTGCGCCTCTTTTTTTCTTTGCGTCATGTGCTGTTTGGGGAGTGTTTTTTGGAAGGGCCATCCTGCGTGACACTGCAGTGCCACTCCTAGATGGGCCAGGTGTTTGTGTCGGCCACTAGGGTCGCTTAGCTTACTCACACAGCTACCTCATTGCGCCTCTTTTTTTCTTTGCGTCATGTGCTGTTTGGGGAGTGTTTTTTGGAAGGGCCATCCTGCGTGACACTGCAGTGCCACTCCTAGATGGGCCAGGTGTTTGTGTCGGCCACTAGGGTCGCTTAGCTTACTCACACAGCTACCTCATTGCGCCTCTTTTTTTCTTTGCGTCATGTGCTGTTTGGGGAGTGTTTTTTGGAAGGGCCATCCTGCGTGACACTGCAGTGCCACTCCTAGATGGGCCAGGTGTTTGTGTCGGCCACTAGGGTCGCTTATCTTACTCACACAGCTACCTCATTGCGCCTCTTTTTTTCTTTGCGTCATGTGCTGTTTGGGGAGTGTTTTTTGGAAGGGCCATCCTGCGTGACACTGCAGTGCCACTCCTAGATGGGCCAGGTGTTTGTGTCGGCCACTAGGGTCGCTTAGCTTACTCACACAGCTACCTCATTGCGCCTCTTTTTTTCTTTGCGTCATGTGCTGTTTGGGGAGTGTTTTTTGGAAGGGCCATCCTGCGTGACACTGCAGTGCCACTCCTAGATGGGCCAGGTGTTTGTGTCGGCCACTAGGGTCGCTTAGCTTAGTCATCCAGCGACCTCGGTGCAAATTTTAGGACTAAAAATAATATTGTGAGGTGTGAGGTGTTCAGAATAGACTGAAAATGAGTGGAAATTGTGGTTTTTGAGGTTAATAATACTTTGGGATCAAAATGACCCCCAAATTCTATGATTTAAGCTGTTTTTTGAAAAAAACACCCGAATCCAAAACACACCCGAATCCGACAAAAAAAATTCGGTGAGGTTTTGCCAAAACGCGGTCGAACCCAAAACACGGCCGCGGAACCGAACCCAAAACCAAAACACAAAACCCGAAAAATTTCAAGTGCACATCTCTAGTTTTAATATAACTTCCTGTACCCTTTGCCTCCATTACAGGCAGCTGAAAGTCCAAGTTCACTTTCCTTATATGACTTGTTCCTAGAGGTAAATTTACTAAGATGGGAGTTCTATTTAATATGTGATGTTGCCCATAGCAACCAATCAGATTCTACTTCTCATTTATCTAGCACCTTCTAGAAGATAATACCTGGAATCTGATTGGTTGCTAAGGGCAACATCCCATCTTAAATAGAACTCCTATCTTAGTAAATTTCCCCCCTAGTTTTGTATCCACCTGTCTACACAATGAACAGGTCTGCAACCTTTCACTCTTTGTGCTGCCTCAGGAGCAGTGACTGCGGTTGGGTGAGGCACCTGTCTATCTTTTCCACAAATCTCTGATCAACACTGACCAAATTTCCAGGAGATTATACTAGAGATGAGCGGGTTCGGTTCCTCGGAATCCGAACCCGCCCGAACTTCAGCCTTTTTACACGGGTCCGAGGCAGACTCGGATCTTCCCGCCTTGCTCGGTTAACCCGAGCGCGCCCGAATGTCATCATCCCGCTGTCGGATTCTCGCGAGGCTCGGATTCTATCGCGAGACTCGGATTCTATATAAGGAGCCGCGCGTCGCCGACATTTTCACACGTGCATTGAGATTGATAGGGAGAGGACGTGGCTGGCGTCCTCTCCGTTAGAATAGATAGAGACACTTGAGTTGATTTACTACTAACTTAGTAATTTTGGGGAGCATTAGGAGTACTCAGAGTGCAGAGTTTTGCTGATAGTTACTAGTGACCACCACCAGTTTTATTTATTATTTAATATAATCCGTTCTCTGCCTGAAAAAAAACGATACACAGTCACATACAATATCTGTGCTTAGCCTCAGTGTGCTGCATGATAATATCATCTATGTATATCTGACTGTGCTGAGTGCTCACTGCTCACACAGCTGAATTGTGGGGGAGACTGGGGTGCAGTTATAGCAGGAGTACAGTGCACACTTTTGCTGCCAGTGTGACTGACCAGTGACCACCAGTATATTGTCTGCCTGAAAAAGTTAAACACTCCTGTGGTGTTTTTTTATTTATTCTATAAACGCATTCTGCTGACAGTGTCCAGCAGGTCCGTCATTCATTATATTATATAAATATTTACCTGCAGTAGTGTTATATTTTTTTTGTTCACCTCTATCATCTTTATCATCTCTATATTAGCAGACGCAGTACGGTAGTCCACGGCTGTGGCTACCTCTGTGTCGTCAGTGCTCGTCCATAATTGTATACCTACCTGTGGTGGGTTTTTTTTTTCTATCTTCTTCATACTGGTAGTTTAGGAGTCTGCTGACAGTGTCCAGCAGGTCCGTCATTATATTATATATACCTGCAGTAGTGATATATATATATTTTTTATATCATTATCATCTCTATACTAGCAGACGCAGTACGGTAGTCCACGGCTGTAGCTACCTCTGTGTCGTCAGTGCTCGTCCATAATTGTATACCTACCTGTGGTGGGTTTTTTTTTTCTATCTTCTTCATACTAGTAGTTTAGGAGTCTGCTGACAGTGTCCAGCAGGTTCGTCATTATATTATATATACCTGCAGTAGTGATATATATATATATTTTATATCATTATCATCTCTATACTAGCAGACGCAGTACGGTAGTCCACAGCTGTAGCTACCTCTGTGTCGTCAGTGCTCGTCCATAATTGTATACCTACCTGTGGTGTTTTTTTTTTCTATCTTCTTCATACTAGTAGTAGGAGTCTGCTGACAGTGTCCAGCAGGTCCGTCATTATATTATATATACCTGCAGTAGTGATATATATATATTTTTTATATCATTATCATCTCTATACTAGCAGACGCAGTACGGTAGTCCACGGCTGTGGCTACCTCTGTGTCGTCAGTGCTCGTCCATAATTGTATACCTACCTGTGGTGGTTTTTTTTTTTCTATCTTCTTCATACTAGTAGTTTAGGAGTCTGCTGACAGTGTCCAGCAGGTCCGTCATTATATTATATATACCTGCAGTAGTGATATATATATTTTTTTTATATCATTATCATCTCTATACTAGCAGACGCAGTACGGTAGTCCACGGCTGTAGCTACCTCTGTGTCGTCAGTGCTCGTCCATAATTGTATACCTACCTGTGGTGGGATTTTTTTTTCTATCTTCTTCATACTAGTAGTTTAGGAGTCTGCTGACAGTGTCCAGCAGGTCCGTCATTATATTATATATACCTGCAGTAGTGATATATATATATTTTTTATATCATTATCATCTCTATACTAGCAGACGCAGTACGGTAGTCCACGGCTGTAGCTACCTCTGTGTCGTCAGTCACTCGTCATCCATAAGTATACTAGTATCCATCCATCTCCATTGTTTACCTGAGGTGCCTTTTAGTTGTGCCTATTAAAATATGGAGAACAAAAATGTTGAGGTTCCAAAAATAGGGAAAGATCAAGATCCACTTCCACCTCGTGCTGAAGCTGCTGCCACTAGTCATGGCCGAGACGATGAAATTCCATCAACGTCGTCTGCCAAGGCCGATGCCCAATGTCTGTTAGGGTCTCCTGCCCTGTGCTGCCACGTCGTCATGGCAACCGGGAGACAAGTGCTAGCGGAGTAACCTGAGCGCAGCTGATACTCCGGTTCGGGTCTTTTGCTGTGCAGTGGTTACAGGCTCTGTGCACGGCAGGGGATCCGGAGTTGGTTTTTGTGCTCACAGTCTGTGAGGTCTGAGTGGGGCGTGGACAGCACCTGCTTTATAAGGCCTCTTCTCAGGTTAAGCAGATGCTGCTGAATCTTTGTTGGTTAGTCAGTTCCTGAAAGTTAGCCAGTACTGTGTAGCTTTGTATTTGTTGTTGCTTACTGCAAATAGGCCTGGGGATTTGGTACTACACTCTGCCAATCCAGACCTAGCAGTAAGACTGGAGTCAGTCGTTTAGCTTGCTGGGGTTCTTTTACTACTCTGTGAACTTAGCAAGTTTGCGGCTGTATTCTAAAACTTGCCTGCCTAAATCCTGTCTCACTGTGCAAGGTGTCAGGTGTCAGTTTAGTGGCAGTAAGCTGAACCTGTGCACTGCAAGTGAGAATTAGGATTGTGGAGACTCTCCTTGTGTCTATCATTCCATCTCTGACCAAGGAGTTTACTGCCACACCCGTTGGTAACCCTTTAGGGTTTTGCTGTTGCCCTTAGCAACAGCATTTCGGGTTCTCTACGTATTAAAACACAACATCTTGCTTTTCCCATCTGAGTATTACTAATAATAGGGAGACACCCAGTTCCTTAGCCTCTGGGCTTCTCTGTTCACTTTGTGTGTATTTTGTTACCCTATCACCTTCTGTGTATGTAATGTCATATTCCCCAGTCTGTCTGTGAGTTCATTTGTTTTGCATACCTATCCGTTCAGACACCAGTACATTCCTGCAGGCACTGGTGTGCATAACAGTTCAAACACCAGTACATTCCTGCAGGCACTGGAGTGCATAACAGTTCTGACACCAGTACATTCCTGCAGGCACTGGTGTGCATAACATATTCAGCAGCCTAATACTCCTGTTGAAATTTTGTGGGAATATGGAGCATACCCCTCAAAATAAGTTGCAACAGGTGGTCGATCAGGTGCAGGTCATGACTCGACAATTTAATGATTTGTCCATTAAAATGCACACCTCCCAGGCCGCTGGCGGAGCTCCCGCAGCAGCAGCACCTTCAGGGGTTAAGGAGCCGAAAGTAAATCTCCCGGATCGTTTTTCTGGAGATCGCTCGCAGTTCTTTTGTTTCAAGGAGAGCTGCAAGCTATACTTCCGGCTTAGGCCTCAGTCTTCTGGGTCGGAGATTCAGCGGGTGGGCATAGTGATTTCCTTGCTACAAGGAGACCCACAGGTCTGGGCATATGGGTTGCAGCCTGACTGTCCGTCGCTTAAAAGTGTTGATGCTTTTTTTACGGCACTGGGCATGTTGTATGATGACCCTGACAAGACGGCCTCAGCCGAGGCTCAGATTTCGATCCTTAAGCAAGGGCGAAGGCCAGTTGAGGTTTACTGTACGGAGTTTCGGAGGTTGGCCTATGATACCCAGTGGAATGACCCAGCCCTGAGACACCAGTACCGAAGAGGTCTTTCTAACCAGATAAAGGACCAACTGGTACAATATCCCTTGCCTGATAGCTTGGATCAGCTCATGCAGTTATCCATCCGGGTGGATAGACGGCTGAGAGAGCGTAGGCTTGAAAGGGAGACTGAGGTTTCCTTCTTTCCCAAGGGAACCTCAGACTCTGAGGAATTTTCCGAGGAGCCTATGCAGATTGGGGCTACCCGCCTCTCCTCGCGTGAGAAGACGCGGAGGAGACAGCGGGGGTTGTGTTTGTACTGTGGGAATAAAGGTCATGTGGTAGTATCATGCCCAGAAAAGCCGGAAAACTTCAGGGCCTGAGGGTGATGGGAAATATCCTGTCAGGCCAGAAGTCAGAATTTCCCAAGAAGACTTTTATCATTCCGGTGACCTTGAAGATCCTCGGTCAAACTGTCAAGACTGATGCCTTTGTGGACAGTGGGGCCGACGGGTTTTTATGGACCGCCAATTCGCCCTGAAACACTCTGTTCCCTTAGTACCCTTGGCATCGGAAATTGAGATTTGTGGGTTAAACGGGGAACCATTATCCCAAGGTAAAATTACCTCTTGCACTAGCCAGATTTCTTTGTTTATTGGAGCCACACACTCTGAAAAATTGTCCTTTTATGTGACTGTCTGTACTTTTGCCCCATTGGTGTTGGGGTTACCCTGGTTAAGGGCCCACAATCCTCAATTTGACTGGGTCTCTGGGGAGATTCTTAGTTGGGGTACTGATTGTTTCAGGAGTTGCTTGAGCCTTCCAGTCAGGCTCTCGCAGCTAAGTTTGCCAGGATTGCCAGGGTGTTATGCAGATTTTGCGGACGTGTTCTCCAAAAAAGTTGCAGAGGTACTACCTCCCCATCGCCCCTATGACTGTGCCATTGATTTGTTGCCAAATGCTAAGCTTCCCAAGAGCAGGTTGTACTCCCTGTCACGTCCTGAGACTCAGGCTATGGCAGAGTACATTCAGGAGAACTTGGCTAAGGGATTTATCAGACCTTCACAGTCTCCAGTTGGGTCGGGGTTCTTCTTCGTGGGTAAAAAGGACGGTTCGTTGCGACCCTGCATCGACTTCAGGGAATTGAACCGTATCACGATTAAAAACTCATACCCACTGCCTCTCATTTCGGTCTTGTTTGACCAGCTTCGTACTGCCACCATTTTTTCTAAGATTGACCTACGCGGTGCGTACAATCTAATCCGAATAAGAGAGGGGGATGAATGG
Source organism: Pseudophryne corroboree (assembly GCF_028390025.1). NCBI lineage: Eukaryota > Metazoa > Chordata > Amphibia > Anura > Myobatrachidae > Pseudophryne > Pseudophryne corroboree. The sequence continues at coordinate 316,461,817 of NC_086445.1, forward strand.
AAGACTGCCTTTAATACCCACTCAGGGCATTATGAATATTTGGTGATGCCTTTTGGGCTCTGTAATGCCCCGGCAGTCTTCCAGGATTTCATGAATGATGTGCTCAGGGAATATTTGGATAGATTCTTAGTTGTATACTTAGATGACATCCTAATCTTCTCCCATTCCCTGGAGGAACATCGGAAGCATGTACGCTTAGTCCTCCAGAAACTCAGAGACCACCGGCTTGGGGCGAAGCTGGAGAAGTGCGAATTTGAAGTTCAGCAAATCGCATTTCTAGGATATATTATCTCCCCAGAAGGTTTCCAAATGGGGGGTTCCAAGGTACAGGCAGTCCTGGATTGGGTGCAGCCCACTAGTTTGAAGGCGCTTCAGCGTTTCCTGGGCTTTGTGAATTTTTATAGACGATTTATCGCTGGATTTTCGTCTATAGTGGCGCCCTTGGTGGCACTCACTAAGAAAGGGGCGGATGTTGCTCACTGGTCTTGTGAGGCTAAAGCGGCATTTGCCCGTCTCAAAAGGGCATTTGTATCGGCCAAGGTGCTGCGACACCCAGATCCAGAGCGTCCTTTTGTGGTGGAGGTGGATGCCTCTGAGATGGGTATTGGGGCAGTGCTTTCTCAGATGGGAGTGTCTGATAATCGCCTTCATCCCTGTGCTTACTTTTCCCGTAAATTTTCGCCTGCCGAGATGAATTATGACGTGGGTAACCGGGAATTGTTGGCTATTAAGGATGCACTCGAGGAGTGGAGACACTGGCTTGAGGGGGCTAAGTTTGTGGTCTCAATTCTCACCGACCATAAGAATCTGGCATATTTAGAGTCAGCGAAGCGTCTCAATGCCAGGCAGGCACGATGGGCTTTGTTTTTTGCTCGCTTTAATTTTTTGATAACATATCGCCCTGGGTCAAAAAACATCAAGGCTGATGCGCTCTCGCAGAGTTTTGCTCCAATCCAGGAGACCACCGAGGAGCCGTTGCCCATTGTGTCCCCATCATGTATTAAAGTGGGCATTACCCAGGACCTCTTATCATTAGTCCTTAGAGCACAGGAGCAGGCTCCTCCAGACCTTCCGGTAGGTCTTTTGTTTGTGCCTCCTAGGTTAAGACAGCGAGTGTTCCTGGAATTCCATGCCAATAAGTCGGCAGGTCACCCGGGTATTGCCAGAACTCGGGAGTTGCTATCTAGGGCGGTGTGGTGGCCCTCGGTGGCTAAGGATGTGGATCAGTGGGTTCGGGCATGTGACATCTGTGCCCGAAATAAGACTCCTAGAGGGGTTCCTGTTGGCCCATTACATCCACTCTCTATCCCATCTAAGCCATGGACCCACATTTCAATGGATTTTGTGGTGGACTTGCCCAAATCCTCGGGGATGACAGCCATCTGGGTTGTCGTTGACAGGTTTTCGAAGATGGCGCACTTCGTTCCACTGGTTGGGCTGCCATCGGCCAGACGCCTGTCTGAATTATTTATGCTGCATGTTGTGCATCTCCACGGGTTGCCACTTGATGTGGTCTCTGACCGCGGATCCCAGTTTGTGGCCAAATTCTGGAGGGCATTTTGTTCCGATCTCCAGATTTCTGTCAGCTTGTTGTCAGGCTACCATCCGCAGTCTAATGGGCAGACTGAAAGGGTGAACCAGTCCTTGGAGCAGTTCCTCAGGTGTTATGTCTCCAAGTGTCAGACTGACTGGGTTGCTCATCTGTCCATGGCGGAGTTTGCCTATAACAACGCGGCTCACTCTGCTACAGGGATCTCTCCCTTCCTTTGTGTGTATGGGCATCATCCTAAGGCCAATTCTTTTTACCCCCTGGACTCCACGCCTGGTGGTTCCTCTGTGGTTTCGGTCCTTAGAGGTATTTGGCGGAAAGTGAAGAAAGCCCTTGTGTCTGTGTCATTAGTGACCAAAAGGGTTTTTGATAAGCGGAAAAGACCCTGCAGCTTCAAATTAGGAGACTTCGTCTGGTTGTCTACCAAGAATTTGAAGTTGAGACAGCCATCTCATAAGTTAGGCCCCCGGTTCATCGGCCCTTATAAGATCACCAGGGTTATCAATCCGGTGGCATTTCAGTTAGATCTGCCCCGTTCTTTGGGTATCAATAAAACATTTCATTGTTCCCTTTTAAAACGGGCGATTAGTAATCCTTCTTCCAGTGGAAGACCTTCCCCTCTTCTGATACGTGGCCAGAGGGAGTTTGTTGTTGAAAGGATTCTTGACTCCAAGATGGTTCGGGGTCGGCTGTCATTTTTGGTGCACTGGAAGGGGTATGGCCCGGAGGAGTGGTCGTGGGTGCGCAGTTGTGATCTTCATGCCCCCAGACTGATACGCTCTTTCTTCTCGCAGTTCCCCGATAAACCCGGTGGTAGGGGTTCTTTGACCCCTCGTCAGAGGGGGGGTACTGTTAGGGTCTCCTGCCCTGTGCTGCCACGTCGTCATGGCAACCGGGAGACAAGTGCTAGCGGAGTAACCTGAGCGCAGCTGATACTCCGGTTCGGGTCTTTTGCTGTGCAGTGGTTACAGGCTCTGTGCACGGCAGGGGATCCGGTGCTGGTTTTTGTGCTCACAGTCTGTGAGGTCTGAGTGGGGCGTGGACAGCACCTGCTTTATAAGGCCTCTTCTCAGGTTAAGCAGATGCTGCTGAATCTTTGTTGGTTAGTCAGTTCCTGAAAGTTAGCCAGTACTGTGTAGCTTTGTATTTGTTGTTGCTTACTGCAAATAGGCCTGGGGATTTGGTACTACACTCTGCCAATCCAGACCTAGCAGTAAGACTGGAGTCAGTCGTTTAGCTTGCTGGGGTTCTTTTACTACTCTGTGAACTTAGCAAGTTTGCGGCTGTATTCTAAGACTTGCCTGCCTAAATCCTGTCTCACTGTGCAAGGTGTCAGGTGTCAGTTTAGTGGCAGTAAGCTGAACCTGTGCACTGCAAGTGAGAATTAGGATTGTGGAGACTCTCCTTGTGTCTATCATTCCATCTCTGACCAAGGAGTTTACTGCCACACCCGTTGGTAACCCTTTAGGGTTTTGCTGTTGCCCTTAGCAACAGCATTTCGGGTTCTCTACGTATTAAAACACAACATCTTGCTTTTCCCATCTGAGTATTACTAATACTAGGGAGACACCCAGTTCCTTAGCCTCTGGGCTTCTCTGTTCACTTTGTGTGTATTTTGTTACCCTATCACCTTCTGTGTACGTAATGTCATATTCCCCAGTCTGTCTGTGAGTTCATTTGTTTTGCATACCTATCCGTTCAGACACCAGTACATTCCTGCAGGCACTGGTGTGCATAACAGTTCAAACACCAGTACATTCCTGCAGGCACTGGAGTGCATAACAGTTCTGACACCAGTACATTCCTGCAGGCACTGGTGTGCATAACAATGTCATAGTACAGAGCATGTAAAATCCAAAACACAAAATATCAGTAAAAAAAGGACTCAAAAATCTAAAATAAAATCGTCGGAGGAGAAGCGTAAACTTGCCAATATGCCATTTACCACACGGAGTGGCAAGGAACGGCTGAGGCCCTGGCCTATGTTCATGGCTAGTGGTTTAGCTTCACATGAGGATGGAAGCACTCAGCCTCTCGCTAGAAAAATGAAAAGACTTAAGCTGGCAAAAGCACAGCAAAGAACTGTGCGTTCTTTGAAATCACAAATCCACAAGGAGAGTCCAATTGTGTCGGTTGCGATGCCTGACCTTCCCAACACTGGACGTGAAGAGCATGCGCCTTCCACCATTTGCACGCCCCCTGCAAGTGCTGGAAGGAGCACCCGCAGTCCAGTTCCTGATAGTCAGATTGAAGATGTCAGTGTTGAAGTACACCAGGATGAGGAGGATATGGGTGTTGCTGGCGCTGGGGAGGAAATTGACAAGGAGGATTCTGATGGTGAGGTGGTTTGTTTAAGTCAGGCACCCGGGGAGACACCTGTTGTCCGTGGGAGGAATATGGCCATTGACATGCCTGGTGAAAATACCAAAAAAATCAGCTCTTCGGTGTGGAAGTATTTCAACAGAAATGCGGACAACAGGTGTCAAGCCGTGTGTTGCCTTTGTCAAGCTGTAATAAGTAGGGGTAAGGACGTTAACCACCTCGGAACATCCTCCCTTATACGTCACCTGCAGCGCATTCATCATAAGTCAGTGACAAGTTCAAAAACTTTTGGCGACAGCGGAAGCAGTCCACTGACCAGTAAATCCCTTCCTCTTGTAACCAAGCTCACGCAAACCACCCCACCAACTCCCTCAGTGTCAATTTCCTCCTTCCCCAGGAATGCCAATAGTCCTGAAGGCCATGTCACTGGCAATTCTGACGAGTCCTCTCCTGCCTGGGATTCCTCCGATGCATCCTTGAGTGTAACGCCTACTGCTGCTGGCGCTGCTGTTGTTGCTGCTGGGAGTCGATGGTCATCCCAGAGGGGAAGTCGTAAGACGACTTTTACTACTTCCACCAAGCAATTGACTGTCCAACAGTCCTTTGCGAGGAAGATGAAATATCACAGCAGTCATCCTGCTGCAAAGCGGATAACTGAGGCCTTGGCATCCTGGGCGGTGAGAAACGTGGTTCCGGTATCCATCATTACTGCAGAGCCAACTATAGACTTGTTTGAGGTACTGTGTCCCCAGTACCAAATACCATCTAGGTTCCATTCCTCTAGGCAGGCGATACCGAAAATGTACACAGACCTCAGAAAAAGACTCACCAGTGTCCTAAAAAATGCAGTTTTACCCAATGTCCACTTAACCACGGACATGTGGACAAGTGGAGCAGGGCAGACTCAGGACTATATGACTGTGACAGCCCACTGGGTAGATGTATTGACTCCCGCCGCAAGAACAGCAGCGGCGGCACCAGTAGCAGCATCTCGCAAACGCCAACTCTTTCCTAGGCAGGCTACGCTTTGTATCACCACTTTCCAGAATACGCACACAGCTGAAAGCCTCTTACGGCAACTGAGGAAGATCATCGCAGAATGGCTTACCCCAATTGGACTCTCCTGTGGATTTGTGGCATCGGACAACGCCAGCAATATTGTGTGTGCATTAAATCTGGGCAAATTCCAGCACGTCCCATGTTTTGCACATACCTTGAATTTGGTGGTGCAGAATTATTTAAAAAACGACAGAGGCGTGCAAGAGATGCTGTCGGTGGCCAGAAGAATTGCGGGACACTTTCGGCGTACAGGCACCACGTACAGAAGACTGGAGCACCACCAAAAACGCCTGAACCTGCCCTGCCATCATCTGAAGCAAGAAGTGGTAACGAGGTGGAATTCAACCCTCTATATGCTTCAGAGGTTGGAGGAGCAGCAAAAGGCCATTCAAGCCTATACAACTGAGCACGATATAGGAGGTGGAATGCACCTGTCTCAAGCGCAGTGGAGAATGATTTCAACGTTGTGCAAGGTTCTGCAACCTTTTGAACTTGCCACACGTGAAGTCAGTTCAGACACTGCCAGCCTGAGTCCGGTCATTCCCCTCATCAGGCTTTTGCAGAAGAAGCTGGAGACATTGAAGGAGGAGCTAACACAGAGCGATTCCGCTAGGCATGTGGGACTTGTGGATGGAGCCCTTAATTCGCTTAACAAGGATTCACGGGTGGTCAATCTGTTGAAATCAGAGCACTACATTTTGGCCACCGTGCTCGATCCTAGATTTAAAACCTACGTTGTATCTCTCTTTCCGGCAGACACAAGTCTGCAGGGGTTCAAAGAACTGCTGGTGAGAAAATTGTCAAGTCAAGCGGAACGCGACCTGTCAACATCTCCTCCTTCACATTCTCCCGCAACTGGGGGTGCGAGGAAAAGGCTCAGAATTCCGAGCCCACCCGCTGGCGATGATGCAGGGCAGTCTGGAGCGACTGCTGATGCTGACATCTGGTCCGGACTGAAGGACCTGCCAACGATTACGGACATGTCGTCTACTGTCACTGCATATGATTCTCTCACCATTGAAAGAATGGTGGAGGATTATATGAGTGACCGCATCCAAGTAGGCACGTCAGACAGTCCGTACGTATACTGGCAGGAAAAAGAGGCAATTTGGAGGCCCTTGCACAAACTGGCTTTATTCTACCTAAGTTGCCCTCCCACAAGTGTGTACTCCGAAAGAGTGTTTAGTGCCGCCGCTCACCTTGTCAGCAATCGGCGTACGAGGTTACTTCCAGAAAATGTGGAGAAGATGATGTTCATTAAAATGAATTATAATCAATTCCTCCGTGGAGACATTGACCAGCAGCAATTGCCTCCACAAAGTACACAGGGAGCTGAGATGGTGGATTCCAGTGGGGACGAATTGATAATCTGTGAGGAGCGGGATGTACACGGTGATATATCGGAGGATGATGATAAGGTGGACATCTTGCCTCTGTAGAGCCAGTTTGTGCAAGGAGAGATTAATTGCTTCTTTTTCAGTGGGGGTCCAAACCAACCCGTCATTTCAGTCACAGTCGTGTGGCAGACCCTGTCACTGAAATGATGGGTTGGTTAAAGTGTGCATGTCCTGTTTATACAACATAAGGGTGGGTGGGAGGGCCCAAGGACAATTCCATCTTGCACCTCTTTTTTCTTTCATTTTTCTTTGCGTCATGTGCTGTTTGGGGAGTGTTTTTTGGAAGGGCCATCCTGCGTGACACTGCAGTGCCACTCCTAGATGGGCCAGGTGTTTGTGTCGGCCACTAGGGTCACTTATCTTAGTCACACAGCTACCTCATTGCGCCTCTTTTTTTTCTTCTTTGCGTCATGTGCTGTTTGGGGAGTATTTTTTGGAAGGGCCATCCGGCCTGACACTGCAGTGCCACTCCTAGATGGGCCAGGTGTTTGTGTCGGCCACTAGGGTCGCTTAGCTTACTCACACAGCTACCTCATTGCGCCTCTTTTTTTCTTTGCGTCATGTGCTGTTTGGGGGGTGTTTTTTGGAAGGGCCATCCTGCGTGACACTGCAGTGCCACTCCTAGATGGGCCAGGTGTTTGTGTCGGCCACTTGGGTCGCTGAGCTTAGTCATCCAGCGACCTCGGTGCAAATTTTAGGACTAAAAATAATATTGTGAGGTGTGAGGTGTTCAGAATAGACTGAAAATGAGTGGAAATTATGGTTATTGAGGTTAATAATACTTTGGGATCAAAATGACCCCCAAATTCTATGATTTAAGCTGTTTTTTAGGGTTTTTTTGAAAAAAACACCCGAATCCAAAACACACCCGAATCCGACAAAAAAAATTCGGTGAGGTTTTGCCAAAACGCGTTCGAACCCAAAACACGGCCACGGAACCAAACCCAAAACCAAAACCCGAAAAATTTCCGGTGCACATGTTTTATATAAATGCCATTTTTTCCAGTATATTATTCAGCTCAGTAATGATCTTTTATCTGTTGTAATGGTTTTACCTTCTCTTGTGCTGAAAGTTTAGCAGTCCCTTTATTATATACTAGTGATGAGCGGGTTCGGTTCCTCGGAATCCGAACTTCACCCATTTTACACGGTTCCGAGGCGGACTCGAATCTTCCCGCCTTGCTCGGTTAACCCGAGCGCGCCCGAACGTCATCATCCCGCTGTCGTATTCTCGTGAGATTCGTATTCTATATAAGGAGCCGCGCGTCACCGCCATTTTCACTCGTGCATTGGAGATGATAGGGAGAGGACGTGTGCAGCGTTCTCTCAGTTGTGTTCAGTGTGCTGCAAATATCTGTGCTCAGTGTGCTGCAAATATCTGTGCTCAGTGTGCTTGCAAATATCTGTGCTCAGTGTGCTGAAAATATCTACGTTCTCTGCCTGAAAAACGCTCCATATCTGTGCTCAGTGTGCTGCAAATATCTGTGCTCAGTGTGCTTTATTGTGGGGACTGGGGACCACCAGTATTATATAGTAGGAGGACAGTGCAGAGTTTTGCTGACCAGTTACCACCAGTATTATACGTTCTCTGCCTGAAAAACGCTCCATATCTGTGCTGCATTGTAGTATATAGTAGGAGGACAGTGCAGAATTTTGCTGACCAGTGACCACCAGTATTATATCAGTACGGTACAGTAGTCCACTGCTCTACCTAACTCTGTGTCGTCAAGTATACTATCCATCCATACCTGTGGTGCATTTAAGTTTTGCGCAGTATATATAGTAGGAGGACAGTGCATAATTTTGCTGACCACCAGTATATAATATATAGCAGTACGGTACAGTAGGCCACTGCTCTACCTACCTCTGTGTCGTCAAGTATACTATCCATCCATACCTGTGGTGCATTTTAGTTGTTGTGCACAGTAGTAGGAGGACAGTGCATAATTTTGCTGACCACCAGTATATAATATATAGCAGTACGGTACAGTAGGCCACTGCTCTACCTACCTCTGTGTCGTCAAGTATACTATCCATCCATACCTGTGGTGCATTTTAGTTGTTGTGCGCAATAGTAGGAGGACAGTGCATAATTTTACTGACCACCAGTATATAATATATAGCAGTACGGTACAGTAGTCCACTGCTCTACCTACCTCTGTGTCATCAAGTATACTATCCATCCATACCTGTGGTGCATTTTAGTTGTTGTGCGCAGTAGTAGGAGGACAGTGCATAATTTTGATGACCACCAGTATATAATATATAGCAGTACGGTACAGTAGTCCACTGCTCAACCTACCTCTGTGTCGTCAAGTATACTATCCATCCATACCTGTGGTGCATTTTAGTTGTTGTGCGCAGTAGTAGGAGGACAGTGCATAATTCTGCTGACCACCAGTATATAATATATAGCAGTACGGTACAGTAGGCCACTGCTCTACCTACCTCTGTGTCGTCAAGTATACTATCCATCCATACCTGTGGTGCAATTTAGTTGTTGTGCGCAATAGTAGGAGGACAGTGCATAATTTTGGTGACCACCAGTATATAATATATAGCAGTACGGTACAGTAGGCCACTGCTCTACCTACCTCTGTGTCGTCAAATATACTATCCATCCATACCTGTGGTGCATTTTAGTTGTTGTGCGCAATAGTAGGAGGACAGTGCATAATTTTACTGACCACCAGTATATAATATATAGCAGTACGGTACAGTAGTCCACTGCTCTACCTACCTCTGTGTCATCAAGTATACTATCCATCCATACCTGTGGTGCATTTTAGTTGTTGTGCGCAGTAGTAGGAGGACAGTGCATAATTTTGATGACCACCAGTATATAATATATAGCAGTACGGTACAGTAGGCCACTGCTCTACCTACCTCTGTGTCATCAAGTATACTATCCATCCATACCTGTGGTGCATTTTAGTTGTTGTGCGCAGTAGTAGGAGGACAGTGCATAATTTTGATGACCACCAGTATATAATATATAGCAGTACGGTACAGTAGGCCACTGCTCTACCTACCTCTGTGTCGTGAAGTATACTATCCATCCATACCTGTGGTGCATTTTAGTTGTTGTGCGCAGTAGTAGGAGGACAGTGCATAATTTTGCTGACCACCAGTATATAATATATAGCAGTACGGTACAGTAGGCCACTGCTCTACCTACAACTGTGTCGTGAAGTATACTATCCATCCATACCTGTGGTGCATTTTAGTTGTTGTGCGCAGTAGTAGGAGGACAGTGCATAATTTTGCTGACCACCAGTATATAATATATAGCAGTACGGTACACTAGGCCACTGCTCTACCTACCTCTGTGTCGTCAAGTATACTATCCATCCATACCTGTGGTGCATTTTAGTTGTTGTGCGCAGTAGTAGGAGGACAGTGCATAATTTTGCTGACCACCAGTATATAATATATAGAAGTACGGTACAGTAGGCCATTGCTATTGATATATTACTGGCATATAATTCCACACATTAAAAAATGGAGAACAAAAATGTGGAGGGTAAAATAGGGAAAGATCAAGATCCACTTCCACCTCGTGCTGAAGCTGCTGCCACTAGTCATGGCCGAGACGATGAAATGCCATCAACGTCGTCTGCCAAGGCCGATGCCCAATGTCATAGTAGAGAGCATGTAAAATCCAAAAAACAAAAGTTCAGTAAAATGACCCAAAAATCTAAATTAAAAGCATCTGAGGAGAAGCGTAAACTCGCCAATATGCCATTTACAACACGGAGTGGCAAGGAACGGCTGAGGCCCTCTCCTATGTTCCTCATGACTAGTGGGTCAGCTTCACATGAGGATGGAAGCACTCATCCTTCCGCTAGAAAAATGAAAAGACTTAAACTGGCAAAACTTTGGGAACTTTGTGGTCAGCGGTGAGGTTACTCGCGGTCAACCGCTGACCGCAAAGTTCCCACCATTGGATACAATGGAGCGCCTATGCGCTACATTGTATCTCTGCCGTGCGTAGCCTGACTGACAGCTCAGGAGCGCACAGCCTATCAGGAGAGTGCCACGACGTGGCGCTCCCTGATTGGCTGAAGGGACCCTCTTTGACAGGAGTCACGGGGGGCCCCGGCAGTCGGGGAAAGGGGTCCCATGTGTAAACATGGGACCCCTTTCAGTGCGTGGTTCGGGTTTCCAGTTTGTTTTTTTGCCAAGTACGTGGATTATAAAGAGAACACAAGCTACATTGGATTATGTGAGTATATTTTTTTTCACAGGTACCCCGTGGAGTTTACATGGAGAAGTGGACTGAGCCACGTGTGAACATAGGTAAGTATGTATGTATGTATGTATGTATGTATGTATGTAGGTGTGCATGTATGTAATAAAGTTTTACTGTCACAGTGTGTGTGTCCTGTTTTTTGTTGGGTATTTTTTTTGTAGTAGTACTACAGGTACCAGCGGGCCCGTTTTCCCCCCACATGCTGGTATTTGTGGTTCTCCAAGTACCAGCTTGCGGGGGAGGCTTGCTGGGACTTGTAGTACTGCTACAAAAAACAATATTCTTCGTTTTTCACTAGGCTATCAGCCCTCCATCCGCCACCCATGGATGGGGGGGACAGCCTCTGGCTTCACCCCTGGCCCTTGGGTGGCTGGAGGGGGGGACCCCTTGATTTAAGGGGTACCCACTCCTCCAGGGTACCCTGGCCAGGGGTGACTAGTTAGTGATTTAATGCCAGGGCCGCAGGGACCGATATAAAAGTGTCCCCCGGCTGTGGCATTATCTCTCTGACTTGTGGAGCCCGGTGCTGGTTCAAGAAATACGGGGGACCTCTACGTTTTTTGTCCCCCGTATTTTTTGCACCAGGACCGGACGCAAAGCCCGGTGCTGGTTGTTTAAATATGGGGGAACCCCAGTCATTTCCCCCCCCATATTTTTACAACCAGGACCGGCTCAAAGAGCCCGAGGCTGGTTTTGCTTAGGAGGGGGGACCCCACGCATTTTTTGTAATTTTTTTTTAACACTTTCCCACCCCTTCCCACTGATAAACATGCACGGATCTCATGGATCCGTGCATGACTATCAGAACACGGTAAAAAAAAGCAGGTCTATTTTAAAACTGCTTTTTTTTACGAATTGTATTTTTTCACGGCAGTGTTTGGCTATTGCCGGCAGTGTTTGTGAAATAGAATTTTTAGTAAATTACCGAGTTGTATGAAATAACAGGCGTATTTGACCGATGGTGTATTCATTCATATTTTTTTCCTTTGACTTCCAAAAAAATACGAATGCCCTCATCACTGCTGAGATTTTAGTTTTGTAAATTCCCGAGATGACACTTTGAAGAAAAAACAGCAAATCGGTAAAAATCGGGAGCTTAGTAAATATACCCCCTGTTGTCTGTGGGACGAATATGGCCATTGACATGCCTGGTCAAATAACAAAAAAAAATCACCTCTTCGGTGTGGAATTATTTCAACAGAAATGCGGACAACTGGTGTCAAGCCATGTGTTGCCTTTGTCAAGCTGTAATAAGTAGGGGTAAGGACGTTAACCACCTAGGAACATCCTCCCTTATACGTCACCTGGAGTGCATTCATCAGAAGTCATTGACAAGTTCAAAAACTTTGGGTGACAGCGGAAGCAGTCCACTGACAACTAAATCCCTTCCTCTTGTAACCAAGCTCCTGCAAACCACACCACCAACTCCCTCAGTGTCAATTTCCTCCTTAGACAGGAAAGCCAATAGTTCTGCAGGCCATGTCACTGTCAAGTCTGACGAGTCCTCTCCTGCCTGGGATTCCTCCGATGCCTCCTTGAGTGTAACGCCTACTGCTGCTGGCGCTGCTGTTGTTGCTGCTGGGAGTCGATCGTCATCCCAGAGGGGAAGTTGGAAGACCACTTGTACTACTTCCAGTAAGCAATTGACTGTCCAACAGTCCTTTGCGAGGAAGATGAAATATCACAGCAGTCATCCTGCTGCAAAGCGGATAACTCGGGCCTTGGCAGCCTGGGCGGTGTTAAACGTGTTTCCGGTATCCACCGTTAATTCACAGGAAACTAGAGATTTGCTTGAGGTACTGTGTCCCCGGTACCAAATACCATCTAGGTTCCATTTCTCTAGGCAGGCGATACCGAGAATGTACACAGACCTCAGAAAAAGAGTCACCAGTGTCCTAAAAAATGCAGTTGTACCCAATGTCCACTTAACCACGGACATGTGGACAAGTGGAGCAGGGCAGACTAAGGACTATATGACTGTGACAGCCCACTGGGTAGATGTTTTGCCTCCCGCAGCAAGAACAGCAGCGGCGGCACCAGTAGCAGCATCTCGCAAACGCCAACTCATTCCTAGGCTGGCTACGCTTTGTATCACCGCTTTCCATAAGAGGCACACAGCTGACAACCTCTTACGGAAACTGAGGAACATCATCGCAGAATGGCTTACCCCAATTGGACTCTCCTGGGGATTTGTGATATCGGACAATGCCACCAATATTGTGCGTGCATTACAAGTGGGCAAATTCCAGCACGTCCCATGTTTTGCACATACATTGAATTTGGTGGTGCAGAATTATTTAAAAAACGACAGGGGCGTGCAAGAGATGCTGTCGGTGGCCCGAAGAATTGCAGGCCACTTTCAGCATTCAGCCACCGCGTCCCGAAGACTGGAGCACCAGCAAACACTCCTGAACCTGCCCCGCCATCATCTGAAGCAAGAGGTGGTAACGAGGTGGAATTCAACCCTCTATATGCTTCAGAGGATGGAGGAGCAGCAAAAGGCCATTCAAGCCTATACAGCTACCTACAATATAGGCAAAGGAGGGGGAATGCACCTGACTCAAGCGCAGTGGAGAATGATTTCAACGTTGTGCAAGGTTCTGCAACCCTTTGAACTTGCCACACGTGAAGTCAGTTCAGACACTGCCAGCCTGAGTCAGGTCATTCCCCTCATCAGGCTTTTGCAGAAGAAGCTGGAGAGATTGAAGGAGGAGATAAAACAGAGCGATTCCGCTAGGCATGTGGGACTTGTGGATGGGCCCTTAATTCGCTTAACCAGGATTCACGGGTGGTCAATCTGTTGAAATCATAGCACTACATTTTGGCCACCGTGCTCGATCCTAGATTTAAAACCTACGTTGGATCTCTCTTTCCGGCAGACACAAGTCTGCAGAGGTTCAAAGACCTGCTGGTGAGAAAATTGTCAAGTCAAGCGGAACGTGACCCGTCAACAGCTCCTCCTTCACATTCTCCCGCAACTGGGGCTGCGAGGAAAAGGCTAAGAATTCCGAGCCCACCCGCTGGCGGTGATGCAGGGCAGTCTGGAGCGAGTGCTGACATCTGGTCCGGACTGAAGGACCTGCCAGTGATTACTGACATGTCGTCTACTGTCACTGCATATGATTCTGTCACCATTGAAAGAATGGTGGAGGATTATATGAGTGACCGCATCCAAGTAGGCACGTCAGACAGTCCGTACCCTCATGCTTCTGATGAAGGACGTAGTCCGAAAGCGCTAAAGCAGGGAGCTGAGGAGGACAAGGGTAAACGGACGGACGGACGGACGGGAACTGAGTTCTGTGTGCGGCTGGAGACGGCACCTTCACTGGGACTTTGCGGTGACTATTTCCGGCAACAGTTTTCTCTGTTCAGGAGTCCACTTGATCCCCTACATGCTGAATTTTATTCTATGTTTGTGAGTGTATTTTATTAAATTCGTTTTGGCTTTTAAGACGTTAGTGCACCATTGCCTTGTTTCTTTTTAAGCCATCCAATAAGGAATCTCGTTCCATTGAGTGACAGAGGCCATTCCATCATCCTTGATTTTCTACATGCAATATCAAAATTGCTCTATGTGAGTGAGACCATAGAGATTGAAGTGTTGTTTGGTGTCAAAACAGAGCTGCACTATGTTTGTGTGTACTTTTGTATTTTAGAAATCAATATGCCTCATATGAATTTTACCATCTATGAGAACAAGTCAGACTCCATCGTGTAAGGTCTTTTTCTTGAGGGTATAAAAATAGCGCCACGTGGTGCCACATCCATTTTGTTTCACATATTGCAAACCACGGTGAAAGGTTTTTTGGTATCCAAGGGCTGCTATTAGTATTTAAGCGCACAAGGGGTCTATTTTTTCTTTAGTCCGTACGTATACTGGCAGGAAAAAGAGGCAATTTGGAGGCCCTTGCACAAACTGGCTTTAATTTACCTAAGTTGCCCTCCCTCCAGTGTGTACTCCGAAAGAGTGTTTAGTGCAGCCGCTCACCTTGTCAGCAATCGGCGTACGAGGTTACTTCCAGAAAATGTGGAGAAGATGATGTTCATCAAATGAATTATAATCAATTCCTCCATGGAGACATTCACCAGCAGTTGCCTCCAGAAAGTACACAGGGACCTGAGATGGTGGATTCCAGTGGGGACGAATTAATAATCTGTGAGGAGGGGGATGTACACAGTGAAAGGGGTGAGGAATCGGAGGATGAGGAGGAGGTGGACATCTTGCCTCTGTAGAGCCAATTTGTGCAAGGAGAGATTGATTGCTTCTTTTTTGGTGGGGGCCCAAACCAACCAGTCATTTCAGTCCCAGTTGTGTGGCAGACCCTGTCGCTGAAATGATGGGTTTGTTAAAGTGTGCATGTCCTGTTTATACAACATAAGGGTGGGTGGGAGGGCCCAAATTTTAGGACTAAAAATAATATTGTGAGGTGTGAGGTGTTCAGAATAGACTGGAAATGAGTGGAAATTATGGTTATTGAGGTTAATAATATTATGGGATCAAAATGACCACCAAATTCTATGATTTAAGCTGTTTTTGAGGGTTTTATGTAAATAAACACCCGAATCCAAAACACACCCGAATCTGACAAAAAAATTTCAGGGAGGTTTTGCCAAAACGCGTCCGAATCAAAAACACGGCCGCGGAACCGAATCCAAAACCAAAACACAAAACCCGAAAAATGTCCGGTGCACATCACTATTATATACATTTATTAAAACAGTAAGGTTAATTTTTGTATATAAATATCAAAAAGGCAGTGCATTACTCGAATTAATAATATGCATTAATGTTTAGTTGAATAAATGTGTCCATATTATGTTGGCTCATTCCTCTGCTGCAGGTTGCCATATTGAGTGGTACTTCTCTAACAGAACAGGCACACGATCAGTGACAGATTTGCTTTCAAGAAATGCAGTTTGTGGATTACATGTGGCAGATGGATCCAATGATGTGACAGTAATAGGGCCCATACAAAATTCAACATGTTGAATTTCCTTGATTCACTGACCAATTACTGCCTCACAGCACTGAAGTCATGGGTACGATTGCCACTGTAACCCTTACTGTATGGAGTTTGTATATTCTCCCTGTACTTGCGTGGATTTCCTCCGGGTGCTCCAGTTTCCTCCCACAATCCAAAAATATACTAGTAAATTAATTGGCTCCAAACAACATTAACCCTAGCGTGAATGTGTGTACGTATACATGTGATAGGGAGTATTGATTGTAAGCTCCACTGGTGCAGGGACTGATGTGAATGGCCAACTATACTCTGTAAAGCATTGCGGAATACTTGTGCGCTGTATAAATAACTGGTAAAGAATAATGTGCAGTGAAAAGTGTGGAGAACTGAGCAAGTGGAGAAGTTGTCCATGGCAACCAATCAGCTGCTACGTATAATTTTATAGAATGCATTTTATAAGTGTTACCTCAACACTAATTGGTTTCCATGGGCAGCTCCTCCACTGGTTCACTTCTCCACACTTTTCACTGCTTCATGAATACACCTCTTATTCTTTCTGCGTAAAAAAGATTGGATCCATAGGGTCATACACTATACTGCACATTGGGGGTCATTCAGAGTTGATAGCTAGCTGCCGTTGTTCACAGCGCAGCAATCAGGCTAAAAAAAAAAATCTGCATTTCTGCGCATGCGTATGGGCCACAGTGCACACGCGCGTCGTACGGGTACAAAGCCTGTTGTGGTTGTGCACAGGTTGTAGGGAAGTTTTCAGTCGCACTGACGGCCGCAAGAAGATTGACAGGAAGGGGGTGTTTCTGGGTGTCAACTGACCGTTTTCAGGGAGTGTTTGCAAAAACTCAGGCGTGTCTGAAAAAACGCAGGCGTGGCTGGGTGTTCACTGGAGGAAGCTGGGTGTTCGCTTCAGCCTATTCGTGTCCGGATTTGACGTATGACGTCAAATCCGGACACGAATAGTCTGAAGTGATTGCAAGCTCTGAGTAGATTCAGAGCTACTCTGAAACCGAACCAACTTTTTTTGCAGAGCTCGGCTGCACATGCGTTCGCATTTCTGCTAAGCTAAAATACACTCCCCAGTGGGCGGCGGCATAGCATTTGCATGGCTGCTAAAACTAGCTAGCGAGGGATCAACTCGGAATGACCCCCATTGTGATTGTGCACTGGATCCATAGGAAAACACACTGGTTATATGGGATGTAGTCATGCCGGGATCCCGACCACTTCAAATTTTGACAACCAGAATGCCGACGTATAGGGACTATTCCAACTCGTGGGTGTCCACGACACCCATAGAGTGGGAACAGAATCTGTGACAACGTTGCACTCACCCCCCTACCGGCATACTAGCAGCTGGGATCCCAGCGCCGGTATTCTGACTGCCGGTCACTACTGCACTTTTGTATAATGCCCACATGAACCATCAGATTCATATACTGTATGTGATACTATATATATATATATACTGTATGTGATGCTCTGATACTAGCCAGGATCTCCCCAGACATTCATCTCACCGCAGATCACTGTGGCTGGACACCCCCCACCAGCACTGTCAGCTCCCCCACTACTCCCTTGCACCAATGGGGTGTGTGCTACACACCTCATGCACATGCCAATGAGTGTTACCAGCATTATTGAACAGTATTGCACAAACTGAAGTGACCTCATGCAGACCTGCAGCTAGTTACAAGAAAATTAGAGGAACTTATCACAGGAATATTTATACAGTTTTTATATAGAATACATTCCTTATTTAATAAATGCAGTCTATACACAGTGCCTTGCTAAAGTATTCACCCCCTTGGCCTTTTACCTATTTTGTTACATTACAACCTGTAATTTAATTTATTTATTTTTTTAATCTGAATTTTATGTGATGTATATGCACAAAATAGTCTAAGTTGGTGAAGTGAAATGAGAAAAATGTATATTAAAAAAATAATTTTTATAAATAAAAATTTGAAAATTGGCATGTGCATATGTATTCACTCCCTTTGCTATGAAGACCCTCAAAATTTCTGGTGCAACCAATTACCTTCAGAAGTCACATAATTAGTGAAATGAAGTCCACCTGTGTGCAATCTGTCACATGATCTGTCAGTATAAAAACATATTTTCTGAAAGGCCCCAGAGGCTGCAACACCACTAAGCAAGAGGCATCACACCATGAAGACCAAGGAGCTCTCCAGACAAGTCAGGGACAAGTTGTTGAGAAGTACAAGTCAGGGTTGGGTTCTAAAAAAATATAAAAAAATCCAAATCTTTGATTATCCCCCGGAGCACCATCAAATCCATCATCTTCGAATGGAAAGAACATGGTACCACAACAAACCTGCCAAGAGAGGGTCAGCCACCAAAACTCACAGACTGGGCAAGGAGGGCATTCATCAGAGAGACAGCACAGAAACCAAAAAGGTAACCCTGAAGGAGCTGCAGAGTTCCACAGCAGAGACTGGTGTATCTGTGCATGTGACCACAATAAGCCGTACACTCCATAGAGCTGGGCTTTATGGAAGAGTGGCCAGAAAAAAGCCATTACTTATTTTTAACACTAAGAAGGTACGTTTTGAGTTTTCCAAAAGGCATGTGGACGACTCCCCAAATGTATGGAGGAAGGTGCTCTGGTCAGAGGAGACTAAAATTTAACTTGTCGGCCACCAAGGAAAACACTATATCTGGCACAAACCCAACACATCCCATCACCCAAAGAACACCATCCCCACAGTGAAACATGGTGGTGGCAGCATCATGCTGTGGGGATGTTTTTCAGCAGCACGGACTGGTAAACTGTTTCGAGTCGAGGGAAAGATGGATGGTGCTAAATACAGGGATATTCTTGAGCAAAACCTGTTAGTCTGCATGTGATTTGAGACTGGGAGGGAGGTTCACCTTCCAGCAGGACAATGACCCGAAGCATACTGCTAAAGCAACACTCGAGTGGTTTAAGGGGAAACGTTTAAATTAGGGATGAGCGGGTTTGGTTCTCAGAGAACCAAACCGTACCGAACTTCATCATTCAAGTCCGGATCCGAGCCAGGCTCGGGTTTTCCCACCTGACTCGGAAACCAGAACGAGGCAAAACGTCATCATCCTGCTGTCGGATTCTCACGGGGTTTGGATTCCATATAAGGAGCCGCGCGTCTCCGCCATTTTCACTCCGGCATTGGAGAGTGTACAGAGGACATGTCTCCATTCTCTCGGTGTCCCTGTCTTGTGCTGAATCTGTCCAGTCACAGTGCTTGTGTCCTCTGCTGCCATATGTCCAGTGCTGTCCAGTGGTGCTGTGTTGTGCTGCATCAGTTCAGTGGTGGTGTGTTGTGCTGCATCAGTCACAGTGGTGGTGTCCTCTGCTGCCATATGTCCAGTGCTGCTGTATAATAAGTCCATACAGTGTTGCTGTGTTGTGCTGCATCAGACCAGTGGTAGTGTCCTGGTCATCAGTCATACCAGTGACCAGGCAGTCACAGTGGTATACGCTGCTGCTATATGTCCACTGCTTCCGTATAATAATAATAATAATAATAATAATAATAATAATAACATTAACAACAACAACAAGTCCCTCACAGTGTTGCTGTGTTGTGCTGCATCAGACCACTGGTAGTGTCCTGGCCATCAGTCATTTCTGTGCCGCATATTGTGTTATATATCTCCTAAAAAATAATGGAGAACAAAAATTTGGAGGATAAAATAGGGAAAGATCAAGAACCACTTCTTCCTAGTGCTGAAGCTGCTGCCACTAGTCATGACATAGACAATGAAATGCCATCAACGTCGTCTGCCAAGGTCGATGCCCAATGTGATAGTAGAGGGAATGTAAAATCCCAAAAGCCAAAGTTCAGTAAAAAGACCCCAAAAAAGAAATTTAAATGGTCTGAGGAGAAACATAAACTTGCCAATATGCCATTTACGACACGGAGTGGCAAGGAACGGCTGAGGCCCTGGCCTATGTTCATGACTGGTGGTTCAGCTTCACATGACGATGGAAGCCCTCATAACTGAGGCCTTGACACTTATGTTGGTGTTAGATGTTCGTCCAGTATCCGCAATTAGTGCAGTGGGATTTAGACAATTGATGGAGGTATTGTGTCCCTGGTACCAAATCCCATCTAGATTCCACTTCACTAGGCAGGCGATACCGAGATTTTGCCATTTAATTCCAGTGATTTGGACGTATAATTCCAGTGATTTGGACGTATAATTCCAGTGGGAATTGTTTGTGTCGCTTGGCTTAGTCAAACAGCTACCTCATTGCACCTCTTCTACATCTTTGCATGAGGTGCTGTTTGAGGCCTAGTTTTTGAAAAGTGCCATCCGGTCTGACACTGCAGTGCCACTCCTAGGTGGGCCAGGTGTTTGTGCTGCACACTTGTGTCGCTTGGCTTAGTCATACAGCAGCCTCGGTGCATCTTGTAGGCCTAAAAACAATATTGTATGGTGTGAGGTGTTCAGAATAGACTGGAAATGAATGTTATTGAGGTTAATAATACAGTAGGAGCAAAATTACCCCCAAATTCTATGATTTTAGCTGTTTTTATGTTTTTTTCAAAAATCATCCAGAT
The DNA here is from genome assembly GCF_028390025.1 of Pseudophryne corroboree. Taxonomy (NCBI): domain Eukaryota; kingdom Metazoa; phylum Chordata; class Amphibia; order Anura; family Myobatrachidae; genus Pseudophryne; species Pseudophryne corroboree. The sequence continues at coordinate 316,481,940 of NC_086445.1, forward strand.
GCAAAACCAAAACACAAAAGGGTGGTTTTGGCAAAACCAAGCCAAAACACAAAAGTGGAATTAGAACCAAGACACGAAAAGTGCCAGCCGCGCATCTCTAATTTCAATGTGTTGGAATGGCCTAGTCAAAGCCCAGATCTCAATCCAATTGAGAATCTGTGGTCAGACTTGAAGATTGCTGTTCACAAGCGGAAACCATCCAACATGAAGGAGCTAGAGCAGTTTTGCCTTGAGGAATGGACAAAAATCCCAGTGGCAAGATGTGGCAAGCTCAGAGACTTATCCAAAGCGACTTGCAGCTGTAAATGCGCAAAAGGTGGCTCTACAAAGTACTGACTTTAGGGGGATGAATAGTTATGCATGCTGAAGTTTTCTGTGATTTTGTCCTATTTGTTGTTTGCTTCACAATAAAAAAAACAAAAACAAAACACATCTTCAAAGTTGTAGGCATGTGCTGTGAATAAAATGATGCAAACCTTCAAACAATCCATTTTAATTCCACGTTGTGAGGAAACAAAACATGAAAAATGCAAAGGCACTGTAAATTCCAAATCTCTGTGGAACCTGCTGCTCCTTACAAGCTCCTTAAGGTATCAAGCAGTTTTGTGTGAATTGGGCATTCGGCCGGCCAGGCAAGGGGTGCGAGCTGCTGACGTTTAAATGTTTTGGCAACAACAATTCGCACCCTTCACTAGCAACTGAATTCCCCCCCCCAGATTGTTTGCTGCGGCCAAGCACCTCTCCTGTGCTAGAGTGGGCAGAAAGATATTAAGCACTGTATAAGAGAACAATGCCGGGAACAGACACTGTATAAGGGAACAATGCCAGGAATAGACACTGTATAAAGGAACAATGCCGGGAATAAACACTGTATAAAGGAACGATACCGGGAATAAACACTGTATAAAGGAACGATGCCGGGAATAAACACTGTATAAGGGAACAATGCCAGAGAAAAGATAACAAACACTGTATAAGAGAACATTGACGAGAACACGATAATAAACACTGTATAAAACAACAATGGCGGGAACAAGATAATAAACACTGTATAAGGGAACAATGCCAGGAATAAACACTGTATAAAGGAACAATGCCGGGAATAAACATTGTATAAGGGAACAATGCCAGAGAAAAGATAACAAACACTGTATAAGGGAACAATGGCAGGAGTAAACACTGTATAAAGGAACGATGCCGGGAATAAACACTGTATAAAGGAACAATGCCAGGAATAAACACTGTATTAGGGAACAATGCCAGAGAAAAGATAACAAACACTGTATAAGAGAACATTGATGAGAACACGATAATAAACACTGTATAAGGGAACAATGCCGGAAGCAAGATAAGAAACACTGTATAAGGTAACAAAGCCGGGAACAATAAAATAAACACTGTATCAGGAAACAGTGGCTGGGACAAGATAATAAACTTTGTATAAGAGAACATTGACGAGAACAAGATAATAAACACTATCACAGAACAATGGCAGGAACAAGATAATAATGTATAAGGGAACAATGCCGGAGACAAGATAATAAACACTGTATAAGGGAACAATGCAAGATAATAAACACTGTATAAGGGAACAATGGGGTATATTTACTAAAAACCGTATTTTTCTGAATGAGGTTAAAGTGTAATCACGAATGACATCGAATGTGTGACTTTGCAACTTTTTGAATTTATTACGCCTCATTTACTATGCTGTTGTGTTTTGATTATTACCATTTTTCGATGTCGATGTGATTCGTGTTTTTCCAAGGTAGAATGCGACTGATTTTGTAATTTTGCGGCTGTGTTCTCAGGTTTTTTTACGAATGCGCCATTTTTCGTTTTTGTCACTCGTCCGTGATTGGTTTGATTCATGATGGAGGAGTGTCTGTGCTCATTACTATAAAACCGCCCCAAACCGTCAGCACCTCGTGGGTTTAGCTAGTGGAGAGGTGAGAGGAAGGTGTGTTTGGAGTTGGTGAGTTGTTAGGAGTTTTTGGCGGTTTTGAGGAGGTTCTTTGCGATTGTTGAGTGCTGTACTGTGTGTGTAAGTAGTCTTGTCATACTTGTTGTGTAGTTATTTAAAAGTCTGTCTAGTTTTTTTGTCTTTGTTTTTTTAACGTCTATGGTCATTGTTTGTGAGTGAGAGAGTGTGTGTGTGTGTGTGTGTGTGTGTTTGGTGTGTGGTGTGTAGTGGTAGTGGAGGAGTGTGTTTAGTGTTTTTTTTTCTCAGTGTTATTTGTTGTTTGTCCTGAATATGTCCCAGTCAGAGGTGAGTGTGGTGGAGGAGGTGAGTGAGAGGGAGGAGGTGAGTGAGGTGGAGGAGGTGAGTGAGAGGGAGGAGGTGAGTGAGGTGGAGGAGGTTAGTGAGCAGGAGGGGGAGGTTGCTGCTGCGGCCTCGACTGATAGTGACAGTGATGGTGCTGTGGCTCCGCAGCCACGCACCACTACAAAGATGGGCCGCAATGTCAAATTCAGCTACGCAGAGAATATGGCATTGGTGCGGGTGCTGATGAGGCATCATCGACAGCTGTTTGGCCATGATGCTGCAAAGGTTTCTTCACGCAGGATGAGTGTTCTGTGGGGGAAGGTCGTTGCAGCAGTTAATAGTGAGGGTGTGGTGAGGAGGACCGAGGACACGTGTCGTAAGCGATTCTACGACATCAAGCGCCGTGTCAAGGCTAAGATGTCTAAGGAGGCTAAATCAGCCACCAAACAGGGGGTGGACACCCCTTCCGAGCGTCATATCTGGATTGGGAGGAGCCTGTGCGTACTCTGATTCCGCCAGAAGTGGTTGGTGCGACTCATGTCCGGGATTCGGATCGCCCAAGGCAGGATGGTGAGTTTTTTTTTTTGGTTTATTTATAATTAAAACATCTGTGTTTTGTCCTTAGTTGTCTGAAATGTCTTCTAGCTAATTGTGATTGTAAGTTGGTTCATTCTTCTAATGTGTTGGTGATGTACTGTAGTTTTAATCAAAAATAGTTATGTTTTTATCCTTTGTATTGTCAATTTAGCAGGTGGCCTTGGGCTTTTTATGGTGTTTTAATACAAAAGTAAATTGTTGTTGGTGTCTTTAAAAGAAGTGTGAGTCATGTGTTTTAGGAAATATTAAAAAAAAAAAAAAATTTCAATGGACTTGTGGTTATTGTGTGTTGTTCTGGGTTGTCCTTTGTGTGGTTGATGTGATTTTTCATGCATATTTGTTTTTGATGCTTACAATTTAGTGCATATATTTGGGGGTAGTGTTTGGTTGTTAGCAGCAAAAAAATGTAAAATACAGAGCAATATTCTGGTTGTGTTAAGCTACCACGTTTGGGTTTTAAGTAGTATAATATTGTGAATTCTGCACCTTTGTGTATGGATTGGTTGGTGTAATTGTTTCATAACTTAAGTATACACACCCAATGAAGTCAGGCAGAAAAGCATAAGCATAGTTTTGTTTACTTCTCATCAGGTTCCTCATATGTTTCCATCACAATAAGGATTTTGCATAAACATATAAACATAATAGTATGTTCATAAGGACATTCTTCATATTTCTACAGTACAAAAGAGACGCAGCACAGCCAGGCCACAACCAACACTGCCAAGAGATGCAGATGCTGGCGATGCAGGTAAGAATGTAGTCTATACACATATTCGGAAAACACATAGAAAAACAAAATGTTAATGTTTATCTTATCACATAGGTCCTTCTTCATCAAACCCCCCTCCATTAATGCGCACATCACAGGGCTCGGATAGTCTCCATAGGATGCCTACCAAGAGACGCCATCTTGAGGCTGAATCTCCAGCAGCATCCTCACCACCACAACGGCGCATCTCCACAGTGTCGTCCCTGCCACCACAAGCCATTTTGGCCAGTCCACAAAGCGAGGTTCCACAATCCCCTCAGCTGTCTGGTGAGTAAACCTAAAAATTAATTGAAAATAAGTTAAAAAACAGTGGGATAGATGTATTATCCTGGAGAAGGCATAAGGAAGTGATAAACCAGTGATATGTGCAAGGTGATAAAGCAGCAGCCAAACAGATCCTAACTGTTAATTTTCAGATTGGAGCTGATTGGCTGGTGCCTATATCACCTTGCACATATCACTGGTTTATCACTTCCTTATGCCTTCTCCAGGTTAATACATCTGCCCCACTGTTTGTGCACAGCCAAAAAAAATGTGTTACAAATAAAAAGTCATCCTTGTAATCAGCTCCAACAGCAAGCACATGGGGGTAACGTTATTTTTTTGGTTTCATTTTCAAATGTGATGTTGGCCATAGCAACCAATTTTTTTATTTTTTTTATTTGCTAGAAACAGCTACCTAAATGTTAAGTATAAGCCAATAGTTTTGCATGCCCAACATCACCAGTTCTAAACATAGGCCACCTTAAGACATTTTCAACCATTTTTATAGTTTTCATTTTTTTGCACTGCTGGTTAAAGTTTTGGCCAGACCACTGACTGCCTTGAACAATGTATGAGTGCATTGCTCAACACATTTATTGTATTGTGTGTGTTTTACAAAAGGAAGCTTCATACACAATATGTAAATGTTGTAATTTGTAATTGTTAGAGTTCTTCGTGTTCGCACATTAATTATGGCTCAGAGTCCAACAATTCCCTCAAACATTTTTCAACTGAGTAGGGAACGTTAGAAGCCACATATTTCTACAAAAAGGTGAATTACATAGTTAAGTTTAGGCCACAACATATTTATCATTTCCAACATGAATATTAAGAAGTAATGCATGTTGACGTAAAGCTATAAAAAGACCAATGCAAAATATTAGAGATGAGCGGGTTCGGTTTCTTTGAATCCGAACCCGCACGAACTTCACTTTTTTTTTCACGGGTCCGAGCGACTCGGATCTTCCCGCCTTGCTCGGTTAACCCGAGCGCGCCCGAACGTCATCATGACGCTGTCGGATTCTCGCGAGACTCGGATTCTATATAAGGAGCCGCGCGTCGCCGCCATTTTCACACGTGCATTGAGATTGATAGGGAGAGGACGTGGCTGGCGTCCTCTCCATTTAGATTAGATTTAGAAGAGAGAGAGAGAGAGAGATTGCTGTGATACTGTAGATTAGAAGAGAGTGCAGACAGAGTTTAGTGACTGACGACCACAGTGACCAGTGACCACCAGAGACAGTGCAGTTGTTTGTTTTATTTAATATATCCGTTCTCTGCCTGAAAAAAACGATACACAGTCACACAGTGACTCAGTCTGTGTGCACTGCTCAGCCCAGTGTGCTGCACATCAATGTATTGTATATAAAGCTTATAATTGTGGGGGAGACTGGGGAGCACTGCAGGTTGTTATAGCAGGAGCCAGGAGTACATGATAAATAATATTATATTAAAATTAAACAGTGCACACTTTTGCTGCAGGAGTGCCACTGCCAGTGTGACTAGTGGTGACCAGTGCCTGACCACCAGTATATTAGTAGTATTGTATACTATCTCTTTATCAACCAGTCTATATTAGCAGCAGACACAGTACAGTGCGGTAGTTCACGGCTGTGGCTACCTCTGTGTCGGCACTCGGCAGGCAGTCCGTCCATCCATAATTGTATTATAATATATACCACCTAACCGTGGTTTTTTTTTCATTCTTTATACCGTCGTCATACTAGTTGTTACGAGTATACTACTATCTCTTTATCAACCAGTGTACAGTGCGGTAGTTCACGGCTGTGGCTACCTCTGTGTCGGCACTCGGCAGGCAGTCCGTCCAACCATAATTGTATTATATACCACCTAACCGTGGTTTTTTTTTCATTCTTTATACCGTCGTCATACTAGTTGTTACGAGTATACTACTATCTCTTTATCAACCAGTGTACAGTGCGGTAGTTCACGGCTGTGGCTACCTCTGTGTCGGCACTCGGCAGGCAGTCCGTCCATCCATAATTGTATTATAATATATACCACCTAACCGTGGTTTTTTTTTCATTCTTTATACCGTCGTCATACTAGTTGTTACGAGTATACTACTATCTCTTTATCAACCAGTGTACAGTGCGGTAGTTCACGGCTGTGGCTACCTCTGTGTCGGCACTCGGCAGGCAGTCCGTCCAACCATAATTGTATTATAATATATACCACCTAACCGTGGTTTTTTTTTCATTCTTTATACCGTCGTCATACTAGTTGTTACGAGAATACTACTATCTCTTTATCAACCAGTGTACAGTGCGGTAGTTCACGGCTGTGGCTACCTCTGTGTCGGCACTCGGCAGGCAGTCCGTCCAACCATAATTGTATTATATACCACCTAACCGTGTTTTTTTTTTCATTCTTTATACCGTCGTCATACTAGTTGTTACGAGTATACTACTATCTCTTTATCAACCAGTGTACAGTGCGGTAGTTCACGGCTGTGGCTACCTCTGTGTCGGCACTCGGCAGGCAGTCCGTCCAACCATAATTGTATTATAATATATACCACCTAACCGTGGTTTTTTTTTCATTCTTTATACCGTCGTCATACTAGTTGTTACGAGTATACTACTATCTCTTTATCAACCAGTGTACAGTGCGGTAGTTCACGGCTGTGGCTACCTCTGTGTCGGCACTCGGCAGGCAGTCCGTCCATCCATAATTGTATTATAATATATACCACCTAACCGTGGTTTTTTTTTCATTCTTTATACCGTCGTCATACTAGTTGTTACGAGTATACTACTATCTCTTTATCAACCAGTGTACAGTGCGGTAGTTCACGGCTGTGGCTACCTCTGTGTCGGCACTCGGCAGGCAGTCCGTCCAACCATAATTGTATTATAATATATACCACCTAACCGTGGTTTTTTTTTCATTCTTTATACCGTCGTCATACTAGTTGTTACGAGTATACTACTATCTCTTTATCAACCAGTGTACAGTGCGGTAGTTCACGGCTGTGGCTACCTCTGTGTCGGCACTCGGCAGGCAGTCCGTCCAACCATAATTGTATTATAATATATACCACCTAACCGTGGTTTTTTTTTCATTCTTTATACCGTCGTCATACTAGTTGTTACGAGTATACTACTATCTCTTTATCAACCAGTGTACAGTGCGGTAGTTCACGGCTGTGGCTACCTCTGTGTCTGCACTCGGCAGGCAGTCCGTCCATCCATAATTGTATTATATACCACCTAACCGTGGTTTTTTTATACCACCTAACCGTGGCAGTCCGTCCATAATTGTATACTAGTATCCAATCCATCCATCTCCATTGTTTACCTGAGGTGCCTTTTAGTTCTGCCTATAAAATATGGAGAACAAAAAAGTTGAGGTTCCAAAATTAGGGAAAGATCAAGATCCACTTCCACCTCGTGCTGAAGCTGCTGCCACTAGTCATGGCCGAGACGATGAAATGCCAGCAACGTCGTCTGCCAAGGCCGATGCCCAATGTCATAGTACAGAGCATGTCAAATCCAAAACACCAAATATCAGAAAAAAAAGGACTCCAAAACCTAAAATAAAATTGTCGGAGGAGAAGCGTAAACTTGCCAATATGCCATTTACCACACGGAGTGGCAAGGAACGGCTGAGGCCCTGGCCTATGTTCATGGCTAGTGGTTCAGCTTCACATGAGGATGGAAGCACTCAGCCTCTCGCTAGAAAACTGAAAAGACTCAAGCTGGCAAAAGCACCGCAAAGAACTGTGCGTTCTTTGAAATCCCAAATCCACAAGGAGAGTCCAATTGTGTCGGTTGCGATGCCTGACCTTCCCAACACTGGACGTGAAGAGCATGCGCCTTCCACCATTTGCACGCCCCCTGCAAGTGCTGGAAGGAGCACCCGCAGTCCAGTTCCTGATAGTCAGATTGAAGATGTCAGTGTTGAAGTACACCAGGATGAGGAGGATATGGGTGTTGCTGGCGCTGGGGAGGAAATTGACCAGGAGGATTCTGATGGTGAGGTGGTTTGTTTAAGTCAGGCACCCGGGGAGACACCTGTTGTCCGTGGGAGGAATATGGCCGTTGACATGCCAGGTGAAAATACCAAAAAAATCAGCTCTTCGGTGTGGAGGTATTTCACCAGAAATGCGGACAACAGGTGTCAAGCCGTGTGTTCCCTTTGTCAAGCTGTAATAAGTAGGGGTAAGGACGTTAACCACCTCGGAATATCCTCCCTTATACGTCACCTGCAGCGCATTCATAATAAGTCAGTGACAAGTTCAAAAACTTTGGGTGACAGCGGAAGCAGTCCACTGACCAGTAAATCCCTTCCTCTTGTAACCAAGCTCACGCAAACCACCCCACCAACTCCCTCAGTGTCAATTTCCTCCTTCCCCAGGAATGCCAATAGTCCTGCAGGCCATGTCACTGGCAAGTCTGACGAGTCCTCTCCTGCCTGGGATTCCTCCGATGCATCCTTGCGTGTAACGCCTACTGCTGCTGGCGCTGCTGTTGTTGCCGCTGGGAGTCGATGGTCATCCCAGAGGGGAAGTCGTAAGCCCACTTGTACTACTTCCAGTAAGCAATTGACTGTTCAACAGTCCTTTGCGAGGAAGATGAAATATCACAGCAGTCATCCTACTGCAAAGCGGATAACTGAGGCCTTGGCATCCTGGGTGGTGAGAAACGTGGTTCCGGTATCCATCATTACTGCAGAGCCAACTAGAGACTTGTTGGAGGTACTGTGTCCCCGGTACCAAATACCATCTAGGTTCCATTTCTCTAGGCAGGCGATACCGAAAATGTACACAGACCTCAGAAAAAGAGTCACCAGTGTCCTAAAAAATGCAGCTGTACCCAATGTCCACTTAACCACGGACATGTGGACAAGTGGAGCAGGGCAGGGTCAGGACTATATGACTGTGACAGCCCACTGGGTAGATGTATGGACTCCCGCCGCAAGAACAGCAGCGGCGGCACCAGTAGCAGCATCTCGCAAACGCCAACTCTTTCCTAGGCAGGCTACGCTTTGTATCACCGCTTTCCAGAATACGCACACAGCTGAAAACCTCTTACGGCAACTGAGGAAGATCATCGCGGAATGGCTTACCCCAATTGGACTCTCCTGTGGATTTGTGGCATCGGACAACGCCAGCAATATTGTGTGTGCATTAAATCTGGGCCAATTCCAGCACGTCCCATGTTTTGCACATACCTTGAATTTGGTGGTGCAGAATTTTTAAAAAAACGACAGGGGCGTGCAAGAGATGCTGTCGGTGGCCAGAAGAATTGCGGGACACTTTCGGCGTACAGGCACCACGTACAGAAAACTGGAGCACCACCAAAAACTACTGAACCTGCCCTGCCATCATCTGAAGCAAGAAGTGGTAACGAGGTGGAATTCAACCCTCTATATGCTTCAGAGGTTGGAGGAGCAGCAAAAGGCCATTCAAGCCTATACAATTGAGCACGATATAGTAGGTGGAATGCACCTGTCTCAAGTGCAGTGGAGAATGATTTCAACGTTGTGCAAGGTTCTGATGCCCTTTGAACTTGCCACACGTGAAGTCAGTTCAGACACTGCCAGCCTGAGTCAGGTCATTCCCCTCATCAGGCTTTTGCAGAAGAAGCTGGAGGCATTGAAGGAGGAGCTAACACGGAGCGATTCCGCTAGGCATGTGGGACTTGTGGATGCAGCCCTTAATTCGCTTAACAAGGATTCACGGGTGGTCAATCTGTTGAAATCAGAGCACTACATTTTGGCCACCGTGCTCGATCCTAGATTTAAAGCCTACCTTGGATCTCTCTTTCCGGCAGACACAGGTCTGCTGGGGTTGAAAGACCTGCTGGTGACAAAATTGTCAAGTCAAGCGGAACGCGACCTGTCAACATCTCCTCCTTCACATTCTCCCGCAACTGGGGGTGCGAGGAAAAGGCTCAGAATTCCGAGCCCACCCGCTGGCGGTGATGCAGGGCAGTCTGGAGCGACTGCTGATGCTGACATCTGGTCCGGACTGAAGGACCTGACAACGATTACGGACATGTCGTCTACTGTCACTGCATATGATTCTCTCAACATTGATAGAATGGTGGAGGATTATATGAGTGACCGCATCCAAGTAGGCACGTCACACAGTCCGTACTTATACTGGCAGGAAAAAGAGGCAATTTGGAGGCCCTTGCACAAACTGGCTTTATTCTACCTAAGTTGCCCTCCCACAAGTGTGTACTCCGAAAGAGTGTTTAGTGCCGCCGCTCACCTTGTCAGCAATCGGCGTACGAGGTTACATCCAGAAAATGTGGAGAAGATGATGTTCATTAAAATGAATTATAATCAATTCCTCCGCGGAGACATTGACCAGCAGCAATTGCCTCCACAAAGTACACAGGGAGCTGAGATGGTGGATTCCAGTGGGGACGAATTGATAATCTGTGAGGAGGGGGATGTACACGGTGATATATCGGAGGGTGAAGATGAGGTGGACATCTTGCCTCTGTAGAGCCAGTTTGTGCAAGGAGAGATTAATTGCTTCTTTTTTGGGGGGGGTCCAAACCAACCCGTCATATCAGTCACAGTCGTGTGGCAGACCCTGTCACTGAAATGATGGGTTGGTTAAAGTGTGCATGTCCTGTTTTGTTTATACAACATAAGGGTGGGTGGGAGGGCCCAAGGATAATTCCATCTTGCACCTCTTTTTTCTTTTCTTTTTCTTTGCATCATGTGCTGATTGGGGAGGGTTTTTTGGAAGGGACATCCTGCGTGACACTGCAGTGCCACTCCTAGATGGGCCCGGTGTTTGTGTCGGCCACTAGGGTCGCTAATCTTACTCACACAGCTACCTCATTGCGCCTCTTTTTTTCTTTGCGTCATGTGCTGTTTGGGGAGGGTTTTTTGGAAGGGACATCCTGCGTGACACTGCAGTGCCACTCCTAGATGTGCCCGGTGTTTGTGTCGGCCACTAGGGTCGCTAATCTTACTCACACAGCTACCTCATTGCGCCTCTTTTTTTCTTTGCGTCATGTGCTGTTTGGGGAGGGTTTTTTGGAAGGGACATCCTGCGTGACACTGCAGTGCCACTCCTAGATGTGCCCGGTGTTTGTGTCGGCCACTAGGGTCGCTAATCTTACTCACACAGTCAGCTACCTCATTGCGCCTCTTTTTTTCTTTGCGTCATGTGCTGTTTGGGGAGGGTTTTTTGGAAGGGCCATCCTGCGTGACACTGCAGTGCCACTCCTAGATGGGCCCGGTGTTTGTGTCGGCCACTAGGGTCGCTAATCTTACTCACACAGCTACCTCATTGCGCCTCTTTTTTTCTTTGCGTCATGTGCTGTTTGGGGAGGGTTTTTTGGAAGGGACATCCTGCGTGACACTGCAGTGCCACTCCTAGATGGGCCCGGTGTTTGTGTCGGCCACTAGGGTCGCTTATCTTACTCACACAGCGACCTCGGTGCAAATTTTAGGACTAAAAATAATATTGTGAGGTGTGAGGTATTCAGAATAGACTGAAAATGAGTGTAAATTATGGTTTTTGAGGTTAATAATACTTTGGGATCAAAATGACCCCCAAATTCTATGATTTAAGCTGTTTTTTAGTGTTTTTGGAAAAAAACACCCGAATCCAAAACACACCCGAATCCGACAAAAATAATTCGGTGAGGTTTTGCCAAAACGCGTTCGAACCCAAAACACGGCCGCGGAACCGAACCCAAAACCAAAACACAAAACCCGAAAAATTTCAGGCGCTCATCTCTACAAAATATTGACTAAATAGTGGCTGTCTTCAACCCCATACAGAACCACCCATCATGCCCGAGGATGCCCAGCAGGAATCTGACTTGCAGGATACGTACACACTACACCTGCAAGCGATAGATCCTACCCAGCCAACCACCACGCAGGACATAACCCAACCACCCCAACATCCCACAGCCCCCAATTGAGCCCAACACCACCCCAGCAACAAATGGCCCCAGAGTTTTGGAGCAGTTGGGCCACACAACAGGCGCAACACTATGCCTGCCTGAACACCCACACCCAATACCTTGCCAGTCTGCCCCATCATCTGCCTAGACTCAGTCGGAGCTCAGGCAGACTGATAGTTCAGGTTGGCAGAATTGCCAATTCAATGGAGCAGATGAGGGCAGACAACAGCCAAATGCAAGCCAATTTGCTACGAATCATGGATGAACAACAGTGGCAGCAACAAGCCCTCATTCAAATTATTCAACACAACCAACTGATCAACGAAGAACCTCTCCCGAATTATTGCCAACAACACTGCCGCTAATACACAACTGACTGCAAGCATAAACAACCTGAGCCAAAGCCTTAATGTGTTGGCATCACACCAACTAAGCTCAAGTTCGGGAACAGCCACACCAAGCCAGACCCCAGTTACCTCCCCAGTTAGACGCTCCAGCAGAACATGGACCAACGAACCAGGCCAATCCTCTGCACCCAGCACACAAAAAAAAAAAAAAAAATAATGATGAAGGCTGCAGCAAATAGTTATTTACAAATAATGTTTTCGGAATTGTTTCACAAAAAATGCCTGTGTTCAAGGTAATAAATTATTTACACGCAATATGTGTATTGTTTAATTTGCTAATGAGTGACAGTGTAAGGGGCCCTACAGACATACCGATCCGCCGCCGAGCTGCCCGACGGCGGATACGGCCGACGAGCGACCCGGCGTCGGGGGGGCAGTGACGGGGGGAGTGAAGTTTCTTCACTCCCCCCGTCACGCGGCTCCATTGAAGTGCAGGCAAATATGGACGAGATCGTCCATATTGGCCTGCATGCACAGCCGACGGGGGACCAGCGATGAACGAGCGCGGGGCCGCGCATCGTTCATCGCTGGAGCCTCCACACTGAAAGATATGAACGAGTTCTCGTTCATTTATGAACGAGATCGTTCATATCTTTCAAAAAATCGGCATGTGTGTAGGGCCTATAAGTTATACATTTTATTGGCTAACTGTAAACAACGTGAGAAATAACAAACAATAACGCAACACAAACATAATTATGACCTATAAAACATTTTATAATAGTGGTTAGGCAAGGTTATTTATGACTAAATAATACTTACCGTTAAAAAAACGCAGATTCACTTCTTGCCTTACCTGCCTCCCTACATCTGTACTCACACTGTCGCCAGGTGTTTCGAAATCACCTACTTGCTGACTGTTTTCTTCATCTACAACATGTGGCAGATGTTGGCGCAAACACATGTTACAAAATATAAGGTGAGTGTCATGGCCTGTAATAAATAAAATACTGTGTTATATTACATAACAGAAGCACCACTTAGACATAGACGTGTATGTATGTTTTAACTCACCTGAATTAAATATTTTGAAAAGGTGGGCTGTGAGATACCAATTACATCGCCAGTCACAGCCTGGAAGCTGCCAGTAGCCATAAAATGCTACACAGCCAGGAGTTTGTGCAGGCCTGAGACAGAGCGAGAGCGTGCTGTCTCAGGGTCTAGGTCCAGTTTGACAAGGTCATACAGACGGAAAATATTGTTTCTATTTAGCCGGAACATCTGTATAACCTGGTCATCTGCCAATGCGTTCAAGTTTAAACGCCCCATAAAAAAAGAGGACTACGCAGCCTCCGCGGAACCTCTACAACCTACTGACCATGTTCACTTTCCTGGCCCTGGTTTATTGTTGCCTCATGGAGCAGTCTCAGGTATCCCCCAGCAAACAAGAAATCAGTACTACACACAGTAGCAGCCATTTCAGAGTGAGAGATGTGAAAAATGTGTTTGGGTCCCTTTTAAAGGTCAAAAAATTCAGGTGTGAGTAATGTATAATTGGTAACACATGTAAACACGCTTCTCAAAAGCAGGTCGACTTTTTTTAGGCTTTTTTTACGATTTGTATTTTTTAACGGCCGCACATGCATTTTCACGGTAGAGATTTCAAATACGAATGCATAGTAAATGTCTGAGTTCTATACCTAAACAGCCGCGTTTGACCGATGGTGTATTCATTCGTATTTTTACAACACAGCCGTAAAAAAAAATCAGAATGCCCTCATCACTGCCGAGATTTGAGTTTAGTAAATTCCCGAGATGACACTTTGAACAAAAAACACCAAATCGGTCAAAATCGGCAGCTTAGTAAATATACCCCAATGTCGGGAACAAGATAAACACTGTATAAGAGAACAATGGCAGAGACAAGATAATAAACAATGTATAAAGGGAACAATTGCCGGGATAAGATAATAAACACTTCTTAAAGGGGGGGGGGGGGGGGGTACACACAAAGAGATCCGTGCTTAATTTCTAAGCAATCTGACTATATTGCTTAGAAATTAAGCATTGATCTCTCTGTGTGTATTTGGGATACGGTTGGTTTATTAACCTAACTGCGTTATCGCCCCTTGGTGTCTAATGCCTGTAGTCTGGCTTTTTAAAGCCTTTGTTGTGTAATGATCGATACCAGCCAATGAAATGCAATAACCTGAACTGGTTCTGAAACCTTTACTTAGGATTAATTAAAATGGAGTATGCATACGTTTACAGTGCATTAATGTATAAATCAATATTGCACAAATCAAATATGTAAAGTACTGTGGTGCAAAAATGATTCAGTTCATTTGAAAGTTCCGTGCACTCAGCATCTAATGCGGAGATGAATGAGATATCCAACGATCACTATCGGTGGTAGAGACCAGCGTCCCAGGTCTACAGTGCAGTAACGTGCGGTTGGGTGAGACTGTGTGGTCTTGAGCGCTACCGTTGCGGCCATTCGTCTCAGAAGGTGGGACTCAGGCAGCATTCAGGATGAACACAGGGGCTCCGGGCTGACTCCCCTCTGGGTGCCGTGTCTGCTTCCTTGGTTGGTCTTGTTCCAGACTTTCCTGGGAGCTTGCTTCCTGCACCTGGCTTGACGTTGCCTGGGGAGGGAATGTGCCGGTTTGGGCTCTGCAGAACCTTTTGCCAGATACACTCCCTCAGTTGCAGATACTCACCTTTTGTACTCCTTTGGGAACCACCCGTCTGTCCTTTCCGCTTGCGATGTTAATTGCTGTGCTGGTTCTGTTTTTATACGCCCGGCGCCGGGGCTTCTTAGGAGTATCAGTGTCCTTAATATCCGTTCTTCTGGGTGACTTTGTGTCTGTGTCTCCAACGTGTTTCGGCTTGCTGGCCTTCCTCTGGGAGTCTTTATGATTCACTATTCTCTGGCATAAGTGAGGTTAAGGAGCCATCTTGTG
The DNA here is from genome assembly GCF_028390025.1 of Pseudophryne corroboree. NCBI lineage: Eukaryota > Metazoa > Chordata > Amphibia > Anura > Myobatrachidae > Pseudophryne > Pseudophryne corroboree. The sequence goes on from NC_086445.1 coordinate 316,497,053, forward strand.
GGTGGGAGCATTTACTGATGGTAGTTCATACTTAGATTGCGTTTATGCTCCGTGTGTATGCCCATAGCTATAGCGATGCGAGGCCCTGTGAGTCACTATTGCCAGTTCTAGATTGAGCCTGCATGCAGGCACAATCTAGTCAGGTGGCTCACTTCACCGCTGTGTGAAGTGAGCGTTCCCCCCCCACCACCACCCCGTCTCCTTCCCTCTCACTCAGCATACAGTGCTGAGTGGGGAAGGGGGGAGCTGTGTGCGGAGCAGTCTGTGCTAGATCACTCAGCACACATCTCTACCGTGTGTACCCACCTTTAGGGAACAATACCAGAGACAAGATAATACACACTGTATAAGGGAACAATGCCAGAGACAAGATAATACACACTGTATAAGGGAACAATGCCAGAGACAAGATAATACACACTGTATAAGGGAACAATGCCAGAGACAAGATAATAAACACTTTTAGGGAACAATACCGGAGACAAAATAATAAACACTGGATAAGGGAACAATGGCGGGAACAAAGATAATAAACACTATATAAGGGAACAATGCTGAAGACAAGAAAATACACAGTGTATTAGGCAGTGGCGTAACTAGAAATTTTTCTCCCCCAAGCCAAAAAATTCTTCCGCCCCCCCCCCCCCCCCCATACCCACCATAATTGGCACTAGTAAAGGGACAAATATGCGCGCGCCTGCACCGCGCGCCGCCAAAAAGGGTGTGTGGCTTTGTTGACATGGGCGTGGCTTCACGTAAAGAGGCGTGGCATTGCAGGAAAAGACTACCTTATACCCCAGTTTTGCAACCTGCACGCCCAGACGTTAGCCACCACAGGAAAGAAAAATAATCCTGATTCATGCCCCTTACATTATTTGTCATTTTTCCTCCTTATAGTAATGCCCAGTATACATTATGCCAAATACTGCAATGGCCCTTAGACATTATTCCACGCACAATAATGCACATGACACAATATGCACACACCATAATGCCCCCGACACATTATGCCACACACCGTAATGCCTGTGACACATTATGACAGGAATCGCAATGCCCGTTATACATTATGCTACACACTGCAATGCCCCTGATACATTATAGCACATACAATGTCTGTGACACAGTATGACACACACCACAATGATCCTGAGACATTATACCACATACCACAATGCCCGTGATATAGTATACAACACACCGTAATGCCTGACACATTATGACACACACCGCAATGTCCTTGATACATTATGCCAAACACTGCAGTGACCCTGAGACATCATACCACATACCACACAATGCCCGTGATATAGTATACCACACCGTAATGCCCATTACACATTAAGTTCTACAGTAAGGTTCCAATTACTTTTAAATTACCTGCTCGTTGCCAGGGGTTTCATGCTCTTGGTTCCATGCACGGTGCCAGGGGTTTTCATGCTCAGGGTGTCATGCTCGTTGCCAGGGGTTTCATGCACTGGGTGTCATGCTCGTTGCTAGGGGGTAGTGCTTGTTGCTAGGGCCGTGCTCCCAATGCCACATATGCTCCCAGTGCCAGATATTCCCCCACAGTGCCAGGTATATGCCCCCAGTGCCAGATCTTCCCCCACAGTGCCAGGTATATGCCCCCAGTGCCAGATCTTCCCCCACAGTGCCAGGTATATGCCCCCAGTGCCAGATCTTCCCCCACAGTGCCAGGTATATGCCCCCAGTGCCAGATCTTCCCCCACAGTGCCAGGTATATGCCCCCAGTGCCAGATATTCCCCCCAGTGCCAGGTATATGCCCCCAGTGCCAGATCTTCCCCCACAGTACCAGGTATATGCCCCCAGTGCCAGGTATATGCCCCCCCCCCAGTGCCAGATATTCCCCCACAGTGCCTGCTTCCCCCCAGTGCCAGATATCCCCCCCCCCCAGTGCCAGGTATATGCCCCCAGTGCCAGATATTCCCCCCCAGTGCCAGGTATATGCCCCCAGTGCCAGGTATATGCCCCCCCAGTGCCAGGTATATGCCCCCCCAGTGCCAGATATTCCCCCACAGTGCCAGGTGTATGCCCCCAGTGCCAGGTATATGCCCCCCAGTGCCAGATATTCCCCCACAGTGCCTGCTTCCCCCCCAGTGCCAGGTATATGCCCCCAGTGCCAGGTATATGCCCCCCCCAGTGCCAGGTATATGCCCCCAGTGCCAGGTATATGCCCCCCCAGTGCCAGATATTCCCCCACAGTGCCTGCTTCCCCCCCAGTGCCAGGTATATGCCCCCAGTGCCAGGTATATGCCCCCCCAGTGCCTGCTTCCCCCCCCTCCTTTGTGTTGGAGGGACACGGAGCGCATAGCGCGCCTCTCCAATGTCCCTCCTGGCTCTCCCCCGGCCGGTCTAATAAAGGAAGTGCCGGTTCGTGAGCCAATCAGAGCTCACGAACGGCACTTCCTTTATTAGACAGGCCGGGGGAGAGCCAGGAGGGACACAGGAGAGGCGCGCGATGTGCGCTCCGTGCCCCTCCATACACAGTAGGCAGCAGCGGAGGGAAGGAGGGAGAGGAGACAGCAGATTGACATGCGGACGCTCGTCCGCATGTCAATCTGTTCTGTCAGTGGTGCCCCCGCAGCCCCTCGCCCCCAAGCCACCGCGAGGGATGCGGGGGCAGTAGTTACGCCACTGGTATTAGGGAACAGACACGAGAACAAGATAATAAACATTCTATAAGGGAACAATGGCTGGGACAAGATAATAAACACTATATAAGAAAACAATGGCGAGAAAACAAGATTATAAACATTGTATAAGGGAACAATGCCGGAGAAAAGACAATAAACACAGGTGTGGTTCATAGGGTCAACCATACTTAGTGTCTAGGTCGACCACTATTGGTCGACAGTGACTAAGTGTACACCTAAAATAGGTCGACATGACAAAAGGTCGACATGAGTTTTCTTGGAGAAAAAAAATTGATGTCATTTTATTTGCAGTGTGACGTGAACCCCAGTTAGTGCACCATGTCGCCTTGCATGGCTCGCTTCGCTTGCCATGCCTCGGGCTAGGTGTTACCATTCCCAATCATAGTCCATGTGGATCGTAAAGTATGAAAAAGTTCAAAAAAATGAAAAATACAAAATTGGATAAACTCATGTCACATCGACCTAATGCATGTCGACAAATAGTGGTCGACTTAATGACTGTCGACCTAAGTGTGGCCGACCTAGAGACCAGATACCAATAAACACTGTATAAGGGAACAATGGTGGGGACAAGATAATAAACACTGTATAAGGGAACAATGCCGGAGAACAGATAATGGGGGAAATTCTGAGTTGATCACAGCAGGAACTTTGTTAGCAGTTGGGCAAAACCATGTGCACTACAGGGGAGGCAGGTATAACATGTGCAGAGAGAGTTAGATTTGGGTGGGGTGTGTTCAATCTGCAATCTAAATTGCAGTGTAAAAATAAAGCAGCCAGTATTTACCCTGCACAGAAACAAAATAACCCACCCAAATCTAACTCTCTCTGCACATGTTATATCTGCCTCCCCTGCAGTGCACATGGTTTTGCCCAACTGCTAACAAAGGCCCTCATTCCGAGTTGATCGCTCACTAGCTGCTTTTAGCAGCATTGCACATGCTAGGCCGCCGCCCTCTGGGAGTGTATCTTAGCTTATCAGAATTGCGAACGAAAGAGTAGCAGAATTGCTACTAAAAATTTTCTTGCAGTTTCTGAGTAGCTCCAGACCTACTCCTAGATTGCGATCACCTCAGTCCGTTTAGTTCCTGGTTTGACGTCACAAACACGCCATGCGTTCGGCCAGCCACTCCCCCGTTTCTCCAGCCACTCCTGCGTTTTAGCCTGACACACCTGCGATTTTTAGCACACTCCCGGAAAACGCTCAGTTACCTCCCAGAAACGCCCCTTTCCTGTCAATCACTCACCGATCAGCAGTGCGACTGAAAAGCACCACACGAACACCAGCAAATCTACTAAGTTTTGTGTTAAATAACTTAGCGCATGCGCGCTGCGTACCATGCGGATTTTCCACCTAATCGCTGCGTTGCGAAAAACGGCAACGAGCGAACAACTCGGAATGACCACCAAAGTTCCTGCTGCGATCAACTCAGAATTACCCCCAATGGGTCTAATTCAGCCCTGATAGTAGCAGTAACTTTGTTAGCCGATGGGCAAAACCATGGCCCTCATTCCGAGTTGTTCGCTCGCTATTTTTCATCGCATCGCAGTGAAAATCCGCTTAGTACGCATGCGCAATGTTCGCACTGCGACTGCGCCAAGTAACTTTACTATGAAGAAAGTAATTTTACTCACGGCTTTTTCATCGCTCCGGCGATCGTAATGTGATTGACAGGAAATGGGTGTTACTGGGCGGAAACACGGCGTTTCAGGGGCGTGTGGCTGAAAACGCTACCGTTTCCGGAAAAAACGCAGGAGTGGCCGGGGAAACGGTGGGAGTGCCTGGGCGAACGCTGGGTGTGTTTGTGACGTCAACCAGGAACGACAAGCACTGAAATGATCGCACAGGCAGAGTAAGTCTGAAGCTACTCTGAAACTGCTAAGTAGTTAGTAATCGCAATATTGCGAATACATCGGTCGCAATTTTAAGAAGCTAAGATTCACTCCCAGTAGGCGGCGGCTTAGCGTGTGTAACTCTGCTAAATTCGCCTTGCGACCGATCAACTCGGAATGAGGGCCCATGTGCACTGCAGGGGGGGCAGATATAACATTTGAAAAGAGTTAGATTTGGGTTGGTTATTTTGTTTCTGTGCAGGGTAAATACTGGCTGCTTTATTTTTACACTGCAATTTAGATTTCAGTTTGAACACACCCCACCCAAATCTAACTCTCTCTGCACATGTTACACCTGCCCCCCCTGCAGTGCACATTGTTTTGCCTATCTGCTAGCAAAGTTGCTGCTACGATCAGGTTTGATTTAGGCCCAGTAAACACTGTGGCCCTCATTCCGAGTTGTTCGTTCGTTATTTTCCTTCGCATCGGTGCGATTTTCCGCTAACTGCGCATGTGCAATGTTCGCACTGCGGCTGCGTCAAGTAAATTTGCTAAGAAGTTTGGTATTTTACTCACGGCATTACAAGGTTTTTTCTTCGTTCTGGTGATCGGAGTGTGATTGACAGGACGTGGGTGTTTCTGGGCGGAAACTGGACGTTTTATGGGTGTGTGTGAAAAAACGCTGCCGTTTCTGGGAAAAACGCGGGAGTGGCTGGAGAAACGGGGGAGTGTCTGGGCGAACGCTGGGTGTGTTTGTGACGTCAAACCAGGAACGAAACTGACTGAACTGATCGCAGTGGCAAAGTAAGTCTCGAGCTACTCAGAAACTGCTAAGAAATGTCTATTCGCAATTTGCGAATCTTTCGTTCGCAATTCTGCTAAGCTAAGATTCACTCCCAGAGGGCGGCGGCTTAGCGTGTGCACTGCTGCGAAAAGCGGCTAGCGAGCGAACAACTCGGAATGAGGGCCTGTATACGGGAACAAATCCAAAGTCAAGATCACAAACATTGTATTAACTTAAGGAACAATGGCGGGGACAAGATAATTTCTAAGGGAACAATGCATTTACATAATTTGCCAGCACATAAACATACAGTACAAGTTTACAGAACAATTATGCATCTAAATGCAATAATTCTACTTGCCGAGATTTATTGGTGGCAAGTAGACATTTTACACGTATTGCTGGAACAATATTACCATTCTAAGCAAGTCAGTTAGTTGCATATTCATTAGCATCTGTTCCTCCAGTATAATAGTGTGAGCAAAAATATGGAACTGATAAGTCAGGCTGTAAAACTTGGGTCTTTTCCTAAGGTTTCTTAAGTCCACCTGCTACAGTGGGAGCAGCCGTTCTGTAGTCTGAAGCAGTATGCGTGGCAGAGTAGCCTCCATGGTCTCCGTGATAGTCAGTAGTGAACAGAACATTTTTGCCTACTTTTGAAAAAGCATCTAGAGGAGATTGTGAAAGCAACAGCTACTGTATGGGGGTCATTCCGAGTTGATCGTAGCTGTGCTAAATTTTAACACAGCTACGATCAGGCACTCAGACATGCGGGGGGACGCCCAGCAAAGGGCTAGTCTGCCCCGAACATCAGTGCCCTCCCCCCAGAAATGCAAAAGCATCGCACAGCGGCGATGCTTTTGCATTTGAGGAGTAACTCCTGGCCAGCGCAGCTCCTGCGGCTGGCCGGGAGAACCTCTTCGCTGCTCGGGTCGCATCGGCTGCGTGTGATATCACGCAGCCGCCGCAGCCCGCCCCCCCAACGGTCCGGCCACGCCTGCGTTGGCCGGACTGCGCCCCCTAAACGGCGGCTTAACGCCGCTGCCCAGCGCCCTCCCGCCCAGCGACCGCCTCTGACTGTCAATCAGGCAGAGGCGATCGCTAGGCAACTACGGCCTTAGGCCATTTGGCATGTGTCGGCGCACTGCGGCGCTGGCGCATGCGCAGTACTGACCCGATCGCACTGCTGCGATAAACTGCAGCGTGCGATCGGGTCAGAATGACCCCCTATGTGCGCTGTGCTAAAGTGGAGTATGCTACTCTGTCTGGGCATTGTTACTCAGTAATATCTACAGAAGGGCGTAGCCAAAACTTTGCGGGCACCATAACATTTTGAAGGGGCCCCTGTCCCAGTGCTTCTAGAGATACTTTTCTGCAGCAGTTGTTCATTGTATGCCCCATGATAGTACCCTAGTTTATTTACCATAGTAGTGCTTTAGTCATAGTAGCCTACCCTCCCTTATTCTGCAGGAGACTCCCTGAAATAGTAGCAGCAATCTCCCTGACTCCCTGAATAGACCAGCAATCTCCCTGATTGCACCTGGCCCCCATTATGTAGCTATTACATTCTTGGGGGGAAAAAAGAAATCAGAGAAACATACATTCAAATGGGCTCATCAGTGCCATTTCCCTGCATTGGTTATAAGGCTCAATGATCCCTATGGCTACATGCATTTTAAATAAGGTTTCTCATGGCCACTTACAGTATATGGAACCTCTTGTAGAATACAATACACAAACAAAGCCTGCAAAATATCAGTGTCTTTTCTTCAACAAATAGATCTTACTAACTTTGGAGCTCATTTACATTTGAATGCAAGTCATTTTCATTACACGCCTCTCCGAGGTAGCAGTATGCGCCCGCACTTATAGGTGTTACTTTCACAATCTCCCTGAAATGCTTTTTCAAAAGTAGGCAAGCATGGCTTCAGTTAATGTTATGCCCCATAGTACTGCCCTTGTTTATTTTATACACTATAGTATGTCACATTGTAGGGCTGCCAGTACACATTATGCAATACAATACCCCTAAGTACACTGATTCATATAATGCCAGATTACAGTGCCCCAGTTAATATTATGCCACACTATAGTTCCTCCACTTCATATTGTGCCACATTACTTTACCCCAGTTCATATAACAACATTATAATACCTTCCAGTTCATTTTATACCACAGTACAATGAGCAGGTCTAGGGGTGTAACTAGATATACCTGTATTGCAGGCCGAAAGAAAAAAGTATGTAAGTGCCTCTATGTACCACCCAATGGTTGAAAATACAACACATGTTACGGACAGGGAGGTGGCCGCTCTCAGTTATGGACCCCATAGCAGCTGCACTGCCTGCACCCATGGTAGCTACATCCTTGTATATAACACATGTAAATGTGACATGGAATTGGCCCATCTAAGCTCTGGGCCCCATAGCAGCTGCACTCCCTGCACCTATGGTGGCTACACCCTTGGATCTACCTTTTGACAGAAACACTGAGGAGGAAATGTACTAAGAATTAATTTTGGCAGAGTTTACAAAATGCCCCTTATCCCATCTAATCACCAGAACAAAATTTGAAAAATTACTAACATACATCTTAGCTTGTGTGATGTGCACAAATTTTGGTGTGTTCTATTTTTGTGCATTTCTGTGGCTTTTGCACAGGAAGTCACACATAAAAGCATTACAATGCCTCAGAAGTCACATTTCAAAACAAACCAAGTCACACCTCAATTTGCACCGCAAGTCGCAGTAAAGCAACAAAATCCCCAAACACATTCTGACCTGCTGGTTTTTCTGTTCTGTTTGTTGCTCCAGGGCCATGTCATTCGGCTGGTGCAGGCAACATGAAATGACTGCCTGCATCCAGGCTTTTCCATAACCTGTCTCTGCTTTAATTAGCATTCTGATTGGCTAAGTCCTAATTATAATGGTTTACTTTACACATGTTTCTTTTTGGAAGTGGTGCATTGAGGTGCCTTTTTTATGTGCGATTTTGGTGGGGCTTTGGATGGGACTAATAGGTCCTACACACTGGGCGATTTGACTGCACGATATGAACGATCTCGTTCATTAATGAACGAGATAACGGCCCCGCGCTCGTTCATCGCTGGTTCCCCGTCGGCTGTGCATGCAGGCCAATATGGACGATCTCTTCCATAGTTGCCTGCACTTCAATGGAGCCGGGTGACAGGGGGAGTGAAGAAACTTCACTCCCCCTGTCACTGCCCCCCCCCCCCCCGCCGCCGTGTCACCCATCTGCCGTATCGGCGGTCGGGAGACTCGGCGGCATATCGCCATTTCTGTAGGGCCCATTAGGGTTAAAAATTGGTTCTCACATATCAGCATGCCCAAACAAAAACAGTACATTGATTTTGTGCATTGAGGTGCAGTTATTTATGCGATTTTGGTGCAAATTCGTGCACATGCCACATTTGCACCAAAATCTTAGTAGATGTGCGATTTACACTGATACAAATGTTATTTTGATGATGTTTGTACTTATGGTGATTTGTCGCGATTTGGAGTGTGAAGTTACATTTGACATGAGACTTCCATACAAATTAATAAAAAAATAGATTAATAAATTGAATTAATGAACTCTGGGATAACTGACACTGGAGGAAACTTCGTAGTCTATCTAAATTCGCAATTAGCAAAATTGTTTCTTTTTGCAAAAAAACGGCAAATCGACTAAAGTCGACATTTAGTAAATTTTCCCCTGATACTTTTCAGTTCTTGTTTGTGTATTGTGTTCTACTAACAAGTGATTTCAGATAAGAGAACCTTATTTGAAAATGCATGTATCCATAGCCATCATTACATCTTTTTACCAATCTAGAGAAATTGCACTAGAATGTGTCTATATCTGTTTTTTTTTTTCAAGTATAAACTAGAGATGAGTGGGTTCTGTTCCCTGAGAACCGAACCCCCATGAACTTCATGCTCCGAGCCTGTATCCGAGCACAGCTCGGGACATCCCGCCAGATTTGGAAACCAGTACGAGGCAAAACGCTGTTGGAATCTCGCGGGTTTTGGATTCTATATAAAACAGCCGCACATCGCCGCCATTTTCACTCCGGACTTGGAGAGTGATGGAAACAGACCTCTGTCTCTCTCTGTGGATGGTAGCGTCAGGTGTGTGCTCTGTAGAGGTGCTGCTGCAGTCACTGTGGTGTACCTGTGCTGTGTTAGGGGTGCTGTCCTGGCTTTCCTGGCTGTGACTGGTGTTTCATGTGCTGTTATGGCCGTGTGCTGCAGCTGTACATGGGAGTTGCTGTCACTGTGTTGTACAGGGTGCAGGGGCACTGTCCTCCTCATGTATGCTGTAAAATATAGAGGTGCTGATGGCCCTATATGTTAAAAAACTTCAGGGGTGCAGTTGCTAAAAATAAAAGCACACTGCTCCTGTATGCTGTACAATATAGGGGTGCTGCTGTTAAAATGACATTACACTGGCCCTGTATGCTATAAAAATGCAGAGGTGCAGTTGTTAAAAATTAAAAGTACACTGCTCCTGTATGCTGTAAAATATAGGGGTGCTGCTGTCAAAATAACATTACAGTGGCCCTGTATGCTATAAAAATTCAGGGGTGCAGTTGTTAAAAATTAAAATCACACTGCTCCTGTATGCTGTAAAATATAGGGGTGCTGCTGTTAAAATAACATTACGCAGGCCCTGTATATTATAAGACTTCAGGGGTGCAGTTGATAAAATTAAAAGCACACTGCTCCTGTATGCTATAAAATATAGGGGTGCTGCTGTTAAAATAACATTACACTGGCCCTGTATATTGTAAAAATTCAGAGGTACAGTTGTTAAAAATTAAAAGCATACTGCTCCTGTATGCTGTAAAATATAGGGGTGCTGCTGTTAAAATAACATTATACTGGCCCTGAATGCTATAAAAATTTAGGGGTGCAGTTATTAAAAATGAAAAGCACACTGCTCCTGTATGCTGTCAAATGTAGGGGTTCTGCTGTTAAAATAACATTACACTGGCCCAGTATGTTGTAAAAATTCAGGGGTGCAGTAAAAATCAATGTACACTGACCCTGTCTTGTATGCTGTAAAAATTCAGGTGTGCAGTGAAAATAAATGTACACTGGCCCTGTCTTGTATGCTGTAATAATTCTAGGGTGCAGTGAAAATAATGTACACTGGCCCTGTCTTGTATGCTGTAAAAATTAAGGGGTGCAGTGAAAATCAATGTACACTGGCCCTGTCTTGTATGCTGTAAAATTCAGGGGTGCAGTGAGAATTTTTTTTACACTGGCCCTGTCTTGTATGCTGTAATAATTCTAGGGTGCAGTGAAAATCAATGTACCCTGGCCCTGTTTTGTATGCTGTAAAAATTCAGGGGTGCAGTGAAAAATAGGATTTCTCTGACGTCCTAGTGGATGCTGGGAACTCCGTAAGGACCATGGGAATAGACGGGCTCCGCAGGAGACTGGGCACTCTAAGAAAGAATTAGGACTACTGGTGTGCACTGGCTCCTCCCTCTATGCCCCTCCTCCAGAACTCAGTTAGAATCTGTGCCCGGCTCGAGCTGTTTGCGCACTAGGGGCTCTCCTGAGCTTCTAGTAAAGAAAGTATTTATTAGGTTTTTTATTTTCAGTGATATCTGCTGGCAACAGACTCACTACACCGAGGGACTTAGGGGAGAGAAGCGAACCTACCTGCTTGCAGCTAGCTTGGGCTTCTAGGCTACTAGACACCATTAGCTCCAGAGGGATCGAACACAGGCCCAGCCTCGGTCGTCCGGTCCCGGAGCCGCGCCGCCGTCCCCCTTGCAGAGCCAGAAGCAAGAAGAACGTCCTGGAAATCGGCGGCTGAAGACTAGAGATGAGCGGGTTCGGTTTCTCTGAATCCGAACCCGCCAGAACTTCATGTTTTTTTTCACGGGTCCGAGCGACTCGGATCTTCCCGCCTTGCTCGGTTAACCCGAGCGCGCCCGAACGTCATCATGACGCTGTCGGATTCTCGCGAGGCTCGGATTCTATCGCGAGACTCGGATTCTATATAAGGAGCCGCGCGTCGCCGCCATTTTCACACGTGCATTGAGATTGATAGGGAGAGGACGTGGCTGGCGTCCTCTCCGTTTAGACACTTGATTTACTAATTTTGGGGAGCATTAGGAGTACTCAGTAGTGTACAGTGCAGAGTTTTGCTGATAGTGACCAGTGACCACCACTTTTATTTATAATCCGTTCTCTGCCTGAAAAAAGCGATACACAGCACACAGTGACTCAGTCACATACATACCATATCTGTGTGCACTGCTCAGGCTCAGGCCAGTGTGCTGCATCATCTATATATATTATATATCTGTCTGACTGCTCAGCTCACACAGCTTATAATTGTGGGGGAGACTGGGGAGCACTACTGCAGTGCCAGTTATAGGTTATAGCAGGAGCCAGGAGTACATAATATTATATTAAAATTAAACAGTGCACACTTTTGCTGCAGGAGTGCCACTGCCAGTGTGACTAGTGACCAGTGACCTGACCACCAGTATATAATATTAGTAGTATACTATCTCTTTATCAACCAGTCTATATATTAGCAGCAGACACAGTACAGTGCGGTAGTTCACGGCTGTGGCTACCTCTGTGTCGGCACTCGGCAGCCCGTCCATAATTGTATATACCAGTGACCTAACCGTGGTTTTTTTTTCTTTCTTTATACATACATACTAGTTACGAGTATACTATCTCTTTATCAACCAGTCTATATATTAGCAGCAGACACAGTACAGTGCGGTAGTTCACGGCTGTGGCTACCTCTGTGTCGGCACTCGGCAGCCCGTCCATAATTGTATATACCACCTAACCGTGGTTTTTTTTTCTTTCTTTATACATACATACTAGTTACGAGTATACTATCTCTTTATCAACCAGTCTATATATTAGCAGCAGACACAGTACAGTGCGGTAGTTCACGGCTGTGGCTACCTCTGTGTCGGCACTCGGCAGCCCGTCCATAATTGTATATACCACCTAACCGTGGTTTTTTTTTCTTTCTTTATACATACATACTAGTTACGAGTATACTATCTCTTTATCAACCAGTCTATATATTAGCAGCAGACACAGTACAGTGCGGTAGTTCACGGCTGTGGCTACCTCTGTGTCGGCACTCGGCAGCCCGTCCATAATTGTATATACCACCTAACCGTGTTTTTTTTTTCTTTCTTTATACATACATACTAGTTACGAGTATACTATCTCTTTATCAACCAGTCTATATATTAGCAGCAGACACAGTACAGTGCGGTAGTTCACGGCTGTGGCTACCTCTGTGTCAGCACTCGGCAGCCCGTCCATAATTGTATATACCACCTAACCGTGGTTTTTTTTTCTTTCTTTATACATACATACTAGTTACGAGTATACTATCTCTTTATCAACCAGTCTATATATTAGCAGCAGACACAGTACAGTGCGGTAGTTCACGGCTGTGGCTACCTCTGTGTCGGCACTCGGCAGCCCGTCCATAATTGTATATACCACCTAACCGTGGTTTTTTTTTCTTTCTTTATACATACATACTAGTTACGAGTATACTATCTCTTTATCAACCAGTCTATATATTAGCAGCAGACACAGTACAGTGCGGTAGTTCACGGCTGTGGCTACCTCTGTGTCGGCACTCGGCAGCCCGTCCATAATTGTATATACCACCTAACCGTGGTTTTTTTTTCTTTCTTTATACATACATACTAGTTACGAGTATACTATCTCTTTATCAACCAGTCTATATATTAGCAGCAGACACAGTACAGTGCGGTAGTTCACGGCTGTGGCTACCTCTGTGTCGGCACTCGGCAGCCCGTCCATAATTGTATATACCACCTAACCGTGGTTTTTTTTTCTTTCTTTATACATACATACTAGTTACGAGTATACTATCTCTTTATCAACCAGTCTATATATTAGCAGCAGACACAGTACAGTGCGGTAGTTCACGGCTGTGGCTACCTCTGTGTCGGCACTCGGCAGCCCGTCCATAATTGTATATACCACCTAACCGTGGTTTTTTTTCTTTCTTTATACATACATACTAGTTACGAGTATACTATCTCTTTATCAACCAGTCTATATATTAGCAGCAGACACAGTACAGTGCGGTAGTTCATGGCTGTGGCTACCTCTGTGTCGGCACTCTGCAGCCCGTCCATAATTGTATACTAGTATCCAATCCATCCATCTCCATTGTTTACCTGAGGTGCCTTTTAGTTGTGCCTATTAAAATATGGAGAACAAAAATGTTGAGGTTCCAAAATTAGGGAAAGATCAAGATCCACTTCCACCTCGTGCTGAAGCTGCTGCCACTAGTCATGGCCGAGACGATGAAATGCCAGCAACGTCGTCTGCCAAGGCCGATGCCCAATGGCATAGTACAGAGCATGTCAAAACCAAAACACCAAATATCAGTAAAAAAAGGACTCCAAAACCTAAAATAAAATTGTCGGAGGAGAAGCGTAAACTTGCCAATATGCCATTTACCACACGGAGTGGCAAGGAACGGCTGAGGCCCTGGCCTATGTTCATGGCTAGTGGTTCAGCTTCACATGAGGATGGAAGCACTCAGCCTCTCGCTAGAAAACTGAAAAGACTCAAGCTGGCAAAAGCACCGCAAAGAACTGTGCGTTCTTTGAAATCCCAAATCCACAAGGAGAGTCCAATTGTGTCGGTTGCGATGCCTGACCTTCCCAACACTGGACGTGAAGAGCATGCGCCTTCCACCATTTGCACGCCCCCTGCAAGTGCTGGAAGGAGCACCCGCAGTCCAGTTCCTGATAGTCAGATTGAAGATGTCAGTGTTGAAGTACACCAGGATGAGGAGGATATGGGTGTTGCTGGCGCTGGGGAGGAAATTGACCAGGAGGATTCTGATGGTGAGGTGGTTTGTTTAAGTCAGGCACCCGGGGAGACACCTGTTGTCCGTGGGAGGAATATGGCCGTTGACATGCCAGGTGAAAATACCAAAAAAATCAGCTCTTCGGTGTGGAGGTATTTCACCAGAAATGCGGACAACAGGTGTCAAGCCGTGTGTTCCCTTTGTCAAGCTGTAATAAGTAGGGGTAAGGACGTTAACCACCTCGGAACATCCTCCCTTATACGTCACCTGCAGCGCATTCATAATAAGTCAGTGACAAGTTCAAAAACTTTGGGTGACAGCGGAAGCAGTCCACTGACCAGTAAATCCCTTCCTCTTGTAACCAAGCTCACGCAAACCACCCCACCAACTCCCTCAGTGTCAATTTCCTCCTTCCCCAGGAATGCCAATAGTCCTGCAGGCCATGTCACTGGCAAGTCTGACGAGTCCTCTCCTGCCTGGGATTCCTCCGATGCATCCTTGCGTGTAACGCCTACTGCTGCTGGCGCTGCTGTTGTTGCCGCTGGGAGTCGATGGTCATCCCAGAGGGGAAGTCGTAAGCCCACTTGTACTACTTCCAGTAAGCAATTGACTGTTCAACAGTCCTTTGCGAGGAAGATGAAATATCACAGCAGTCATCCTACTGCAAAGCGGATAACTGAGTCCTTGACAACTATGTTGGTGTTAGACGTGCGTCCGGTATCCGCCGTTAGTTCACAGGGAACTAGACAATTTATTGAGGCAGTGTGCCCCCGTTACCAAATACCATCTAGGTTCCACTTCTCTAGGCAGGCGATACCGAGAATATACACGGACGTCAGAAAAAGACTCACCAGTCTCCTAAAAAATGCAGTTGTACCCAATGTCCACTTAACCACGGACATGTGGACAAGTGGAGCAGGGCAGGGTCAGGACTATATGACTGTGACAGCCCACTGGGTAGATGTATGGACTCCCGCCGCAAGAACAGCAGCGGCGGCACCAGTAGCAGCATCTCGCAAACGCCAACTCTTTCCTAGGCAGGCTACGCTTTGTATCACCGCTTTCCAGAATACGCACACAGCTGAAAACCTCTTACGGCAACTGAGGAAGATCATCGCGGAATGGCTTACCCCAATTGGACTCTCCTGTGGATTTGTGGCATCGGACAACGCCAGCAATATTGTGTGTGCATTAAATATGGGCAAATTCCAGCACGTCCCATGTTTTGCACATACCTTGAATTTGGTGGTGCAGAATTTTTTAAAAAACGACAGGGGCGTGCAAGAGATGCTGTCGGTGGCCAGAAAAATTGCGGGACACTTTCGGCGTACAGGCACCACGTACAGAAGACTGGAGCACCACCAAAAACTACTGAACCTGCCCTGCCATCATCTGAAGCAAGAAGTGGTAACGAGGTGGAATTCAACCCTCTATATGCTTCAGAGGTTGGAGGAGCAGCAAAAGGCCATTCAAGCCTATACAATTGAGCACGATATAGGAGATGGAATGCACCTGTCTCAAGTGCAGTGGAGAATGATTTCAACGTTGTGCAAGGTTCTGATGCCCTTTGAACTTGCCACACGTGAAGTCAGTTCAGACACTGCCAGCCTGAGTCAGGTCATTCCCCTCATCAGGCTTTTGCAGAAGAAGCTGGAGGCATTGAAGAAGGAGCTAAAAGGGAGCGATTCCGCTAGGCATGTGGGACTTGTGGATGCAGCCCTTAATTCGCTTAACACGGATTCACGGGTGGTCAATCTGTTGAAATCAGAGCACTACATTTTGGCCACCGTGCTCGATCCTAGATTTAAAGCCTACCTTGGATCTCTCTTTCCGGCAGACACAGGTCTGCTGGGGTTGAAAGACCTGCTGGTGACAAAATTGTCAAGTCAAGCGGAACGCGACCTGTCAACATCTCCTCCTTCACATTCTCCCGCAACTGGGGGTGCGAGGAAAAGGCTCAGAATTCCGAGCCCACCCGCTGGCGGTGATGCAGGGCAGTCTGGAGCGACTGCTGATGCTGACATCTGGTCCGGACTGAAGGACCTGACAACGATTACGGACATGTCGTCTACTGTCACTGCATATGATTCTCTCAACATTGATAGAATGGTGGAGGATTATATGAGTGACCGCATCCAAGTAGGCACGTCACACAGTCCGTACTTATACTGGCAGGAAAAAGAGGCAATTTGGAGGCCCTTGCACAAACTGGCTTTATTCTACCTAAGTTGCCCTCCCACAAGTGTGTACTCCGAAAGAGTGTTTAGTGCCGCCGCTCACCTTGTCAGCAATCGGCGTACGAGGTTACATCCAGAAAATGTGGAGAAGATGATGTTCATTAAAATGAATTATAATCAATTCCTCCGCGGAGACATTGACCAGCAGCAATTGCCTCCACAAAGTACACAGGGAGCTGAGATGGTGGATTCCAGTGGGGACGAATTGATAATCTGTGAGGAGGGGGATGTACACGGTGATATATCGGAGGGTGAAGATGAGGTGGACATCTTGCCTCTGTAGAGCCAGTTTGTGCAAGGAGAGATTAATTGCTTCTTTTTTGGGGGGGGTCCAAACCAACCCGTCATATCAGTCACAGTCGTGTGGCAGACCCTGTCACTGAAATGATGGGTTGGTTAAAGTGTGCATGTCCTGTTTTGTTTATACAACATAAGGGTGGGTGGGAGGGCCCAAGGACAATTCCATCTTGCACCTCTTTTTTCTTTTCTTTTTCTTTGCATCATGTGCTGATTGGGGAGGGTTTTTTGGAAGGGACATCCTGCGTGACACTGCAGTGCCACTCCTAGATGGGCCCGGTGTTTGTGTCGGCCACTAGGGTCGCTAATCTTACTCACACAGTCAGCTACCTCATTGCGCCTCTTTTTTTCTTTGCGTCATGTGCTGTTTGGGGAGGGTTTTTTGGAAGGGCCATCCTGCGTGACACTGCAGTGCCACTCCTAGATGGGCCCGGTGTTTGTGTCGGCCACTAGGGTCGCTAATCTTACTCACACAGCTACCTCATTGCGCCTCTTTTTTTCTTTGCGTCATGTGCTGTTTGGGGAGGGTTTTTTGGAAGGGCCATCCTGCGTGACACTGCAGTGCCACTCCTAGATGGGCCCGGTGTTTGTGTCGGCCACTAGGGTCGCTAATCTTACTCACACAGCTACCTCATTGCGCCTCTTTTTTTCTTTGCGTCATGTGCTGTTTGGGGAGGGTTTTTTGGAAGGGACATCCTGCGTGACACTGCAGTGCCACTCCTAGATGGGCCCGGTGTTTGTGTCGGCCACTAGGGTCGCTTATCTTACTCACACAGCGACCTCGGTGCAAATTTTAGGACTAAAAATAATATTGTGAGGTGTGAGGTATTCAGAATAGACTGAAAATGAGTGTAAATTATGGTTTTTGAGGTTAATAATACTTTGGGATCAAAATGACCCCCAAATTCTATGATTTAAGCTGTTTTTTAGTGTTTTTGGAAAAAAACACCCGAATCCAAAACACACCCGAATCCGACAAAAATAATTCGGTGAGGTTTTGCCAAAACGCGTTCGAACCCAAAACACGGCCGCGGAACCGAACCCAAAACCAAAACACAAAACCCGAAAAATTTCAGGCGCTCATCTCTACTGAAGACTCCGGTCTTCATTAAGGTAGCGCACAGCACTGCAGCTGTGCGCCATTGCTCCCTATGCACACCACATACTCCGGTCACTGATGGGTGCAGGGAGCTGGGGGGGGGGGCGCCCTGGGCTGCAATTAGAGTACCTTAAATTGGCAAAACAACACATAATATAGTCTAATAAACTATATATGTGTAAAAATCCCCTGCCATAATATTAATAAAAGAGCGTGAGAAGCCCGCCGAAAAAGGGGCGGGGCTATCTCCCTCAGCACACTGGCGCCATTTCCTCTTCACAGCTCCGCTGGAAGACAGCTCCCCAGGCTCTACCCTGCAGTTTCCAGGCTCAAAGGGTAAAAAAGAGAGGGGGGGCACTAAATTTAGGCGCAAAACTGTATTGTATAGCTGCTATAGGGAAAATCACTTTGTGTAGTGTAAATCCCTGTTTATATAGCGCTGTGGTGTGTGCTGGCATACTCTCTCTCTGTCTCCCCAAAGGACTTTGTGGGGTCCTGTCCTCAGTCAGAGCATTCCCTGTGTGTGTGCGGTGTGTCGGTACGGCTGTGTCGACATGTTTGATGAGGAGGCTTATGTGGAGGCGGAGCAGGTGCCGATAAATGTGATGTCACCGACACCAGAGTGGATGGATATGTGGAAGGTATTAACCGACAGTGTCAACTCCTTACATAAAAGGTTCGATGACATAACAGCTGTGGGACAGCCGGCTTCTCAGCCAGTGCCTGCCCAGGCGTCTCAAAGGCCATCAGGGGCTCAAAAACACCCGCTACCTCAGATGGCAGACACAGATGTCGACACGGAGTCTGACTCCAGTGTCGACGACGACGAGACTAATGTACATTCCACTAGGGCCATCCGTTGCATGATTACGGCAATGAAAAATGTGTTGCACATTTCTGACATTAACCCAGGTACCAAAAGGGTATTATGTTTGGGGAGAAAAAGCAACCAGTGGTTTTTCCCTCATCAGATGAGTTAAATGAAGTGTGTGAAGAAGCGTGGGCTTCCCCTGATAAAAAACTAGTGATTTCTAAAAAGTTACTAATGGCGTACCCTTTCCCGCCAGAGGACAGGGTACGTTGGGAGACATCCCCGAGGGTGGATAAAGCGCTCACACGCTTGTCAAAAAAGGTGGCACTACCGTCTCAGGATACGGCCGCCTTAAAGGAGCCTGCGGATAGAAAGCAGGAGGCTATCCTGAAGTCTGTATATACACACTCAGGTACTATACTGAGACCTGCTATTGCTTCAGCATGGATGTGCAGTGCTGCAGCAGCGTGGTCTGATTCCCTGTCTGATAACATTGATTCCCTTGAGAGGGACACTATATTGCTAACCATAGAGCATATTAAAGACGTAGTCTTATATATGAGAGATGCACAGAGGGATATTTTCCGGTTATCATCTAGAATAAATGCAATGTCCATTTCTGCCAGGAGAGTATTATGGACTCGGCAGTGGACAGATGATGCGGATTCTAAAAGGCACATGGAGGTTTTGCCTTACAAGGGTGAGGAATTGTTTGGGGATGGTCTCTCGGACCTCGTTTCCACAGCGACAGCTGGGAAGTCGACATTTTTACCTCAGGTTCCCTCACAGCCTAAGAAAGCACCGTATTATCAGGTACAGTCCTTTCGGCCCCAGAAAGGCAAGCGGGTTAAAGGCGCGTCCTTTCTGCCCAGAGGCAGGGGTAGAGGGAAAAAGCTGCACCATACAGCCAGTTCCCAAGAACAAAAATCCTCCCCTGCTTCCACTAAATCCACCGCATGACGCTGGGGCTCCACTGGTGGAGCCAGGTGCGGTGGGGGCCCGTCTCCGGAACTTCAGCGACCGGTGGGTTCGCTCACAGGTGGATCCCTGGGTTCTACAAGTGGTATCTCAGGGATACAAGCTGGAATTCGAGACGTCTCCCCCTCGCCGTTACCTCAAATCAGCCTTGCCAGCTACTCCCCCGGACAGGGAGGTAGTGCTGGCGGCAATTCACAAGCTGTACCTCCAGCAGGTGATAATAAAAGTTCCCCTCCTTCAACAGGGACGGGGTTACTATTCCACAATGTTTGTGGTACCGAAACCAGACGGTTCGCTGAGACCCATTCTAAATTTGAAATCCTTGAACACTTATATAAGGAGGTTCAAGTTCAAAATGGAATCGCTCAGGGCGGTTATTGCAAGCCTGGAAGAAGGGGATTACATGGTATCACTGGACATCAAGGATGCTTACCTGCATGTCCCCATTTACCCACCTCACCAGGTGTACCTCCGTTTTGTGGTACAAGACTGCAATTACCAATTCCAGACATTGCCGTTTGGTCTGTCCACGGCACCGAGGGTATTTACCAAGGTAATGGCCGAAATGATGATACTCCTTCGAAAGAAGGGAGTTATAATTATCCCATACTTGGACGATCTCCTTATAAAGGCGAGGTCCAGGGAGCAGTTGTTGGTCGGAGTAGCACTATCTCAGGAAGTGCTACAACAGCACGGCTGGATTCTGAATATTCCAAAGTCGCAGCTGGTTCCTACGACGCGTCTGCTGTTCCTGGGTATGATTCTGGACACAGAACAGAAGAAGGTGTTTCTCCCGGAGGAGAAGGCCAAGGAGTTGTCATCTCTGGTCAGAGACCTCCTGAAACCAAAACAGGTGTCGGTGCATCACTGCACGCGAGTCCTGGGAAAGATGGTAGCTTCTTACGAGGCAATTCCATTCGGCAGGTTCCATGCAAGGAT
The DNA here is from genome assembly GCF_028390025.1 of Pseudophryne corroboree. Lineage (NCBI taxonomy): Eukaryota > Metazoa > Chordata > Amphibia > Anura > Myobatrachidae > Pseudophryne > Pseudophryne corroboree. The sequence goes on from NC_086445.1 coordinate 316,517,567, forward strand.
CTTTCAGTGGGATCTGTTAAACAAGTGGTCCGAATCGCATCTTCAGATGCATCGGCTGATCACCCTGTCCCCGAGGGCCAGGGTGTCTCTGCTGTGGTGGCTGCAGAGTGCTCATCTTCTCTAGGGCCGCAGATTCGGCATACAGGACTGGGTCCTGGTGACCACGGATGCAAGCCTCCGAGGTTGGGGGGCAGTCACTCAGGGAAGAAACTTCCAAGGACAATGGTCGAGTCAGGAGGCTTCCCTACACATAAATATTCTGGAACTAAGGGCCATTTACAATGCCCTAAGTCAGGCAAGACCCCTGCTTCAAAACCAGCCGGTGCTGATTCAGTCAGACAACATCACGGCGGTCGCCCATGTAAACCGACAGGGCGGCACAAGAAGCAGGATGGCGATGGCAGAAGCCACAAGGATTCTCCGATGGGCGGAAAATCACGTGATAGCACTGTCAGCAGTGTTCATTCCGGGAGTGGACAACTGGGAAGCAGACTTCCTCAGCAGGCACGACCTCCACCCGGGAGAGTGGGGACTTCATCCAGAAGTCTTCCAACTGATTGTAAACCGTTGGGAAAGGCCACAGGTGGACATGATGGCGTCCCGCCTAAACAAAAAGCTAGAAAAAAAAGATATTGCGCCAGGTCAAGGGACCCTCAGGCAATAGCTGTGGACGCTCTAGTGACACCGTGGGTGTACCAGTCGGTTTATGTGTTCCCTCCTCTTCCTCTCATACCAAAGGTGCTGAGGATAATAAGAAAGAGAGGAGTAAGAACTATACTCATCATTCCGGATTGGCCAAGAAGGACTTGGTACCCGGAACTACAAGAAATGATCTCAGAGGACCCTTGGCCTCTGCCTCTCAGACAGGACCTGCTACAGCAGGGGCCCTGTCTGTTCCAAGACTTACCGCGGCTGCGTTTGACGGCATGGCGGTTGAACGCCGGATCCTGATGGAAAAGGGCATTCCGGTTGAAGTCATTCCTACGCTGATAAAAGCTAGGAAAGATGTGACAGCAAAGCATTATCACCGCATATGGCGAAAATATGTTGCTTGGTGTGAGGCTATGAAGGCCCCCACAGAAGAATTTCAGCTGGGTCGATTTCTGCACTTCCTACAGTCAGGAGTTACTATGGGCCTAAAATTGGGTTCCATTAAAGTCCAGATTTCGGCCCTGTCTATTTTCTTTCAAAAAGAACTGGCTTCACTGCCTGAAGTTCAGACGTTTGTTAAGGGAGTGCTGCATATTCAGCCCCCTTTTGTGCCCCCAGTGGCACCTTGGGATCTCAACGTTGTGTTGGATTTCCTAAAATCACATTGGTTTGAGCCACTTGAGACCGTGGAATTAAAATATCTCACGTGGAAAGTGGTCATGCTTTTGGCCTTGGCTTCGGCTAGGCGGGTGTCAGAATTTGCGGCTTTGTCCTGTAAAAGCCCCTATCTGATCTTCCATATGGACAGAGCAGAATTGAGGACGCGTCCCCAATTCCTCCCTAAGGTGGTATCAGCGTTTCATTTGAACCAACCTATTGTGGTGCCTGCGGCTACTCGGGACTTGGAGGCCTCCAAGTTGCTGGACGTAGTCCGGGCCCTAAAAATCTATGTTTCCAGGACGGCTAGAGTCAGAAAGACTGACTCGCTGTTTATCCTGCATGCACCCAACAAGCTGGGTGCTCCTGCTTCTAAGCAGACTATTGCTCGCTGGATCTGCTCCACGATTCAACTTGCACATTCTGCGGCTGGACTGCCGCATCCTAAATCAGTAAAAGCCCATTCCACGAGTTAGGTGGGCTCTTCTTGGGCGGCTGCCCGAGGGGTCTCGGCTTTACAACTTTGCCGAGCTGCTACCTGGTCAGGATCAAACACGTTTGCAAAATTCTACAAGTTTGATACCCTGGCTGAGGAGGACCTTGAGTTTGCTCATTCGGTGCTGCAGAGTCATCCGCACTCTCCCGCCCGTTTGGGAGCTTTGGTATAATCCCCATGGTCCTTACGGAGTTCCCAGCATCCACTAGGACGTCAGAGAAAATAAGAATTTACTCACCGGTAATTCTATTTCTCGTAGTCCGTAGTGGATGCTGGGCGCCCATCCCAAGTGCGGATTGTCTGCAATACTTGTATATAGTTATTGCCTAACTAAAGGGTTATTGTTATGAGCCATCTGTTAGTGAGGCTCAGTTGTTATTCATACTGTTAACTGGGTATAGTATCACGAGTTGTACGGTGTGATTGGTGTGGCTGGTATGAGTCTTACCCGGGATTCCAAATCCTTTCCTTGTTGTGTCAGCTCTTCCGGGCACAGTTTCCCTAACTGAGGTCTGGAGGAGGGGCATAGAGGGAGGAGCCAGTGCACACCAGTAGTCCTAATTCTTTCTTAGAGTGCCCAGTCTCCTGCGGAGCCCGTCTATTCCCATGGTCCTTACGGAGTGCCCAGCATCCACTACGGACTACGAGAAATAGAATTACCGGTGAGTCAATTCTTTTTTTTTTTTAAGTTTGTTTTTATTGACCGGTGAGGTAACAGTGAAACAAAATTTGTAGTATGCATTACATAATCAATATAGCATAGATATATTAGTAACAATAAATATAAATATAATTATAATTATACTCCGTGGAAGCCCTAGATAATAGTAGTGTTGAAACAACAATAGGGGATGTGTACCAATATCCAGATTGTGAGAGATTTGGTTGGTATATTTAAGCAACATAGAGTCTTGGGCTCAAAAGGGGGATGCGGAGTCCAGGGTCTCAAGTAAGTACCATTTAGTGTCTTTGAAACATTTCCGCAGGGCCTCCTTTGTAACCTGGGGTAGGGTCTGGACATAGGGCAGCCAAATATGGAAAAATTTCTCGGTCAGTTTGTCTTTCTGTAAAGCAGTATTGGTCCAATCTAGATGGAACAGATGAGAGATCCTAGGGTGTAATAGTGAGACGGGGGTAGGATCAGTGGAGATCCATTGTGAGAGAATCGTCTTTTTGGTGGCTGCTGCCAGTTTAATTAATAGAATGCGTTGTCCCTTGGACAGGTCGGGTGTGGGTTGTTTCGGGAATATGCCCCAGAATGCCCATGTCTTAGTGGTGGTAAATTGTAACTGTAAGTCGGTTGTGATATATGATTGGAGCGCCTGCCAGAGTGTACGTACCTTGGGGCACGACCATAGACAGTGTACAAGGTCCACTTCTGGGGCAGTGCATTTGAAACAGTGAGAGGAGGGGGCTGCTCCGATGAGGTAACGTAGCTTGGGGGTGACATATGCTCTATGTAGGATTTTCTGGTGCATTTCTGAGTATGAAACTGAGCCTAGTGTTTTATCTAGGTAGGTGTTGGCCTCCAGAATCCGTTTCATCGTGAGATCTGGAAATTCTAGTTTCCATTTTAGGAGGCCTGTTGAGCTGGATTCCACATCTAGTAGGGTGCGGGAGTGTGTGTATATGAGTGCTGTGGGAAAATTGCTATTCGGAGTGAGTCGTAATGTTTTGTCCAGGGCATGGGAGCTATCATGTATGGATAACAAAGATGTAGTCTTTTGTACATAGCTACATGCCTGAAGGAAGGGGAAAAATGGGATTCGTAAGGATGGAAAACGTGCCATAATTTGGGAGTGTGTAAGTAAGGTCAGAGTTTCGGTATGTAAAAAATGATGAATGAATTTTAGACCTCCATCATACCAAGTCTGAAATATAGAGGAGGTATTATGAGGCTTGAAATCTGGGTTATCCCAGAGAGGTAGTAATAGTGATGAATATTGTGATATGTTTAGGCGTGAGCGAATCTGTCGCCAGGCGACACAGGTAGAAGAGATAAGTATATTGTCTGTCACACAGTGTGGCATGGAAGTAGGGGTGGTATGTAGCAAGGATACCAAAGTCTGTGAGGGAGTAAAGGATTGTTCCAGCTGCGTGTTGGCGTATATGTCTCGACCGTCAATCCAGTCTAGAGCGATCCTGTAGTTGGCTGCCAAGGCATAGGAGTGAAGGCATGGTAAATTTAGACCTCCAAGAGAACGAGGTTGGCGTAGTTTGAACAATGAGAATCTAGGGTGTTTATTTGCCCAAATAAATTTGGACAGTGCTTTGTCCAATTGAGCTAGCATGTGTTTGGGTGGGATCAGTGGGAGCATCTGTAGTATATAAAGGAAGCGGGGAAAGCTTATCATTTTATATAAGTGACTCCTGCCAGTATATGTGAGGGGGAGGTGGGACCATCTAGTAAAGTCTGCGTATGTCCTAGCAAATAGTGGGGGGAAATTAAATGAGTATAGTTTGGATGGGTGATCAGGGAATATAATCCCTAGGTAAGTGATGCAGTTGTTTGTGGCCCAGTGAAATGGGAACGTGTCCCCCCAGCCAGTTTTCATTGAGGGAAAGAAAGCCAATGCTTCTGTTTTGGAGTGATTGATTTTAAAGCCAGAGACTAGTTCGAATGAGTTTAGGATGTCAAGTAAGTGTGGGATGGCTTTTCGGGGATTGCTAAAATAAAGCAAAATGTCATCTGCAAATGCTGAAAATTTGATTTCGTGATTGGCCAGTGTTATACCGTGCCATCTGTTTTCTCCACAGAAATGGCGAAGCAGGGGGTCCAAGGCCAAATTGAATAAGAGGGGGGATAAGGGGCAACCCTGTCTAGTACCGCAATATAAGGAAAATAGTCTCGAGTTGTGGCCGTTCACCGTCAGAAAGGCTTGTGGTGTTTGGTAGATGCTATGAAATACCTTGATAAAGTCAGTACCAAAGTTTTGAAGTCTAAGTAATCTGTCAATGTGGGCCCAAGATACTCGGTCAAAAGCTTTGTCTGCGTCACAGCATAATACCATATTGTCCAGTTCCAAGGAATCGTGGGTTTTATACATAGCTGCTAGCAGTGAGCGAACATTATGTACTGAGTGTCTATTACGCATGAATCCTGTCTGGGCAGGGTGTAGCAATTTGGATAAGATCGTTTGGAGACGGGTGGCTAGAATCTTTGTAAATATTTTAAAGTCCTGGTTTAACAATGAGATTGGTCGATAGGAGGAAACTAAAGTATGGTCCTTATTAGGTTTAGGGAGAACTATGACTCTGGCCGTATTAAAGCCTGTCGGAGCAGGGTGTCCCTTCAAAAGCGCATTATATAATTGCCTGAGGTGTTCACTTAGGTGCGGGAGAAGTAGTTTATAATAGGCCGCTGACATGCCGTCAGGGCCTGGGGCTTTCCCATTTGCCAGGGATTTGATGGTTGATTCCAATTCTGCTGCGGTAACAGGGTTAGTAAGGAAATCTCTATCGCTCTCAGAGAGTGTAGGGAGGTTTGCCTGTGTCAAAAAGTCCATGCCCGCGGTAGGGTAGTCAGGTGGTGCGGTGTATAATTTTTCAAAGAAAGCTAGGAAAGTGTCGCTAATCTGTTCCTGTGTCACTGAGGGGGGTCCGTCTGTATCTCTAATTAAAGAGATGTGTTTTGGTGTTGCATGAGTTTTTACCAGGTTTGCTAATAATTTCCCTGGGCGGTTACCCCAGCGAAAGTATTTATTAGATTGGAAGGAGAGGAATAGCTTGGCCTGTTCGGCACAGAGGGTATCATGTATCAATTTGGTATCTTTATATAATTCCCTGTTAGTCTCAGATGGGTCTGCTAGTAATTGGGAATAGGTCGAGGCAACCTGAAGGGATGCCTCTGCTAACCTTTCCCGAAGCTGTCTTTTTCTGGCAGCAACATAGGAAATGATCTGCCCTCTAAGGACGGGTTTAGAAGCCTGCCAGAAAAGATTTACGTCATTGACATGTGCTGTGTTATCCTGTGTGTAGTTGAGGTATGATTGTGACAAAAAGAGTTTGAAGTCTTCAGAGTGTGCAAGATATTCAGGGAATCGCCAGATATAGGAGTATTGTCGGGGTGTAGTTAGTTTTATTGTCAGGGTGATGGGGGCGTGATCGGATATGAGTATACTAGCTATGGTGGAGTCTATTATTCTATGTATGGAGGAGGCAGGTATTAGCCAGTAATCCAGTCTGGAGAATATTTTGTGGGGGTGCGAGAAAAAGGAATACTCCCTAGAGTCAGGATGGAGAAATCTCCATGGGTCCAGTAGTTGTATAGAGTCTTGCATTAGTGACAGGGAGGGTGGAGTGGATCTATTGTAATTTAGCTGTCTGGGGCCACCGGATACATCTAGTAGCGGGTCCATCACAATATTTAGGTCACCCCCTATAATCAAGACTCCCTCCATCCAATCCTGTAATTTAACGAAGATATCTGAGAAAAAGGAAACATTTGGTCCTGTGGGAGCGTAAATACATGCTAGAGTAAAAAGTTCACCTTCGACCTCTACCTTTAGGAACAGAAACCTGCCCTCAGGGTCTACCCATTCATCCTTAATCTTATAGTTCAAAGATATGCGAAATAGAAGAAGTACTCCCCTCGCTTTAGTAGTATAGGAAGCGCTTTTGAAGTCTCCAACCCAGGTGTCTCTAAGTGTGTTGGGATCATTGAGACGCCAATGTGTCTCCTGTAAAAACACTATATCAGGATGAAATTTTTTGAGGTGGGTCAAGATCTTTTTCCTCTTGATCGGTGTGTTCAGGCCCTCTACGTTCCACGAGACCAATTTGAGGGACGTTTTTGAGCCGTCCACAGAGGCTGCAGCGTCTCTAGGGGCTGGCATTATCCAATGCCTAGTCTAGTGGAACGCAGAAGGGGAAGCCACAAGAGAAAGTCCAATCCCCCGTCCCAGCACGCAAGGGGAGGACAAGAATAATATGTTGGGCGAACCAGCGGAGTTAGGGTGTACATACAGTAACTAAACAATGTAATGCAAAAAGAAAATGGTAGCCGATATAGTATAGGCCACCAGTCATAACATTTTTTAACTTTTTGAACCCAGGAAGACAGTAATAATAACCGTCCATCTACAACAGGAACTTTTGTTTGATTAGAAAAAGGGAAGGGGAGAAAGGGTGAAATGTGAAATTGAATAAATTAAGTAAGGGAATCCCACCGCACCCGCATCTGCGGTATGCGTGCGGGGTTCCCACCCAACCCAGTGTGTAGTAACCATATAGCAACAATCAACCATGTGTTATCCATTAGAAAAGAGGAAAAGATACAGCAACATAGAAAGATACTTAAGTCCGGGCAAGTCAATCAGCATCATCCAGTCGAGAGTTAGGCTGTGATGATGGTAGGGACTTGAGGAAATTCCGAGCAGAGTCTGGTGTGTCGAAGAAATGAGGTTTACCGGCATGGAGGATTCTCAGTTTTGCCGGGTACAGGAGGGCAAATCTGATGTTTTTGGCATAGAGTTCCTTGCATACAGGGGAGAATTCCCGTAGTTGTGTCGAGACTTGAAAGAAAAAGTCCTGAAACAGAAGAAGCTTGGATTCCTCATATCGTAGGTCAGAGCGTTTGCGATAGGCTTCCATGATCTTCACTTTGTCAAGGTAATTTAGTAGCTTGAAAATGACTGGTCTTGGGCGGGACGAAGAGGATTGTGAAGATTGCCTGTCGGGGCCAATACGATGGGCTCGTTCTACCAGGTAAGAGGTGGGGGAAGAGGGTAGGTTAAGGGTTGTGGGAAGCCAGTGTGTGACCAAGTCCATTAGGTCTGCTTGTCTGACGGTTTCTGGGAGGCCAATCAGGCGCAAGTTGTTCCAGCGATTTCGATTTTCTAAATCTTCGATCTTGTCGGTCATGGCCATTAGGGTGCTATCGTGTGTTTGTTGTTGGGATTGAATTGTTTGATAATCATCTTCTAAGGTGGATATTCGGTCTTCTGCCTCAGCCAGGCGTTGGGTCAGTTGAGCTGCTGCTGACGTGATTGCTTCCATTAGGGGTGCTAGTTTTGCGCCCAGTAAGGGTGATATGATGTCTGATATTTCTCTGGCCCTCTGTATTGATGATGGACTAGCATGGACGTCAGTAGGTAGTATGTCATCGGTGATTCGCCTGATTGGTGATGATGGAGATCCCTGCAGAATAGGGCTGAGTTCCCTCTCTTTGGCCATTGATTTATTTTTGTTTTGAGAATTTTTATTCGCACGGAGCGTTTTGGCCACGTATTTTTCCATGGTGGGGAATGTATCCTCTAAGGAGGTAGGGGGTTCCAGACAGTCTTGGATTTCGGCCCGGGAAGCAGGGAGTCGCGGTCTCTGAGATGATGAGGTGGGGTTCTGTTAGACTTATTCGTGTTGCGTTAGGTTGGGTTGAGGTGAGGGGGGTAGTATGGGATCCAAGGGGCTGGCAGGTGAGTGCAGCGGGAAGCTGTGAGATGCCAGGGATCCCTCAGGCAGCCGGGTCAACGTTTTCTATGATGCCCAAAATGGCCGCCGTCATCTATTGCACACTGTTTGTGTGCGTTTCGGTGGGTGTGATGAGAAGAGGAGCGAAACTAAAAGAATATAGTTCAGCGCATCACGGGCAGGTCATGGGGACGGGATCTAGCGGCAATTTTTTCGCCCCTGCTCGAGGGCTATCGGTCGCAAGGATCAGTTCTTTATTCTCAGGTGGGCAGAAATTTGTTGTGGTGCGGAGCACAACCGCAGGTGATTTTGTTAGCAGGTGCTTAGTGGCGGTTTCCCAATGTCAGTGACTCTAGGGTCCCCACTCTGCCTCTGAATATCAGTGGTTCAGGGAGGGTTATGTGAGTGATCCAGGAGGAGTTAGCTAGCATCCACCGTTCATATCTGGAGGGGGGCTGAGGACCGGCCTTAAGGTAAGGCTGCTATGTTTTATTATGGTGTCCTCCCCGGCATCCAGCGCAGATTATTGCGGGCTGTGTTGGAGGGGAGCGGGTCGGGGGAGCAGCTCACCTCGTCAGCTGTAAGAGGCGCTGGGCTGCACGTCCGTCGCGTCTCTCCGTGGGCCCCGAGACCTAAGATGGCCGCCGCCTCCGGAGCTCCGGGCCTTCGTGTCCGCGCCCCGTCCGCTTCTCCTCTCTCTCCCGCAGCGTGGAGTGTCTCGGCAGCTCGGAGAGGGGGTCTGGTCCCAGGGGACCCAGGTAAGGGTGTTCTGGCGACGCCTCTGAGGTCGATGCTCCGCACGTCCCGCAGCGATGGCTTTCAAAATTTAGGCCCCGGCTTTGTGGTGGTGGATAGGCCGTAACCCGCGGGAGCCAGTATACCGGCTCCCCGATTCCGCAGCTCTAATCCACCACAGCTGGGGGTTCTTACAGTCAGAGGGGCTGAATGCAGAGGGCTTCTACGGGGCAGGGGGAGGAATATTGAGGTTTTATTTCCTCAAAGACAGTGGAGCTCCCTGCCTGTACTTCTTCTCCGGTGAGTAAATTCTTATTTTTATATACCTACCTGTAAATACTTTTTTCGTAGTCCATAGAGGATGCTGGGGCCAGTGTACATTTATTTCTCTTACGTCCTAGAGGATGCTGGGGTTCCATTTAGAACCATTGTGTATAGACGGGTCCACTAGGAGCCACTGGCACTTTAAGAGTTTAATAGTGTGGGCTGGCCCCTCCCTCTATGCCCCTCCTAGCAGACGCAGTCTAGAAACTGTGCCCGAGGAGGCGGACATACTTCGAGAGAAGGAAATACACAGATAGATGTGAGATTCACACCAGCTCACACATATCAAAATGAAAGCCAATCTAACCAACTTAAAATGATTCAGCAACGACTGAACCAACAATACTTAATCAAGTAACAATGCAGGAATACGAAGCAATGGGCGGGCGCCCAGCATGCTCTACGGAGTACGAGAAAAGGATTTACTGGTACGTATATATAATCCTATTTTCTCTTACGTCCTAGAGGATGCTGGGGTCTATTTTAGTACCATGGGGATGTACCAAAGCTCCCAGTATGGGAGGGAGAGTGCTGAGGTTCCTGCAGAACAGGCTGACCAAGCTTTCGTTCATCAGAGGCCAAAGTATCGAACTTGTAGAACTTAGCAAACGTGTTCAACCCTGACTAAGTAGTTGCTCTGCAAAGCTGAATAGCCGAGACACCCCGTGCAGCCGCCCAGGAAGAACCCACTTCACGGGTACAGTGGGCTTGAACAGATTTTGGAATCGCCAATCCTGCTGTAGAATAAGAATGCTGGATAGTAAGCCTGATCCAGCGAGAAATCGTCTACTTAGAAGCAGGACATCCAACCTTGTTGGGATCATAAAGGACAAATAGTGCGTCCGACTTCCTGTGACAAGTAGTTCTCTTCACATAAATTTTCAAAGCCCGCACAACATCCAAAGACTTTGAGGTAATCGAGGTGTCAGTAGCCACTGGCACCACAATAGGTTGGTTGATATGAAAAGCCGACACAACCTTTGGAAGAAATTGCTGACACGTTCTGAGCTCAGCTCTATCCTCATGGAAAATCAAGTAGGGGCTCTTGTGCGACAATGCCCCCAATTCTGACACACGTCTTGCAGATGCCAATGCCAACAGCGTGACAGCCTTCCAAGTAAGAAATTTTACGTCCACCTTCTGTAAAGGTTCGGACCAATCAGATTGCAGGAACTGCAGCACGACATTAAGATCCCAATCTGCCGTAGGAGGCACAAAGGATGGTTGGATGTGCAGAACCCCTTTCAAGAATGTCTGAACCTCAGGGAGAACAGCCAATTGTTGCTGGAAGAAAATGGACAAGGACGAAATCTGGACCTTTATAGAGCCCAAACGTAGGCCCACATCCACACTTGCTTGCAGAAAGAGGAGATAACATCCTTGTTGAAATTCCACCATTGGAAACTTCTTGGATTCACACCTGTCACGAACCGATCACTCACCTCTGCGGATTCTGGGGTCCGTCCGTTGCCGGCGCGGTTGCTTGCGGTGCTGTGTGGCCGTGTGGGACACGGCGTGTTCAGCGGCAGAGGTGATGCAGGTTCCTGGAGCTGGGAGTGCAGGGACCAAAAGGCACCACTGTGTGTCTACAGTATAGGAGACGGCCATGTTGGAGACCAAATGGGCACCTGAGAGCACTTCAGTGTTAGCCAATCCCGTGCTTGTTCTGCCTTTAAGAAGGCTGGGATTATGTTACTCTGAGCCAGTGCTTTGTTGTAGTTACTTCCTGTCTTCATTGTGATTCACCACATTTGTTTTATATTTCTATATTTTTGTCTTATTTTATGTTTATTTTATTAAATATTTTATCATATTTTGATACCTCATTTGACATCTATATTGGAGATATCATATCTACACGGATCTAGCGCCTACTAGGGAGTGGTTACATCTCTTAGTTATTAATTTAGGTCTAGAAAATCCAGTTAACACTCCTTACAGTTTGGCACCAGTTATTGCTTCATTTGGACAATTCTTCACAAGCCTATTTAAACCCAGTTGTATGAACATTTCTTCAATGCATCTTTAAGGCTGTTCCTGCTTATCATTATACCATTCATTGCAATATGGCAGTATATATATATGGTGACTAATAATTGTAATTTAACTCCTTACTGGAATTGTTGCCTTTAATAAAATATGAAACTGAACTTTATTCGCCCTCCCTGCTTTCGCTATACTCCGGCACCTACACCTTTGGTTGGTCCAGGGTTAATGGATTCACAAAAACAATCAGCCCTGAAGACACCAAGACACATACTTTTTCCAAATCCGATGGTAATGCTTTGACATTACTCCCTCTTACCTTGGATCAGAGTAGGAATGACTTCGTTCGGAATACCTTTCTGAGCAAAGATCTGGCATTCAACCTCCATGCCAACAAAGGTAGCCGTGGTAAGTCTTGATAAGTGAACGGCCCTGCTGTAGAAGGTCCTCGCGAAGAGGAAGAGGCCTTGGATCCTCCAACAGTAATTCCAGAAGATCTGCATACCAAGCCCTTCTTGGCCAGTCCAGAGCAATGATGATCGCCTGAACTCTTGTTCTTTTTATTAGTTTGAGAATCCTTGGGATGAGTGGAAGTGGAGGGAACACATACACTGACTGGAACACCCACGGAGTTACCAGGGCATCCACCGCACTGCTTGTGGGTCTCTCGACCTGGAACAGTACCTCCGAAGCTTCTTGTTGAGGCAAGAGGCCATCATGTCTATCTGAGGTACACCCCATCGGCTGGTTACCTCTTCGAATACCTCTGGGTGGAGGCTCCATTCTCCTGGATGGAGATAGTGCCTGCTGAGGAAGTCCGCTTCCCAGTTGTCCACTCCCGGAATGAAGATTGCCGACAGCGCCACCATGTGCCTTTCTGCCCAGAGGAAGATTCTTGTTACCTCTGACATTGCAGCTCTTCTCTTCATTCCGCCCTGCGTGTTTATGTAGACACCGCTGTGACGTTGTCTGACTGCACCTGAATGGCTTGATCTTGAAGAAGATGTGATGCCTATAGGAGGCTGTTGTATATGGCCCTTAGTTCCAGAATGTTTATTGGAAGGATGGATTCCAGACTTGACCACTTTCCTTGGAAGTTTTTCCCCTGGGTGACTGCTCCCCAACCTCTTAGACTGGCATCTGTGGTTAGAAGGATCCAATTCTGAAACCCGAACCTGCGGCCCTCGAGTAGGTGAGAAGTTTGCAGCCACCAGAGGAGAGACATTCTGGCTTTCGTGACAGGCGTACCCGCCAGTGCATGTGAAGATGCGATCCTGACCACTTGTCCAGGAGATCCAGCTGGAAGAACCTTGTATGGAATCTTCCGTATTGCAGAGCCTCATAGGAGGCTACCATCTTTCCCAGAAGGCGAATGCACTGATGAACCGAAACCCGGGCTGGCTTCAGGACATCCCAGACCATTGGATCACCAAAGCTTTCTCCACTGGTAGAAACACCCTCTGCACTTCCGTGTCGAGTATCATCCCAAGGAAGGGCAGTCTCCTTGTCGTCTCCAAACGTGACTTTGGAAGGTTCAGGATCCACCCATGATCCTGGAGTATTTGAGTTGAGAGGAATACTCTGCAACAGCCTCTCCCTGGAAGATGCCTTTATCAGTAGATCGTCCAGATATGGAATTATGTTCCCTTCCTGCTTGCGGAGGAGCATCATCTCTGCCATGACCTTGGTTAACACCCTCGGTGCTGTGGAGAGGCCAAATGGCAATGTCTGGAACTTATAGTGATAGTCCTGTAGTGCAAAGTACGCATCCTTGATATCCAGGGATACTAGGAATTCCGCCTCCTCCAGACCTGAGATCACCGCTCTCAGAGACTCCATCCTGAATTTGAATACCCTCAAGTAGGGGTTTTAATTGGTCTTACATAACCATCTGGTTACGGTACCACAACAGGTTTGAGTAATAGCCCCTGTTTTTTAGGTGAGGTGGAACTGGAACAATGACATTTGTTTGTACCAATTTTTTAATGGGTTCCTGCAGGATACTACTTTCTGTCAGTGAAGCTGGTAAGCCTGATTTAAAGAATCTGTGAGGCGGGAGTTCCTAAAACTCCAGTCTGTACCCCTGGGCAACAATATCTTTTACCCAGGGGTCTAGGCATAATGACGCCCAAATGTGCCTGAAATCTTTTAGTCTCGCTCCCACCTGCCCGATCTCCAGGCTGGGAGGTCCACCGTCATGACGAAGATTTTGAGAAAGCAGAACCTGGTTTCTGCTCCTGGGAACCTGTTGGTGCAGGTTTTCTGGATTTTCCCCGACCTCCTCTAAAGAAGGTGGGTGGACCTTTGGATTTTTAAAATTTTGCGGTCCGAAAGGACTGCAGTGTAGGTGTAGGATATGATTTCCTAGCCGGTGCAGCTGCGGAGGGAAGAAAGGTCGACTTACAAGCAGTTGCCGTGGATATCCACGCATCCAGTGCGTCCCCAAACAGGGCCTGACCAGTGAAGGGTAAGTTCTCCACACTTTTCTTGGATTCTGCATCCGCAGTCCATTGGCGTAGCCAGAGTCCTCTGCAGGGCTGTTTCTAGCCAATTTGGCTCCCAATGCGAGATTTAAAAATGCGCACACACCTAGATAAAAAAAAAACAACTTGCGCGTGCACCCGGCAAGGGGGCGTGGCCTCATCTAAATGGGTGTGGTCTCATTTAAATGGGCATGGCCTCGTCTGAAAAGACTACCTCACAATCCAGTTTTTGACCCTGCTCCAACAGATCACGACCACCACAGAAAAAAAAATTCTACCATATTAAGCCCCACACAGTAATGCCCCCTGCACCATATTATGCCACACACCGCAATGCCCTATATACATTAAATCCCCACACTACGGCAGGCAAGAGTCCCCATTTCACACATTACGGCAGGTGTCCCCATTTTACACATTGAGAGAGAGAGAATACTTACAGAGGCGATTACCGCTCTTCGGCCCGCCTCACCAGTCGCTCCTCACGCCGGCCTTTCCCTCTTCCTAACTTGGATCCCCCTCTGTACTCCGCTGGGGGGGGGGGGGGGGGGGGGAGTTTTGCGGAGTGACGGGGGTTGCGTCGTGACGTAACGACGCAACCGCATCATTCCGTGAAACTCCGCCCCCCGAGCGGGGTTAATTGGGGAGAAATAGGAGGGGGAAGCAGGGAGTCAGAGTTAGTGCCGCGGCGGGCGCCCAGTGCGGTTGCACTGCTCGCCTGCCCCAAGAAACAGCCCTGGTCCTCTGCATGCCGAGACTGCCATGGATGTAGCCCTTGCATTAAGCAGGCCAATGTCCTTTATGGCCTCTACCATGAAACCCGCAGAATCCTGTATGTGACGTAAAAACAAGTCAATGTCACCCCTATCCATAAAATCTAATTCCTCCAGTAAGGTGCCTGACCACTTTACTATGGCTCTAGAAATCCACGCACAAGCAATAGTGGGTCTCAGAGCCACTCCTGTAGCAGTGTATAGTGATTTGAGCGTAGTCTCAATCTTGCAGTCAGCCGGGCTCCTTTAAGGAGGTTGAGCCAGGGACAGGTAAAACAACCTTTTTTGACAACCTAGACACAGAAACGTCCACTATAGGTGGGTTTTCCCATTTCTTTCTATCCTCTGCAGGGAAAGGGAAAGCAATGAGAATTCTTTTAGGGATCTGGATTTTTTTCTCTGGGTTTTCACAGCACTTTTTAAATAAGGAATTTAATTCCTTAGAAGCAGGGAAGGTAAGTGAGGATGTCTTAGTTAAGGTAAAATAAGTCTCCTCTTCCTGCTCAGGTACCTTCTCAGTAATATGCAAAACATCCCTAATGGCTTCAATCATTGGTTGCACCCCTTTAGCAAGGGTTGCATATCCCCATCACCGGTCCCTGTATCAGAGTCGGTATCAATGTCAACTTGCATTATCTGGGCAAGTGTATATTTTTGTGGGTATGTAGGTGGGTTTTTAGACAAAGTAGTGGGGGCTGAATACATCATATCCTTCACAGATTTTCTCAGAAACTGCGTCTCTTTTTCAGTATGTGACATCCTTGTTGAAATTTGGGACATCATCCCCCTTAAAGAATCCACCCATGCGGGTTCGGATCCAGAAGGCTGAGAAAGTATATTGCAGTCTTGAGTACATGGAATGGACTCCTCAGTAGAAGATAAACCTTCTGCAGCACAGGACACAGAGTCCCTAGACATGGTAATCTGGGATATGCACACTTACACACACACGCATATGCACACGCACGCGCGCACACACACACACACACACACACACACACACACACACACACACACACACACACGAAAATGTCAGACACAGTTTCCCCTAGAGTACCTTCAGAGAGTCACAGAGTATAAGGAGCCAGCCACTCTGCGCCCTCTTAGGTTTTTATTATGATAAAAACCCAGCACTGACTAGCTAACCTTAATAGGCTAAGTAGTACCTAATTACACTCCCCCCTGTCTATAACACCTTGGTACCGCAGTGGAGTTATGTGGAGGGCAGCGCTCCCTGACAGCGTCCTGTCTGTTGGTCTTCTGGCGTGAAAATGGCGCTGGGAGTGCTGGATCTGCTCTGAGGAGAAGCCTCGCCCCTCACAATGACGCGCGGCTCTCCCGCACTTATTTTTTATACTGGCTGAGGAATTTGTGCTAACAGCGGGATTAGCCCCTGTTAGCTATTTACCAGTGTAGGGTTTGCGCTCTGGCTCAGGACACCCCACCAGCGCCGACACACACAAGATATTGCTAAGCCTTCCATAGAGCGCAGCCTTGTGTGAGCTGTGTTCTTACCCTTTACCCGGTACGCCGGCGCTGTACTCACCACTCTTCTAACTTACCAGTGGAGTACCCCAGGGATCTGTACTTGGAGCAGTGCTCTTTAATATCTTTGTTGGTGACATTGCAATTGGTATTGAAGGGAAAGTATGCCTTTTTGAAGATGATACAAAGATATGCAACAGGAGGGGGTAAAACAAATGATTGAAGACCTAGCTAGGCTTGAGAAATGGTCAAGAATGTGGCAACTACAGTTTAATGCTAAAAAATGCAAAATCATCCATTTGGGTCTCAAAAACCCAAAGGCTAAATATAGTATCAAGGGTACTATAATGGAAACTACTGAGGAGGAAAGAGATTTAGGAGTCACTATTTCAAGTGACTTAAAGGCAGGGAAGCAATGCAACAAAGCAATGAGAAAGGCAAGTCAGATGATTGGTTGCATTGGGAGAGGAATCAGTAGCAGGAAAAAGAAGTAATAAATCCACTGTATAGGTCATTGGTACGGCCCTATCTGGAATACTGTGTCCAGTTCTGGAGACCATATCTCCAGAAGGATATAAATACATTAGAGAGTGTACAAAGACGGGCAACTAAAATGGTGCATGGCCTACATCACAAAACTTACCCGGAAAGGCTAAAAGAGCTTAACATGTATAGTTTGGAGGAGAAAAGGGAAAGGGGGAACATGATACAAACTTTCAAATATACCAAGGGTCTTAACAAAGTTCAGGAGGGAAATATTCTTCAAAGGAAGAGAAGTATTAGAACTCGAGGACATACGTCTGAAACTGGAGGGAGGCAGGTTCAGGGGAAATGTAAGGAAAAATTACTTCACAGAAAGGGTAGTGGATAAGTTGAATAGCCTCCCATCAGAGGTGGTAGAGGCTAAGGGGACTATCCAATTTTGACCGAGTTTTTTGTTGTTTTCGGGCGATTTCGCTTACCGGCGCTATTGGTCGAAAACTACAGGTTTCATTTTAGTTTTTTCGGACCTATCCAATAGGAAGTGGCTCCGCGTCTGTCTCTCCCGAAAACAGACCAATCATAAATCATAAATCAAAGATCATGAATACCATCAACCACCTACCATCTCCTATCAAATTTACCTTTGTCATCAGTAATAACTATCAATTTTTTAGATGTACTAGTTACAGCAACATCAGGAAGATTGGAAACGGCAGTTTTTTACAAGCCTACGGATAGAAACACCTTATTAGAGGCAAGTAGTCATCATCCCAGGGCCCTCAAACAGGGCTTACCCTATTCGCAAATGTTGAGAATAGCTCGAATAACTAGTAATGAACAGGAATTACCAGCGGCACTGGATATAACAGTACAGAAGTTCCAACAACGAGGATATGACCCTATACAACTCAAAAAAACCAAGGAATGGGTATTAAAAATTCCAAGATGTTTATTACTTCAACCGAAATCTACAAATGACACTAAGAACAAATTCATTTGGTCTACTAGCTTCTCCACCGCCAGCCCTATTATTCCCCGTGCCACAAAAGCACTATGGCCGATCGTTAAAACAGACCCTAATCTTCCCAGTCTTTCCAACTTAGTACCGATGACAAGCTTTAGGCGAGGTAAAAACCTAAGAGACCATTTGGTCAGAACTGACATTACTGACTACTCACCGCAACCAGGCATATTTGGTATCACTAAAAAACCGGGCTGTTACAGATGTGCATCATGTACCACATGCAGTTACCTGATTCCAGGGAAATCGTTTCAACATCCGTATAGGAACAAGAAATATGAGATCCGACAAGTCTTATCATGCACTTCACGATTTGTCATCTACTACATTACATGCCCGTGCAATAAATACTACGTCGGCATGACAAGCCGTATGTTCAAAGAGAGAATGGCACTACACCGTTCTGCCATTTCTAAAGCACTACTGGGAGAAGAAATTGATCAACCGGTTGCACGCCATTATAAACAATGCAAGCACACTTTATCACAATTACGCTATCAGATCATAGATCAACTTCCTAATATGCCAAGAGGCGGTGACAAAATGACCGCTTTGCACAAGTTAGAATCTCAATGGATATTTAGATTGGACACTATTCATCCAAAAGGACTCAATGAAAAAATAAACTGGAACGTTTTTTGAATCGGCTATAAATCTATAGATTACTGCAGTATTTAGAACAGTTATCAGTACTTACTTGTTACTATATGATGTTTACATATTCTCTATCACCATTCTTTATCACCATTCACGGGCACATCGGAGTAGCTTATATACTATATAGGTATGATTACTTTGTAATAGTTATTCCTACTGGAACCATTATGATCTTCAACTATATAATACTCATTCTGTTCTATTCACATTTTAAGCTTTTACCGCATGCCTGTTCTCATTTCAATCTCGGTTCACACTGTGTATTTTTTCATTCATGCTGGCTTACATGTCTCCGCACACCGTCACCGTAATGTTTTCCTTCACTGCAGACTCGACGCCGGGGACCGGGGAAGCCTTTCAGGTTGCTACGGCAACCAGCTTTCTCCAATGACATCCGTCCCCAGAAACGCATCACCGGGAGGACGGACCCGCCCACCCCGATCTCCGGACACAGCCTGTACGTGACTATACACACAGTTGGGGGATATAAGGTAAGCCTTTATCACACACTGGTTTTCTCACTTTGTTCTTTGTAGCACTCTGTGTTTTTTTCCAGTCATGTTTGACACGAGCAGCGGCAATATATCCTGATGACGGGACTAGGCCTTGAAACGAGCCGTTGAGATTTTGTCATGCTGCACATTTATATTATTATATGACTATGGAACTTGCCATGGATCATTAAAACCCTTTTTCAGTAACCTGGAGTGACGTGCCTACTTGCTCATTCAGCAATAGAGGGACTATATATAAATATATATATATATATATATATAAGCACAACAGATACAGCGCTGGTTATTTAGCATGGAGCACGGATTCAATAAATGTAAATATATATACAGGTTGAGTATCCCTTATCCAAAATGCTTGGGACCAGAGGTATTTTGGATATCGGATTTTTCCGTATTTTGGAATAAATAATTGCATCCCATAATGAGATATCATGGCGATGGGACCCAAGTCTAAGCACAGAATGCATTTATGTTTCATATACACCTTAAACACACAGCCTGAAGGTCATTTTAGCCAATATTTTTAATAACTTTGTGCATTAAACAAAGTGTGTCTACATTCACACAATTCATTTGTTTCATACATATACACCTTGGCCCTCATTCCGAGTTGTTCGCTCGCAAGCTGCTTTTAGCAGCTTTACACACGCTAAGCCGCCGCCTACTGGGAGTGAATCTTAGCTTCTTAAAATTGCGAACAAAAGATTCTCAAAATTGCGATTACACACCTCTTAGCAGTTTCTGAGTAGCTTCAAACTTACTCGGCATCTGCGATCAGTTCAGTGCTTGTCGTTCCTGGTTTGACGTCACAAACACACCCAGCGTTCGCCCAGACACTCCTCCGTTTCTCCAGCCACTCCCGCATTTTTCCCAGAAACGGTAGCGTTTTTTCACACATTCCCATAAAACGGCCTGTTTCCGCCCAGAAACACCCACTTCCTGTCAATCACATTACGATCACCAGAACGAAGAAAAAACCGTGAGTAAAATTCCTAACTGCATAGCAAATTTACTTGGCGCAGTCGCACTGCGGACATTGCGCATGCGCACTAAGCGGAAAATCGCTGCAATGCGAAAAAATTTACCGAGCTAACAACTCGGAATGAGGGCCCTTATACACACAGCCTGCAGGTCATTTAATACAATATTTGTTATAACTTTGTGTATTAAACAAAGTTTGTGTACACTGAGCCATCAAAAAACAAAGGTTTCACTATCTCACTCTCATTCAAAAAAGTCTGTATTTCAGAATATTCCGTATTTTGGAATATTTGGATATGGGATACTCAAGCTGTATATATATATATATATATATATATATATATATGTGGAATCAAAGTCACTCGATGAGCGCTTAAAAGCACTAAATCCTCTTTAAATAATTCAGGATCGCTGCTCCCCTTAGTCAGTCCGAATTCCCACGGAGATAGATATCTGTCAATAAAGCATATAGAGGGGGCGCTCCATAATGCATAAACTTTTTTTATTTCTCTTAAAAACAGATGCTTAAGACAAATGTTAAAATTACACTCGTACCAAAAGGCAACCAGGGTGGGCTCATGGGCAGGATCACACGCGTCCGTGACGCTGAGAAATCCCTGCAGCTGTTGAACGAGTAGTCACGGATGCGTGTGATCCTGCCCGTGAGCCCCAGAGAAAGTAGCTGCCGGCGGGTGGAGGACTCTAGCGCGATTTGGTCTGACCCTTGTTCCAGCTTTGCCTGGTGATTAATTGTGGAATCATGTGGTAACCAGCCCACCCTGGTTGCCTTCTGATATGAGTGTAATTTTAACATTTGTCTTAAGCATCTGTTTTTAAGAAAAATAAAAAAAGTTTATGCACTATGGAGCGCCCCCTCTATATGCTTTATTGACAGAGAGATATATATATATATATATATATATATACATACACAAGCAATGTGGCTTGGCACTCCAGGTGATAGCAAATAATGGTCCCCACGGCGATATGTCTGTGAACAGTGGAGTTTACCGATATATTGGCGCACTGCTGTGTGTGTACGGGCAACCAGCCAACCGCCCATACACATGCTGCGGCAGCCGGCAGTGATTGACAGCTGAACTGGGCGGGCGTGTGTACACGCCCGCTCAGTTCATGACGTCAGTCCCCGACGGATAGGACAGTGTGTTCTGCACAGCACACTGCCCGATCCGTCCATAGATATATCTGCAGATATATCTATCAGTGTGTACCTGCCATAAGAGACACCTATTCCAAACATAAATCTCTTTGCACATTTTCGGTAGTATTCAAGTCTTTCCTTCCCCTTCCACACCCGTTTTGTTTCTGATGATGGGCGTGGTATTATCATTTCAGCTCACTACCCCTAGGGTAGTGAGGGCGCCCGAACCCTTTACGCAGCTAAATGGCATTACTATGGGCACGATATGCGCAAAACGGGGATCACTTTAGAAAGGAGATGGGGCGTGATATATAATTTTAATACCACTTTTTTGGTGTGCCCTACCTGCAACATGGTTTTGCCAATATGCAAAGTGCTCCTTTTTTGCTTTTATTGCTAACTCTGTAACAGTCCCACATAACACCATAAAGCCACTAGATGGCAGTATTTAGACACAGTAATAGACAACTAAAATGTCAATGTAAAAAACGATTCCTTAAGGATTCATGATAACAGTACATTCAATGTGAAATTGTATGTCAAGCACCAAGTTACGAAATAACCCAATCAAATCACCCATACTGTGTGTGTGTATATATATATATATATATATATATATATATATATATATATATATCCAATTGTAAAGAAGGCACTCACCAGACTGATATTGAAATGCAAAAAGACGTTTATCGAATCTCACATGAGCGACTTAATCATGGTTGGTCGACGTTTCGGTCCCAAGCCGGACCTTTTTCCAGACCAGTGTGTACAATCGTCAGAATTGTGATTCTGACGATTGTACACACTGGTCTGGAAAAAGGTCCGGCTTGGGACCGAAACGTCGACCAACCATGATTAAGTCGCTCATGTGAGATTCGATAAACGTCTTTTTGCATTTCAATATCAGTCTGGTGAGTGCCTTCTTTACAATTGGATATAATATGGGACCTTGTGGACACAAGTTTTTCCCTGGAACTGCGACACCCCAGCAGATGACATTTATTGTATAGTGAGTGCCACTTCACTTACCTTGGTATATATATATATATATATATATATAACATGTTTCAGAACTGCAAACTGTGTGCAGACAGCGAAAAATGAATAGACAAAAATCATAAGATACGTCCTTCTCACTGTAGCTGACACGTTTACAGTAAGGACACTCAAGTAAGCCTTTCAATGCATTTGACATCTTGCTGTGTTCACGTTTGCAGAAAAGACTTTTATCTGGTTTGTTTTAAAGCCCTCAACAAGGGATACAAAGCTCCAGATTACCGTAAACTACACCTGGTATCCTGGGGCTCAAAATGAATTGTGTTCAGAGAGGACTGGAACACTGATCTCCCTTTCTGTTCGTTGCAGGAAATACAAAGTATTCGAGCGGATGCTGAATGATATCCTGACTGACGAGGCAGAGTAAAGTATTTATAAACCTTATTTTTACTAAAATAATGTGAAAAAGGGTGTTTTCACACCCTTTTCACATTATTTTAGTATCACCTGAATGTATTAAAGGGCACTTGGAGCAGTTTTCATGAAAAACTGCTCCAAACCCTTTAATTCACTTTTTTTTAGTAACCCACATCGCATTCCCCATACTTATAATGGGAAATGTGATGTGGCCAAATTTACTAAAAAAAAACGTGAAAAAATACCACAGTGTGCCCTGTGATAATCTTGCCAGTTCAGGCTGGCGGTATCACAGGGCAGCACTGCGATAATGTGACTTTTGCCCAGCTTTCTCTGCCCCTGGCAGAGAAAGCTGAGCGGGGATCCGGTAGAGTTATCACAGAAGCTGATCACAGTGTAAAAAGGAAAAACAAAACAAAAACCATACTCACCTGTCCAGGGAGCCGGTGTCCGCTGCTGCGGTGAGCGCTGCCGGGCACCAGGTCCCCAATATGCTGCAATGTGACCCCGGTGCTGTAAAGTGACGCTGCAAAGCGGCAGTGCACTTTACAGCATCGGGGGTCACCGCAGCGCACAGGATCCGGCGCCGGGCAGCCTAGCAGAAGCAGCGTGGACCGGCTCCCTGGACTAGTGAGTATATTGATCTTCTTGTGGGGGGTCCGCGGCACGCGGAGGTAGTCGCGATGGGGGGGGGGGTCAACCGGGTGGGGAGGTAGTGGTGATGTCAGCGGGGGCGGCGCATGCGCAGCAGGACATCAGGGTATTTTTTACGAAAAATACCCCGATGATGCTGCTGAGTATCATCACAGGGACAGAGCTTGCCCGCAAGCTCTGTCCCTGCATGTGTTAATTGATACATCCCTGCAATGTAATCAATTATCGCAGTGCGAGTTTGGGCGATAAATAGGCCCCTAAGTGAGAAACTTAAACATGTTTCTATGGAACCCAAACATTTCTAATCTGATCCATAATGCCACACATACCAACAGTTATACATGCCAAATCAGGATAAAATAGGCCTGGCCTTTGACCTGCCTAAGCTTTGTCCGACTTTGTCCAAACTCTGCTCCAGTCCAACCAAACCCTACCTTGGTCCACCCAGAATTGCCTATTTTTATTTGGAACTCCTCCATGAAAATCAGAACAATTGGGAAGTATGCAATCCTCTTCACTTGTAGGTGGCTGATGCCTCAGGGTGCACCTGCAAAGCTGTGTTCTACTACACACGGATCTCTTCTGTCAGTCAGGGTAAGAGCTCACACAAATACGGCCCATGCAGCGGGTAAGCAAGTATACTAGAGATGAGCGCCTGAAATTTTTCGGGTTTTGTGTTTTGGTTTTGGGTTCGGTTCCGCGGCCGTGTTTTGGGTTCGAACGCGTTTTGGCAAAACCTCACCGAATTATTTTTGTCGGATTCGGGTGTGTTTTGGATTCGGGTGTTTTTTTCCAAAAACACTAAAAAACAGCTTAAATCATAGAATTTGGGGGTCATTTTGATCCCAAAGTATTATTAACCTCAAAAACCATAATTTACACTCATTTTCAGTCTATTCTGAATACCTCACACCTCACAATATTATTTTTAGTCCTAAAATTTGCACCGAGGTCGCTGTGTGAGTAAGATAAGCGACCCTAGTGGCCGACACAAACACCGGGCCCATCTAGGAGTGGCACTGCAGTGTCACGCAGGATGTCCCTTCCAAAAAACCCTCCCCAAACAGCACATGACGCAAAGAAAAAAAGAGGCGCAATGAGGTAGCTGTGTGAGTAAGATTAGCGACCCTAGTGGCCGACACAAACACCGGGCCCATCTAGGAGTGGCACTGCAGTGTCACGCAGGATGGCCCTTCCAAAAAACCCTCCCCAAACAGCACATGACGCAAAGAAAAAAAGAGGCGCAATGAGGTAGCTGACTGTGTGAGTAAGATTAGCGACCCTAGTGGCCGACACAAACACCGGGCACATCTAGGAGTGGCACTGCAGTGTCACGCAGGATGTCCCTTCCAAAAAACCCTCCCCAAACAGCACATGACGCAAAGAAAAAAAGAGGCGCAATGAGGTAGCTGTGTGAGTAAGATTAGCGACCCTAGTGGCCGACACAAACACCGGGCCCATCTAGGAGTGGCACTGCAGTGTCACGCAGGATGTCCCTTCCAAAAAACCCTCCCCAATCAGCACATGATGCAAAGAAAAAGAAAAGAAAAAAGAGGTGCAAGATGGAATTATCCTTGGGCCCTCCCACCCACCCTTATGTTGTATAAACAAAACAGGACATGCACACTTTAACCAACCCATCATTTCAGTGACAGGGTCTGCCACACGACTGTGACTGATATGACGGGTTGGTTTGGACCCCCCCCAAAAAAGAAGCAATTAATCTCTCCTTGCACAAACTGGCTCTACAGAGGCAAGATGTCCACCTCATCTTCACCCTCCGATATATCACCGTGTACATCCCCCTCCTCACAGATTATCAATTCGTCCCCACTGGAATCCACCATCTCAGCTCCCTGTGTACTTTGTGGAGGCAATTGCTGCTGGTCAATGTCTCCGCGGAGGACTTGATTATAATTCATTTTAATGAACATCATCTTCTCCACATTTTCTGGATGTAACCTCGTACGCCGATTGCTGACAAGGTGAGCGGCGGCACTAAACACTCTTTCGGAGTACACACTTGTGGGAGGGCAACTTAGGTAGAATAAAGCCAGTTTGTGCAAGGGCCTCCAAATTGCCTCTTTTTCCTGCCAGTATAAGTACGGACTGTGTGACGTGCCTACTTGGATGCGGTCACTCATATAATCCTCCACCATTCTATCAATGTTGAGAGAATCATATGCAGTGACAGTAGACGACATGTCCGTAATCGTTGTCAGGTCCTTCAGTCCGGACCAGATGTCAGCATCAGCAGTCGCTCCAGACTGCCCTGCATCACCGCCAGCGGGTGGGCTCGGAATTCTGAGCCTTTTCCTCGCACCCCCAGTTGCGGGAGAATGTGAAGGAGGAGATGTTGACAGGTCGCGTTCCGCTTGACTTGACAATTTTGTCACCAGCAGGTCTTTCAACCCCAGCAGACCTGTGTCTGCCGGAAAGAGAGATCCAAGGTAGGCTTTAAATCTAGGATCGAGCACGGTGGCCAAAATGTAGTGCTCTGATTTCAACAGATTGACCACCCGTGAATCCTTGTTAAGCGAATTAAGGGCTGCATCCACAAGTCCCACATGCCTAGCGGAATCGCTCCGTGTTAGCTCCTTCTTCAATGCCTCCAGCTTCTTCTGCAAAAGCCTGATGAGGGGAATGACCTGACTCAGGCTGGCAGTGTCTGAACTGACTTCACGTGTGGCAAGTTCAAAGGGCATCAGAACCTTGCACAACGTTGAAATCATTCTCCACTGCACTTGAGACAGGTGCATTCCATCTCCTATATCGTGCTCAATTGTATAGGCTTGAATGGCCTTTTGCTGCTCCTCCAACCTCTGAAGCATATAGAGGGTTGAATTCCACCTCGTTACCACTTCTTGCTTCAGATGATGGCAGGGCAGGTTCAGTAGTTTTTGGTGGTGCTCCAGTCTTCTGTACGTGGTGCCTGTACGCCGAAAGTGTCCCGCAATTTTTCTGGCCACCGACAGCATCTCTTGCACGCCCCTGTCGTTTTTTAAAAAATTCTGCACCACCAAATTCAAGGTATGTGCAAAACATGGGACGTGCTGGAATTTGCCCATATTTAATGCACACACAATATTGCTGGCGTTGTCCGATGCCACAAATCCACAGGAGAGTCCAATTGGGGTAAGCCATTCCGCGATGATCTTCCTCAGTTGCCGTAAGAGGTTTTCAGCTGTGTGCGTATTCTGGAAAGCGGTGATACAAAGCGTAGCCTGCCTAGGAAAGAGTTGGCGTTTGCGAGATGCTGCTACTGGTGCCGCCGCTGCTGTTCTTGCGGCGGGAGTCCATACATCTACCCAGTGGGCTGTCACAGTCATATAGTCCTGACCCTGCCCTGCTCCACTTGTCCACATGTCCGTGGTTAAGTGGACATTGGGTACAACTGCATTTTTTAGGACACTGGTGAGTCTTTTTCTGACGTCCGTGTACATTCTCGGTATCGCCTGCCTAGAGAAGTGGAACCTAGATGGTATTTGGTAACGGGGGCACACTGCCTCAATAAATTGTCTAGTTCCCTGTGAACTAACGGCGGATACCGGACGCACGTCTAACACCAACATAGTTGTCAAGGACTCAGTTATCCGCTTTGCAGTAGGATGACTGCTGTGATATTTCATCTTCCTCGCAAAGGACTGTTGAACAGTCAATTGCTTACTGGAAGTAGTACAAGTGGGCTTACGACTTCCCCTCTGGGATGACCATCGACTCCCAGCGGCAACAACAGCAGCGCCAGCAGCAGTAGGCGTTACACGCAAGGATGCATCGGAGGAATCCCAGGCAGGAGAGGACTCGTCAGACTTGCCAGTGACATGGCCTGCAGGACTATTGGCATTCCTGGGGAAGGAGGAAATTGACACTGAGGGAGTTGGTTGGGTGGTTTGCGTGAGCTTGGTTACAAGAGGAAGGGATTTACTGGTCAGTGGACTGCTTCCGCTGTCACCCAAAGTTTTTGAACTTGTCACTGACTTATTATGAATGCGCTGCAGGTGACGTATAAGGGAGGATGTTCCGAGGTGGTTAACGTCCTTGCCCCTACTTATTACAGCTTGACAAAGGGAACACACGGCTTGACACCTGTTGTCCGCATTTCTGGTGAAATACCTCCACACCGAAGAGCTGATTTTTTTGGTATTTTCACCTGGCATGTCAACGGCCATATTCCTCCCACGGACAACAGGTGTCTCCCCGGGTGCCTGACTTAAACAAACCACCTCACCATCAGAATCCTTCTGGTCAATTTCCTCCCCAGCGCCAGCAACACCCATATCCTCCTCATCCTGGTGTACTTCAACACTGACATCTTCAATCTGACTATCAGGAACTGGACTGCGGGTGCTCCTTCCAGCACTTGCAGGGGGCATGCAAATAGTGGAAGGCGCATGCTCTTCACGTCCAGTGTTGGGAAGGTCAGGCATCGCAACCGACACAATTGGACTCTCCTTGTGGATTTGGGATTTCAAAGAACGCACAGTTCTTTGCGGTGCTTTTGCCAGCTTGAGTCTTTTCAGTTTTCTAGCGAGAGGCTGAGTGCTTCCATCCTCATGTGAAGCTGAACCACTAGCCATGAACATAGGCCAGGGCCTCAGCCGTTCCTTGCCACTCCGTGTGGTAAATGGCATATTGGCAAGTTTACGCTTCTCCTCCGACAATTTTATTTTAGGTTTTGGAGTCCTTTTTTTTCTGATATTTGGTGTTTTGGATTTGACATGCTCTGTACTATGACATTGGGCATCGGCCTTGGCAGACGACGTTGCTGGCATTTCATCGTCTCGGCCATGACTAGTGGCAGCAGCTTCAGCACGAGGTGGAAGTGGATCTTGATCTTTCCCTAATTTTGGAACCTCAACTTTTTTGTTCTCCATATTTTATAGGCAGAACTAAAAGGCACCTCAGGTAAACAATGGAGATGGATGGATTGGATACTAGTATACAATTATGGACGGACTGCCACGGTTAGGTGGTATAAAAAAACCACGGTTAGGTGGTATATATTGTAATACAATTATGGATGGACGGACTGCCTGCCGAGTGCCGACACAGAGGTAGCCACAGCCGTGAACTACCGCACTGTACACTGGTTGATAAAGAGATAGTAGTATACTCGTAACAACTAGTATGACTGACTATGACGGTATAAAGAATGAAAAAAAAACCACGGTTAGGTGGTATATATTGTAATACAATTATGGATGGACGGACTGCCTGCCGAGTTCCGACACAGAGGTAGCCACAGCCGTGAACTACCGCACTGTACACTGGTTGATAAAGAGATAGTAGTATACTCGTAACAACTAGTATGACTGACTATGACGGTATAAAGAATGAAAAAAAAACCACGGTTAGGTGGTATATATTATAATACAATTATGGATGGACGGACTGCCTGCCGAGTGCCGACACAGAGGTAGCCACAGCCGTGAACTACCGCACTGTACACTGGTTGATAAAGAGATAGTAGTATACTCGTAACAACTAGTATGACTGACTATGACGGTATAAAGAATGAAAAAAAAACCACGGTTAGGTGGTATATATTATAATACAATTATGGATGGACGGACTGCCTGCCGACTGCCGACACAGAGGTAGCCACAGCCGTGAACTTCCGCACTGTACACTGGTTGATAAAGAGATAGTAGTATACTCGTAACAACTAGTATGACACTATGACGGTATAAAGAATGAAAAAAAAACCACGGTTAGGTGGTATATATTATAATACAATTATGGATGGACGGACTGCCTGCCGACTGCCGACACAGAGGTAGCCACAGCCGTGAACTACCGCACTGTACACTGGTTGATAAAGAGATAGTAGTATACTCGTAACAACTAGTATGACACTATGACGGTATAAAGAATGAAAAAAAAACCACGGTTAGGTGGTATATATTATAATAATACAATTATGGATGGACGGACTGCCTGCCGACTGCCGACACAGAGGTAGCCACAGCCGTGAACTACCGCACTGTACACTGGTTGATAAAGAGATAGTAGTATACTCGTAACAACTAGTATGACTATGACGACGGTATAAAGAAAGAAAAAAAAATACCACGGTTAGGTGGTATATAATTATACAATTATGGATGGACGGACTGCCTGCCGAGTGCCGACTGCCGACACAGAGGTAGCCACAGCCGTGAACTACCGCACTGTACTGTGTCTGCTGCTAATATAGACTGGTTGATAAAGAGATAGTATACAACAATATACTACTATACTGGTGGTCAGGCACTGGTCACCACTAGTCACACTGGCAGTGGCACTCCTGCAGCAAAAGTGTGCACTGTTTAATTTTAAATTAATATAATATTATGTACTCCTGGCTCCTGCTATAACAACCTGCAGTGCTCCCCAGTCTCCCCCACAATTATTATAAGCTTTTATACATTGATGTGCAGCACACTGGGCTGAGCTGAGTGCACACAGACTGAGTCACACTGTGTGACTGCTGTGTATCGTTTTTTTCAGGCAGAGAACGGATATAGCAGAGAACGGATATATTAAATAAAAGTTAACTTAACAACAACTGCACTGGTCACTGTGGTAAACTCTGTCTGCACAATCTCTCTCTCTCTCTCTCTCTTCTAATCTATTCTAATGGAGAGGACGCCAGCCACGTCCTCTCCCTATCAATCTCAATGCACGTGTGAAAATGGCGGCGACGCGCGGCTCCTTATATAGAATCCGAGTCTCGCGAGAATCCGACAGCGTCATGATGACGTTCGGGCGCGCTCGGGTTAACCGAGCAAGGCGGGAAGATCCGAGTCGCTCGGACCCGTGAAAAAAAAAGTGAAGTTCGTGCGGGTTCGGATTCAAAGAAACCGAACCCGCTCATCTCTAAAGTATACACCTGTCATCTTTTGCACCTAGCGGAAATACACCCTGGTGATGATGGTTTGTAGTCATATGATACCCATGCAGAAGTGGCCACTTACCCAGGTGCATACAGCTGGACATATGGGTGAAAATACACTGTGTCCGTGCAAGTCTCTTTTAAGTAATGTACTCCCAATATGCTACCATCCCTGCATCAGCCTCTAAAGGTCACGCACTGTGATTATGCTGCCAGCAAAAGGTAACATATTGCTTATGTGCCATTCTGCATTTTGGTTTACACGGACACCATTGATTACTTGTTCATTTCAAGAGCTAAACAATTAACATAATTTGGAAATTAGTGCTTTTCATTAAAGGTCTTTGTGCTGTGGCAGAACAATTTATATTTTTTATGTTTGAACACATCCATAGACATTGTTAGCCGTTGATAAATAAATAGAATCTCACACTCAGCCCTATACAAATCAGCAACAGTCTGATTTCACTGTTGCAGAAATAAACTGCTTATTCTACAGAGCCGCATGGAAACAGCTGACATGGTGAAGGTCAGAGTGTGAAATCAAATCTTGATTGGAAATATATTTGATTAATCCTCTTATTAGATTTTGACAGGAGACTCAAAAATGCCAGTATAGGTATGAGGTGAGGTAATATGGTTTCCCAGATAACATATTAGTTCCACTGGACACTGGCTGCTTGTGTTTTCACTAGGTATGTCCTTGTACAGACTTTCATGCTGTCATATAGTCATTTACAAATAGCAGTATTTTCAATAGAAATGATGGTATAGGTATACTAGTACAGGTATA
This sequence comes from Pseudophryne corroboree, assembly GCF_028390025.1. Taxonomy (NCBI): domain Eukaryota; kingdom Metazoa; phylum Chordata; class Amphibia; order Anura; family Myobatrachidae; genus Pseudophryne; species Pseudophryne corroboree. The sequence continues at coordinate 316,548,121 of NC_086445.1, forward strand.
TAGTTATTTCCTATGTGTATACTTTTACTATTCTGTTATACAGGGGCATACACTGTCAACGCTTGGAAAGAAATACTGTGGAGAGAGATTAACTACCAACCAATCCGCTCCTGTCACTTTACAGGCTGTGTTTGAAAAATGACAGGAGCTGATTGGTTGGTAGTTTATCTCTCTCCACGTTATCACTCTCCAAGCACAGAGCCGGCCCTAGCCAATATGATGCCCTAGGCAAGATTTTGGCTGGTGCCCCCCAAGCACCACCACTGGTTCCGCCTCTGACCTTGCACCTCTTTCCCAGCACCATCACCCCTCATCCATAGCAGTCCTTATTTTGGGGTTTGTACCCCCTATATTTTAAATAGGAACAGTTCGCACATTTGGCGCACAGCCCAAAAAGGAGTGTGTTTTTGCTGGCAAGGGGCATGGCCACACAATAGTAACCCCAATTCCAATTACACCACTCAGTACTGCAACTTTATTCACATTTGATCATGCGATAATGTCCATAATTCATATTACATCCCACAGTAGTGTCACTTTACCTTATAAACGTTACTCCTCACAGTAGAGCCCCTTATTCACATTACATCACACTGAATTGCTCCTTATTCACATTACACCACACCATATTGCTCTTTATTCACATTAGACGACACAGTAGTGCCCTTTCTATACGCAACGCTACATAGTAGAGCACCTTATACACATAATGCCACACAGTAATGCCCCTTACACATATGAGACACATTATTATTGTCCTTATAAACATAATGTGCCTTACACATATGCTGCACATTATTAATGCCCTTATACACATAATAACACACATAGTGCCCCTTACACATATGTTGCACATTATTAATGCATTTTTACATGACACACATAATGCTCCTTACACATATTCTGAACACTACTGCACAACCAACCCAATCACATGCACACAGCACTCACACTGCCACTAACACTGTGACCTCTGCCTCTGCTTGGATACAGATGTGTCCTCATAAATCTTGCCTCAATGCTAATGTCGGGCACTTTTTATTTTATGAAAATGCATCTTATTTGCATTGCTATGTGGTTAGGATGCACAACCAGCGTCTGCTGATTAAAATGATATGCAGCATGCCTATATACTGTGGGAGACTGTGGCTGTATCTGCATATGAAATGTTACACACAGAATATAGGCATGCCGCATATCATTTTAATCAGCAGAAGCTGCTGATGCCCCTAGGCATATCAAATGCCCTAGGCAATTGCCTAGTTTGCCTATGCCTATGGCCGGCTCTGTCCATGCATTAATGCATATGCCCCATTATGTACATCATGTACAGTTTATGGGGGCAAGCAACCTCTATGGGCTTATATATAGTATACACATGTACACTTTGCATTTACAGTACAGTCAGTCTGAGCAGCTGTCAAGATAAAGCTCATTAATGTCTATAGCAAACGCAATGTCTATACACACTGACAATTTCTAAACTATTTGTTGCGTTCATGGTCTGTCATCTGTTTGGGAACATGTCAGTTTGTACTTATATAATGGCTGCTATAGACATTCATTATCTGTACTCTGACAGCCTGTCTATCTGCAGTGTGCAAAGCAAGCACCTGTGTACATCTACTAATAAGGGGTCTATTTACTAAGCCTTGAATGGAGATAAAGCGGACGGTGATAAAGTACCAGCCAATCGCCTACTAACTGTCATTTTTCAAACCCTACTTGTGACATGGCAGCTAGGAGTTGATTGGCTGGTCATTTATCTCCTGCTTTATAACTAATACACGTTTTATAACTAATACAAGTTACAGCAATCCTACATTCAGATGATAAAGAACAACTGCAATCTAAGGTTTTCTTTTTTTTTACTAAAAAACACAATATGCGAACGTGTTGTGTGTTACCAACTTGGAGTGCTCCATCTAGTCAGGTCCGTATTATGCTTTATGGGGGCCTAGGGCATAGTGGACCAAGAAAGCACTAGTGCTATTTCAAAAGAGAAAAGGAAAGGAAGGCCGATTACACTGTGATAAAAGAAGTCAGCAGGTGTCCATATGAATTCTGAAAGTGTACATGATGGCATACTATAAGCTCTGCTTCTCAAACGTCAACTGCAGTAGGGTAAAGGACTGAAGTGTCTGATGGGGCCTAAAATACTGGAAAGTCTAGGCAGTGGTGTCACAAGGGGGGTGCGGCCCGCACCCAGGTGTCACCCGCAGAGGGGTGACACCAAAGTGCCAGCTCCTGCTCCGTGACAGGAGCTGTGTGCTGCACTGTAACATTACGTGCAGCAACTCAGTTTCTGTCGCCATGTAAGAGCAGGCAACAGACACGCTATTGCCCGGGGGCAGCCCGCAACTTCCGAACCCCTGGAGTGACGAAAACGCGGGTCGGAGTGTTTAGCCACACTCCCTCCAGCAAAGTCACGCCCATCCCAAGGGTCACCTGTTTAGCCACACCCCCTCCCTTGAAGCCACTCTCCTTTCACGCCCACGGCCGCTCCGGGTGCAAAGGAGGTGAGTGACGCCTCTGAGCCTAGGGGCCCTGAAACAGGTTAATACGGCCCTGCATCCAGTCAGCCTACTATAGAAGAAAATATTACTTACAGTAGCAGTATTCCTGGATACAGATGGCAAAGTTGACATGAGGTTTTGAAGTGATATTTTCTCTCCTCCCACCATGCATATTCCAGCTGGACCCGCAAACATGTAATGCACAGGACAGACAATTAGAAGCATTTTCTACAACAAAAATGCACATTATTGGTGTTTCTGATTCAGTAGCAACATTGGAAATGAAAGTTGCTCACTTACTACATGAAGGCCCTTCGTCATCATAGAAAATAGTTTTCCTTCAGAGTTTTGCTGAACATGTACAGTATATATACTCAGGGCTTAAAGTGGTCCTGGAGAGGTGGTGGAACTCATTTACCCCACCACCTGCTCCTTCACCTCCCCTTAGGCGGATCCAGGGCCAGTGCTAAGATTTTAGGTACCCGCATGCAAACTATTAATTTGTGCATTACCTCTCATACTTTATAAAGGGATAATGGTCTCACAAGGAAGGGGCGTGGTCACACAATAGTACCCCCAATTCAAATTACTCTACACAGTAGCACAATGTTGTCCCAATTACACCGCATGTAGTGCACCTGATTCATATTACACCACATAGTAGTGCCCCTTATTCACATTACAACACAAAGTAGTGCCCCTTATTCACATTATGTCACTCAGTAGTGCCCTTTATTCATATTACTCTACACAGTGGTACCACATATACACGTTGTGGAATTACTGTGCAAGACATGGAGGAGGGGGAACTGGTTCCCCCTACAATTACAGGTGGTGGAACCCAGTTCCACCTCGTTCCCTCCCACTTTAACCCCTGTATATACTATAGAAGGGATGTAGTTGGCATCTTTATGGTTAGTTAAGCCAGCGGTCAGTAGACCGGCGCTAAATTCCCAACACCGGAATCCCTAAAGTCATCATCCTGAACCTAAGTATGTCGGGGAAGGTTAGGGATAGAGGGCCTAATTCAGACCTGATCGCTAGCAAGCTATTTTTGCACTGCTGCAATCAGATAGTCACCACCTACAGGGGGAGTGTATTTTAGCTGTGCAAGTGTGCAAACGCATGTGTAGCAGAGCTGTACAAACAGATTTTGTGCAATCTCTGCACAGCCCAGGACTTACTCAGCCGCTGCAATTACATCAGCCTGTCTGGGATCGGAATGGACGTCAAGAACCCTCCCTGCAAACGCATGGATACGCCTGCGTTTTTCCAGACACTCGCTGAAAATGGTCAGTTGACACCCACAAACGCCCTCTTCCTGTCAATCTCCTTGCGATCGCCCATGCAAACGGATCCATCGCACAAACCCATCACTGAGCGGCGATCCGCTTTGTACCCGTGCGACACGGTGCATACGCATGCACAGTTTGTGCCTGATTGCCTGCTATGTGAAAACGCACAGCAGTGCTCAGGTCTGCATTACCCCCAGAATGCGGGAGTTGAGGGTTAGGGATAGGCAGTAGGGGGAGGGTTAGGCTGCGGGAGGTATGGGTTAGGCACTAGGGGGAGAGTTAGAGTTAGGCTGCGGGAGGTTTAGGGTTAGGGTAAGGCTGTGGGATGGGAGGGTTAGGGTGAGGGGTAGATTTAGCGTATTCACTAAAAAGTGTTGGGATTCTGACAGTTGGGATGCTGCTGTGGGTATTCCAACTGCTGGTATCCTCACTATCGGTATCCCACACCCGACCCCTGTAAAATGTGTAAGCAGATAACATTAAATTAATCTAAAATTCAAGGGTAAACCAGAAAGTGATGCTGTTTATGTAAAGGGATGAAGAGACAGGAATGGAACTGTTTCTCAGAAAGAGCAGACATACAGATGTAGCCATGCATATCTATGCCGCAATATATTAAGCTGAAAGCAAATACATATAGAGCAATAAAAATATCACTATTAAAAATATATAATCACAGATTACCTATCATTAGCTAGGACACTAATCCCTGAATGTTCGTTAAGTCCCCTAGGTGTTATAGTACCCAAACGGAAAATCCAGCGTGCTTCACATTGTAATAATATTATTACAATAATATTGCTCTATATGTATTTGCTTTCAGCTTAATATATTCACTAGACCTTATGCTACCTTGATTGATTAGGTCAGTATTCGACATTGCATTTGTTTAGCTATCATAGCAGTATTTCTGCTTAATACATCCATGCTATCTCGGCTTATCGGGACAATATGGTTCACAGTATGTTGTACAGTTTATGTAGGAGGATTCTTGTTAGGCACTTGTATGTCAGCTAGCGATACTGTTTTTGCCTGCCATCTCTATATGTATGTGTTTGTATATGATTGTTATTGTTTTGATGTTGCCTTGGCTACGGGCGCCGTCTGACGCTCTCTGTAGTCCGTCATGACGTCACCCTCGATGCGCCCGCCGGGTGTGCAGTCCCGCCGTAGCGCTCGGTCTTCACGTGGTGATCACCTATTTAAGGTATGTTGTGTTTACTGTGTTTGTATTACCTGACGAAAATGCCACAGTATTAAAACGGGCATTGAAACGTTGTATTTCTACCTAAGTCTCAAGTGTCAATCATTGGAGTGCCGCACCACCTCTGCTGTTTATATATGTGTGTGTGTGTGTGTGTGTGTGTGTGTGTGTGTGTGTGTGTGTGTGTGTGAGTGTCTGCCTGGGGGTAAATTTTTGGTATTATTACAATGTATTAGTGATTCATGGAACAAAGTAAATATTACATTTTACAATAAATGTTAATTAAATAGGTTATGGGATCAGATTAGCATGTATTAGGCTCTTTGATAGACAGGACTATCTTGCCAAAAGACGCTATCATCATGTCCCATGGAGATTGTGAATACATACACGCGCATGTATTCCCTAGAAATTGCGTCATTCACTTATTCTGCAGAGAAGATGATGTGGTTATATTATATGATGTGGAACTTTTAAACAGATTTATAACTAATAATTTTATCTTAATCAAACAATGTTCTGATTAAAGTAAAAAATTAACATTTATATTAGATATATCATCTATTTTAACAAAATAAAACAGTTGAGAAATAATAAGAATTATATCACCAAATAAGGAGGATTGATTGAAGATTGTTTATAGTCTTCCGGGTTTGATCCTGTTGAACATTCCTTGGTGTATTCTTCCACCAAAAATTAAAAACAAATAAATAACATTAATAACCTAAATTAGTTACATTATTTTTAGAGATTAAAAATATTAAAATGTATAATATTTTATAAAGTTAAATATTACATATCACTTAGTTGCTTTTTTACTTACCAGAGATTATTAGAACCTGTCATTGTATGATCCATAGGATTTAAAAAAAAAAAAAAAATTAACCTAATTTAACTTTTGATTTTTTAAACTAAATCAAACATTAACAGTGTTTTGAACTTGAAAATAAATTTTTAAAAGTGATAGTGACTAGGGACTTAGTCATATTTAAGATAGAAGGCAATGGAACGGAGAAATTCCACCAAATCCACATTCCCAAGCTGAGATACGCATTTCTGGAGAGCTTCCTCACGATTTTTGTGTTCGCGCTTTTGTGGTGTTTTGAGAACATTAAAAGTCACTTTTTCAATAAGGCTCTTTGTTACTTTTTGCTCCTTGTGAAAAGCCATTATAACTTTGTAGAGCCCAAGTTTTTTTTCTCCAAGGACTATGTTCCACCTTCTGTGCCAGCCCTCCAACTTGTTTTGGGTTCTTGGAATACCACCAAGCATATTATCATAGACAGACCAAATGCTAGGTGGAAAAAGTGGGGGAGATCTTGTTTGACTTCTGCCACTGGTTCTAATACGTCCCAAAACGTAGGTCTCCTCAAAATAGTTCATTAAAGGGGACACATTGGGTGGCATTATTTTTTTTACTTCTTCAAAGGCAGCAGGAATTTCATCTGGTGGAAGAAAAGCAAGTGCTTGAAGATGCCTTAGTTTCAAACAAAATGAATGGTCACGTCCATATTGTGTTGCAAGTCCAAAAGATTGGATTTTTCTCCAAATGTTTTGTCCTAGATGAAACAGACAACACTTATGTGTGCTGTCAGGAAATACATCCTTTGCAGCTTGTATTGCTGCATTTTCAAAATCAGTTAAAACAAACTGGGGAGCAAACTGGATGTCAAATTGTAAAGCATAATCCTGTAGATCTTCCAGAAATCTAGTATAGCAATCTTGGCTCTTGCTACTCAGCAATCCATAAACAAGTGGAACAAATCTTTGTGTTGATTCATCTGTTCCAATCATAGCATGAATGGAATATATCTGACGGAATAAGGTGGGGCAAGTTTTAAAAGTGCCATCCATAACCCAACAAGCTGCTTCATGAAGTTTTCTTAAGTTGACTTCAGTAGTAAATAAAAGGATTCGTTCATTATGGAAAGCGGTGTCCTTTGCCAAAAATTGAATGTCATCGATGTGGGACAAATGTTGTGGGATATCAATTTGATCCAGGGAGGTCGGTTCTGGAGGGCAATCTTCTCTCCTGGCTCTTTTTACTAGTTGTTGTAGACATTCCCCGTTGGGCATACAGGGAGCACTTGTTGATGGCATATCTGTAGTTACAGATTGAATGATGACAGATGGGGGATCATTGGTATCCCGAGCACGTTGTTTGATAGCTGCCTGAGCTAAAGCCACATCAGTTTTCTCAGGTTTAGGGGCATGGTTATGTTCTCCATGAGTGTTGAGCTGATGCTGTCCAGCCACAATCGTGGTCTTAGCAAAGCAAGCGCAAGGTCCTGTCTGACGCTCCGTGCAGTGCCAATACACCACATCACCGCGCTGCTTGTTCTTTGCAAGAAGGTAGCCATCGATGTTCAGTAGCATTCCTTTACGGGAAGGAACAAAACGAAAAGGTGATTCTTCTGCCATTGTTGAATAAAAATCGGTAGGACATGGATAAACCACAGAATACTTGAATCTGATAAATGGATGAAAGTATATATCCCACTGTGTTTTGAAATTCCTATTTATTGCTTTGAAAGAAGGAGGAGTTATTAATAATAACGTTTGGCTTAGTGGACCAATGGAAATGTCGTATTTAAAAAAAAAACGGGAAGACAAATAATGTTTGAATTTAAGAAAAGGTACTATTTTGTTTGTTGAATATAAACGAAATATAGTGTTTTATCACATTTCAGAGAAAAATATTATTTACAGAAAAAAACGTGGTGCGATGTAGAAGGGGTTTGGGGTGCACAGAAGGTAAAGTGGGTGCACATCCATTATGGTTGATGACTGCAGGATGGTACTGCCATTTGCAGGAATGCTGTGAGGGATTGAAGGGCAGGCTGGGAGCTGTAGTGCCATGGCTTAAAGTAGCGGCGGGGGTTGAGGTTTGGACGGGGACCGTCAGGAGTGTATCTAAGGGTCCGGGGGCCCCTGGTAAAGTAAGGGGCTGGCACCCCCACCCCACCCCCTACACACTTTTGAAATAAGGTGCGAGTATTGGAAATAGGGCATGGTCTTGTGGGGGAAGGGCGTGGACACAATAGTACTTCCAATTCAAATTATGCCACACAGTAGTGTCCCTCATACACATTACACCGCACAGTAGTGTCTCGTATTCACGTTACACCATCCCTCCCCCCTAACCCTAACCCACCTTTCCCACAGCCTGACCCTAGCCCCCCACCCCCAGCCTCTTCAGTGGTGCCTAACCCTAGCCCACCCTTCCTAATCTCCCTCCCTGCAGCCTAACCCTCCCTCCCTCTCAGCCTAACCTTAACCTTCCCACACGGCTTGCCAGTGTGGACTTTGGCACCAACTCGATGCGGATTCTGGCTTTCTGCATCGCTATCTATGTTGGGATGCCAGCATCAGCATTCCGAGCAGTTTCACGATGCTGGTGTCAGCTTTCCGACCGCCAGGATGCCAAACGCCTTAATGTCTCATATGTCACCCCTGCCTGAACTTCCTCCTTCCCTTACTTACCTTTTTGCACCTCTCATGCCTCCTGATCCTCTTTAGCCCTGTAGTTTTCAGTCCCTCATTCCATCTCTCAGTCTCACCCCCCTCACTCCCTCCCCCTATCACAAATGTACCACACTCCCACCTTCCATCTCCCACATCACACCTGTACCTCACTCCCACCTTCCATCTCCCACACCTCTTCTTCACTCCCACCTTCCGTCTCCCCTGCACCTCGCTTCCACCTTCCATCTCCCCTGCACCTCGCTCCCACCTTACATTTCTCAAACCTCGTCTTCAATCCCACCTTCCATCTCCCCTGCACCACGCTCCCACCTTCCACCTCCCCTGCACCTTGCTCCCACCTTCCATCTCCCCTGCAACTCGCTCCCACCTTCCATCTCCCCTGCATCTCGCTCCCACCTTCCATCTTTCACACCACTTCTTCACTCCAGCCTTCTGTCTCCCCTGCACCTCGCTCCCACCTTCCACCTCCCCTGTACCTCGCTCCTACCTTCCATCTCCCCTGCACCTCGCTCCCACCTTCCATCTCCCCTGCACCTCGCTCCCACCTTACATTTCTCACACCTCTTCTTCACTCCCGCCTTCCGTCTCCCCTGCACCTCGCTCCCACCTTCCACCTCCCCTGCACCTCGCTCCCACCTTCCGTCTCCCACATCACACCTGTACCTCACTCCCACCTTCCATCTCCCACACCTCTTCTTCACTCCCACCTTCCGTCTCTCCTGCACCTCGCTCCCACCTTACATTTCTCAAACCTCGTCTTCAATCCCACCTTCCATCTCCCCTGCACCTCGCTCCCACCTTCCACCTCCCATGCACCTTGCTCCCACCTTCCATCTCCCCTGCACCTCGCTCCCACCTTCCATCTCCCCTGCACCTTGCTCCCACCTTCCATCTCTCACACCACTTCTTCACTCCAGCCTTCTGTCTCCCCTGCACCTCGCTCCCACCTTCCACCTCCCCTGCACCTCGCTCCTACCTTCCATCTCCCCTGCACCTCGCTCCCACCTTACATTTCTCACACCTCTTCTTCACTCCCACCTTCCGTCTCCCCTGCACCTCGCTCCCACCTTCCACCTCCCCTGCACCTCGCTCCCACCTTCCGTCTCCCACACCTGTACCTTGCTCCCACCTTCCACCTCCCCTGCACCTTGCTCCCACCTTCCATCTATCACACCTCTTCTTCACTCCCGCCTTCCGTCTCCCCTGCACCACGCTCCCACCTTCCACCTCCCCTGCACCTCGCTCCCACCTTCCACCTCCCCTGCACCTCGCTCCCACCTTCCACCTCCCCTACACCTCGCTCCCACCTTCCACCTCCCCTGCACCTCGCTCCCACCTTCCACCTCCCCTGCACCTTGCTCCCACCTTCCATCTCCCCTGCACCTCGCTCCCACCTTCCACCTCCCCTGCACCTCGCTCCCACCTTCCACCTCCCCTGCACCTTGCTCCCACCTTCCATCTCCCCTGCACCTCGCTCCCACCTTCTATCTCCCCTGCACCTCGCTCCCACCTTCCGTCTCCCACACCTGTACCTTGGTCCCACCTTCTATCTCCCCCACACCTCACTCCCACCTTCCATGTCTCACACCTGTACCTTGCTCCCACCTTCTATCCCCCACACCTGCACCTCACTCTCACTTTCCATCTCTCACACTAGTACATTGCTCCCTCAGATTATTAGCCCCTAGTACAGGGATCCCCCTTCCTCTCAGATACATTATCTCCCTTAGCACAGAATAGCCAGCTCCTCCCAATATAGAAGATTCCCCCATCCCCCTGTGACAGATCTTCCCCTATCAGCCAGTACATCTCACGCACAGAACCTTCTCCTGGTATGCGGTGTCTGCTCCATTGGCAGGTTAGGAACCACGGCAGACAGTGTCACATTGGGAGCCGGGAAGAGATGGTACCCGCACATTGTGATTGCATATTGTGTATTATGTGTAATTAGTCAGCAAGTGCTGGCCAGGGCTGGTTCTATATTAAATATTTGTGCAGTGTCTGACTAGGCATGTGGGCGGTGTCCAACATCAGGGTGTCTCTGTGCACACATGCCACCCACCGTGTGCATGCCTATGCCCCCTCCCCCATAGCAGAGCAATTAGCCCCCTGAATCCCCCTGCCCCATGTGTCTCTGCCTTATGCCCTACCCCCTAAGAGCAGTGTTAGCAGCTGCTCCTACACCCCCATGTCTCCCCCCTATAACAGTGTCATACTCCCCTGTGCCCCCACTTTCCATAGTTCTCCCCCTCATAGCAGTGTCATTACTCCCTTCCCCCACTCCCCATAGGTCTCCCACTCCCACATAGCGGTGTCATTACCCCCTTCCCCCACTCCTCATAGGTCTCCCACTCCCACATAGCAGTGTCATTACCCCCTTCCCCCACTCCCCATAGGTCTCCCACTCCCACATAGCAGTGTCATTACCCCCTTCCCCCACTCCCCATAGGTCTCCCACTCCCACATAGCGGTGTCATTACCCCCCTTCCCCCACTCCCCGTAGGTCTCCCACTCCCACATAGCAGTGTCATTACCCCCCTTCCCCCACTCCTCATAGGTCTCCCCCGCATAGCATTGTTATTAGCCACCTTCCTCTCCCCATAAGTCCCCCGTTTGCCCCATCCATATCTTACCTTTGTGCTGTGATGCTGCAGTGCTGGGGCAGGGTTCTGGCTCCGCAGGCTCAGTGCCTGGCTTCCTCTGCAGCTGCCGTCTGTGCTCAGCCACAGGGCAGGCAGAAAGTGAAAGTAAAGTCACTTCCTGCCTATGTGAGCAGAGGTCCGGCTCTGTGTGCTGCTGCTGCTGCAGCCTCCGTCCTAAAGGGCCCCATGCACTAGAACGATAATGCCCGATTTCACCCCAATTTGGGCATTCGGGACGATATATTGGGTGAAATCGGGAATTTTCGTTGTGCTCTACAGTCTACACCCGATCTGATCCGATGCGCGTTCCCGTGAGCATCGGATCGGATCACCCTAGAGTCGACATATCACGAGTGCTGCACTCGTGATATGTCGGATCCCGCAGGAATGGCTGGGATAGTAAAAGACACACTGTATGCGGTCCTTTTGCATACAATGTATTTTTTACTATCCTGCCGCCCAGGAGGCTGCTGGGATGTTGAAGGGAAATCTTAGATGAAATGACAGAATGTCATGTCGTGTAAGTGTATTGGGCCCTTAACTCTCCTCTCTCCTCCTGGCTGGCTGTGATAACAGAGCTGGCCCTAGCCTTGGGAACGGATGCTCCTGGGCATTCCAGTTGCCCTAGACAGTTGCCTATAATGCCTATTGGCTAGGGCCAGCTCTGGGTGAGAGTATGTTACTGCCGGTGTCCATCAGCACCGCACTGCACTAGTGATCAGACTAGTGTCCGGTAGCACCGCACTTGTAATCAGACTCAAAATAAACTACAGCTCCCAGCAGCCCTTGCTGCCGGGAGCTCCTAGCAACAAGGGCTGCTGGGAGCTGTAGTTTATTTAGAGTCTGATTACAAGTGCGGTGCTGCCGGACACTAGTCTGATCACTAGTGCAGTGCGGTGCTGATGGACACCGGCGCCGCGCCGGCAGTAACAGACTCTCACCAGGTACAATCTGACAGTACTACTCTTCTACCCTTTGGCCGCGGGTGCGGCGCCCCCTCCTTGCATGGCGCCCCTGGCGAGTGCCATCCTGGTCAATAGGTAAATACACCCCTGGGGACCGTCTTAAAGTAGAGCTATAAGTATAGATGGGATGAAGAGGCGCCCCTCGGTCTGGGCGTCTAGAATTAGCGGGTAGGGGGTCAGGCAGTAGAGGGGGTGCAGTGCTGGGAATGGGGGTGCCCATCCCTTCAGGTATATGACTGCAGGGTGGACGTTGGGCCAGGCATTTTCAGTAACGCTGTGAGGGATTGAAGGGCAGGCTGGGAGCTTTAGTGCCACGGCTTAAAGTAGCGGTGGGGGTTGAGGTTTAGACGGGACCGTCTTAAAGTAGACCAGTATGTATCGATGGGATGAAGAGGCGCCCCTAGTTCTGGGAGTCTATAATTAGCGGATAGGGGGTCAGGCAGGAGAGGGGGTGCAGAGCTGGGACTGGGGGTGCCCATCCCTTCAGGTATATGACCAGGGTGGACGTTGGGCCTTGCAGTTTCAGTAACGCTGTGAGTTATTGAAGGGCAGGCTGGGATCTGTAGTGCCATGGATTAAAGTAGCGGCGGGGGTTGAGGTTTAGACGGGGACCGTCTTAAAGTAGACCAGTATGTATCGATGGGATGAAGAGGCGCGCCTAGGTCTGGGAGTCTGGAATTAGCGGCTACTGGGTCCGGGAGGAGAGGGGGTGCAGAGCTGGGACTGGGGGTGCCCATCCATTAAGCTAGATGACTGCAAGCTGGCTGTAGGGTCTTGCATTGCCATGAGCACTACCATGGAATAATGGTCAATTTTTAACCTGCAGTTCCAAGGGTTACTGTGGCGTTGAGGTATGCACTATTACCGGAATGCATCTTTCAAGAGTCATATTTTTTTAATAGTGTGTTAACATTGTGCAAACAACTAAACATACAGAAATAAAAGGGGAGAGGAGTGGAATTGGAGTAGTAGGAAAAATAAGGGTGTGCTGCTGATACTGGCGGTGGAATAAGGGCTGGTGATTTTTTTGTGGAGGATAACGTTGATAATAGGGATGAAAAGATTGGACATATATGTAACTGTTGGATTCATTAGGTGGCACGTGATGTATGTAACAATGGTTAGAGTATCATAGGGGGTTGAGATTTTATCGGGGAATAGTGTTCAGATAGAAGATTGTTTATTGAAGGGGTATATAACAAAGTAATACGGTGAAGATATGATAAGAGTACATAAATCATAAATAAGAATAGTAGGCTGAAAGGACACTGCGATAATAGGAGACTTGTATGTGGTTTGATGAGTCAGGTGTTTAGAGAGAAGACAAGTGGAGCCTGGACAAGATAATATCATTAAGAATGGTTTTGTTACGGTGGTAGTTAATTGAATTATTTTACTTGGAGAGGAAATTTTGTAGACTGACGCCAGTGTGGTGGTGGGGATATTTAAGAAATGAGTGCTAGGAAGATTATATTTCGATAGTGTATAGTGTTTGTGGAGGAGGAGGAGGAGGAGGAGGAGGAGGAGGAGGAGGAGGAGGAGGAGGAGGGAGAATTACGACTTTGGTCATAATTAATCAAAAAATAAAATATGGACTAGACCAAGGAATATTGTGGTATATTGCTGTGCGGAGCATGTCCAAAGGTAGGTTGAGACATACTTAGGGGGGAATAAAAGGGGATGAGGTCAGGCAGGAGAGGAAGTGCAGAGCTGGGACTGGGGGTGCCCATCCCTTCAGGTATGTGACTGCGGGGTGGACGTTGGGCCTGGCATTTTAAGGAACGCTGTGAGGGATTGAAGGGCAGGCTGGGAGCTGTAGTGCCACGGCTTAAAGTAGCGGCGGGCGTTGAGGTTTAGACGGGGACCGTCTTAAAGTAGACCTGTATGTATCGATGGGATGAAGAGGCGCGCCTGGGTTTGGGCGTCTAGAATTAGCGGGTAGGGGGTCAGGCAGGAGAGGGGGTGCAGAGCTGGGACTGGGAGTGCCCATCCCTTCAGGTATATGACTGCAGGGTGGACGTTGGGCTAGGCATTTTCAGTAACGCTGTGAGGGATTGAAGGCCAGGCTGGGAGCTGTAGTGCCACGGCTTAAAGTAGCGGCGGGCGTTGAGGTTTAGACGGGGACCGTCTTAAAGTAGACCTGTATGTATCGATGGGATGAAGAGGCGCGCCTGGGTTTGGGCGTCTAGAATTAACGGGTAGGGGGTCAGGCAGGAGAGGGGGTGCAGAGCTGGGACTGGGGGTGCCTATCCCTTCAGGTATATGACTGCAGGGTGGACGTTAGGCCTTGCAGTTTCAGTAACGCTGTGAGGGATTGAAGGGCAGGCTGAGAGCTGTAGTGCCACGGCTTAAAGTAGCGGCGAGGGTTGAAGTTTAGATGGGGACCGTCTTAAAGTAAACCTATAAGTATAGATGGGATGAAGAGGCGCCCCTCGGTCTGGGCATCTAGAATTAGTGGGTAGGGGGTCAGGCAGGAGATGGGGTACAGAGCTGGGACTGGGGTTGCCCATCCCTTCAGGTATATGACTGCAGGGTGGACGTTAGGCTAGGCATTTTAAGGAACGCTGTGAGGGATTGAAGGCCAGGCTGGGAGCTGTAGTGCAACGGATTAAAGTAGCGACGGGGGTTGAGGTTTGGATGGGGACCGTCTTAAAGTAGACCTATAAGTATAGATGGGATGAAGAGGCTCCCCTCGGTCTGGGCGTCTAGAATTAGTGGGTAGGGGGTCAGGCAGGAGAGGGGGTGCAGAGCTGGGACTGGGGGTGCCCATCCCTTCAGGTATATGACTGCAGGGTGGACGTTGGGCCTTGCAGTTTCAGTAACGCTGTGAGGGATTGAAGGGCAGGCTGGAAGCTGTAGTGCCACGGCTTAAAGTAGCGGCGGGGGTTGAGGTTTAGACGGGGACCGTCTTAAAGTAGACCTATAAGTATAGATGGGATGAAGAGGCGCCCCTCAGTCTGGGCGTCTAGAATTAGCAGGTAGGGGGTCACAGTGGCGCACCCAGGGGGGGGGTTCCGAGTACCCAGAAACCCCCCTCCACTAAAAAAAAAAAAAAAAAATTTTTTTTTTTTAGCTGCATGAGTATTATTAATGACTGTCTAGCGTCCTCTGCAGCCTGCTGTCTTCCTGGTGGCACTTGCAAGTGCAATTAAAGTTTACTTTATTTTAATTATAGTACATATATATCCATGTGCCTACATATATACACATGTATATACATACATATAAACACACACATATTATATATATATATATATATATATATACATGTGTATATATATGTGTACTGTATGTGTGTATATATATATATATATATATATATATATGTATGCATGTTTAATATGCTATGTATATGTGCATATGGGTTCACTACGATCTCCCGGCGGCCGGCCTCCCGGCGACCAGCATACCGGCGCCGGGAGGCCGGCCGCCGGCTTACCAACAGTGTGGCGAGCGCAAATGAGCCCCTTGCGGGCTCGCTGCGCTCGCCACGCTACGCGCACCACACTATTCTATTCTCCCTCCAGGGGGGTCGTGGACCCCCACGAGGGAGAATAAGTGTCGGTATGCCGGCGGTCAGGCTCCCGGCGCCGGTATGCTGGTCGCCGGGAGCCTGACCGCCGGCATACTGAAGACCACCCGTGTATATGTATGTGTATGTATGTGTATGTATGTGTATGTATATATATATATATATATATATATGTGTGTGTAGATATATATATATATATATATATATGTAGATATATGTAGATATATATATATATATATATATATATATTACACACACACACACACACACACACACACACACACACACACACACACACACACACACACACAGACACACTAGTTTTACGGACCCAGCATATACTGGGTCACCTCAGTCCCCACCCCATGATTGGCTCCGCCCAGTTCTGGAAACCCCCCCATGCAAATCCTGCGTTTGCCACTGGGTCAGGCAGGAGAGGGGGTGCAGAGCTGGGACTGGGGGTGCCCATCCCTTCAGGTATATGACTGCAGGGTGGACATTGGGCCTTGCAGTTTCAGTAACGCTGTGAGGGATTGAAGGGCAGGCTGGGAGCTGTAGTGCCACGGCTTAAAGTAGCGGCGGGGGTTGAGGTTTAGACGGGGACCATCTTAAAGTAGACCTATAAGTATAGATGGGATGAAGAGGCGCCCCTCGGTCTGGGCGTCTAGAGTTAGCGGGTAGGGGGTCAGGCAGGAGAGGGGGTGCAGAGCTGGGACTGGGGGTGCCCATCCCTTCAGGTATATGACTGCAGGGTGGACGTTGGGCCTTGCAGTTTCAGTAACGCTGTGAGGGATTGAAGGGCAGGCTGGGAGCTGTAGTGCCACGGCTTAAAGTAGCGACGGGGGTTGAGGTTTAGACGGGGACCGTCTTAAAGTAGACCTATAAGTATAGATGGGATGAAGAGGCGCCCCTCGGTCTGTGCGTCTAGAATTAGCAGGTAGGCGGTCAGGCAGGAGAGGGGGTGCAGAGCTGGGACTGGGGGTGCCCATCCCTTCAGGTATATGACTGCAGGGTGGACGTTGAGCTAGGCATTTTCAGTAACGCTGTGAGGGATTGAAGGCCAGGCTGGGAGCTGTAGTGCCACGGCTTAAAGTAGCGGCGGGGGTTGAGGTTTTGACGGGGACCGTCTTAAAGTAGACCAGTATGTATCGATGGGATAACATGTTGCTTGTCGATGTTTTTATTGTCGACCTATTCTGTGTCGATGTAAGTTGTGACGGACATGTTGTTTGTCGATGTTCTTATTGTCGACCTATTCGGTTTCGATGTTAGATGTGCCGGACATGTTGTTTAACGATCCATTAACATGTAGATGTATAATTACTTTCGACCTTTATATTGTCTAACAAAAACATGTCTAGTTTTAATATGTCAATATTATATACCTGTCTATATTAATAATTCGATATAGGTAATGTCTATATACTGCATTGTTCGACATTCATCATGTCTACCTTCAGTTACTGTCGATGTAAAATGTGCCGCTCTAAAAGCTATGCCGAACTGCCGTTGCCGATAAAATGATTGTCGATGTACTCCCGTCCGATTTTACATACCACACCCGTCTAGTATAATCATATATATTTCTTAGGATACAGCTTACAGGTATACAGGTGTAACAGGCACAAATGGCGAAATAATTATTTGTATGAGGTGATTCCAACAACTAGCTTTGATCCGGCTTCAATCACAATTATACACTTCACCTAGGAAGGCTAAACACCATTGGTGGGTGAAGCTTGTTTGTTGATTACAGTACAAGGAACCGGCAGATGCATGAGACAAGCAGAAAGGTGCAGTTTGCCTTTGGGAAAATCTAGTAACAAAGTTATCTGCTTTATTCTGCATACCATGTGCAGTGTATCTGTTTCTGTACAGTTCTGTTATTTTTATGTAGCCTATTAATTCACTGGGAATTAGTGACATCACTGTGGGGTGTCTCACTTTGTACTTTACAATGTTCTTAGGACATACTTCAGACCCTCCAACATGACCCGCCCCACTAGGTACAAAATGCTCTGTTTCTGGACTTCCCTCTTAATTTATGATTATCAGCACCTGTGTTGAACTAGTTAAATGATAATAAAGCTGTTTCTTCACAGGTGATGGCAATAATAAATTAAGAGGGAAGTCCAGAAACAGAGCATTTTGTACCTAGTGGGGTGGGTCATGTTGGAGGGTATGATACTTGCCTACCTGACCCTCTCCATGAGGGAGAAAATGCTCTGTTCCTGGACTTTCCTGGTAATGTATGATTGCCATCACCTGTGGTGAAACACCTTTTTTATCAATTACCTAGCTCACCACAGGTGATGGCAATCATACATTACCAGGAAAGTCCAGGAACAGAGCATTTTCTCCCTCATGGAGAGGGTCAGGTAGGCAAGTATGCCTTAGGAATGTGCATGCAATATTCCCAGGGGTATTGGTTCATCACATAAATTTACCTCCATTGTGTATACGAGACTGGCATAGTTTTGTAACATTGAGGTAACTTGTTACATAACTTCTAGTGACTGCTAAGATATTTAGGAGGGATTTTAATTGGGGGCAAGGATTCACCCAGCCGAATCCACAGTATGCGGCAACCGCCGTACTTTACGGCAGCGGGAACTCGCACTAAAGTGTTCGCTACCACATAGGGTAGCGAACACTTTTGTGCGAATTTGGGTGCGAATCGGCTAGATGAAGACTGGGTGCCATTGCCAGCATTTAAACAACGAGGCACCGGTAATTCGCACCCTTCACCGGCAATTGCATTCCCCCTTAGCCTAACTGCATATACTAGAGTAAGCACAACTATTGTTTGATAGATATGGATTACAGTTCATCAGTGTTATTACGTTATTCAATTGAATACAAGTTCTGAAATTATATTTGAAATGTCTTTCTTTTTCTTTCCATAGACCTCTTGTAGACATCAGTATGCCAGTGTGCCTTTCACTCAGGAGGGCTGTGTGGGTGTAAGGAGGAGAAAACAAGGACAGGAAAGGAAGACAATTAACTACATAGAAAAGCAAACCAAATATAGATACAGCGATCTCAGACGCACAATGTAAGCTTAGCAGGGGTATGATGCCACTGAGTGCACAAAGAATGGCAGCAGCTTTCTCCTTTGTTGTTAACAAATGAGTGGAGAAAACAATCAATCACATGTGATGTAGAAAAATAGAATCTTGGTAAAGAATTACCACGGAGTGGCAGAGTCATGTGAATATTTATGCTCTTATGCAAACTTGTACATTAACTTCCATTAACCAATATGGTGCCTGAGTGTTTCCATATGACAGTTTATTGTTATGCTAAATTATCAGCCACTTTTACATAAAAGTGTAAAATTCCCAGGGAGATAGGGTTTTGTGTGGATTGTTATCTGTTGTACGGGACTAGGCAAGCCTTTAGCACTGAGCAACAGGCACCTGCAGTATAGTACAGGTTGTTCGGAAAGTCACTGTGCACTTATGTATATTTATTAACACACGTTTCAATATATAATACATGATGTAAACATGTATGATAATTATAAACAATGTTGAAAATGACCACCGTTCGCATCAAGACAGGCTTGGATCCTTTTTATTTTGTTTCTAAGCACCTCTATATACATAAGTGCACAGTGACTTTCCGAACAAAGGCCCCCATTTATCAACGAGTTTCCTTGCTGGAAACTCGTTTTTGGTGCTAAATGCGACCAATTGCTATTTAACAAGGCTAATAGCGCTACTAACTAGCAGCGCTATTAGTCTTTCATATTCCCTATACTGCGGCACGCTAAAGTGTATTTAAGAACGAGCGCTATTTCTGAAATAGCGCTCGCTTACCTATAATGGCCTTGTCTGCTCCAGTAAGACGTTAGGACACCGCTGCAGCAGAGTCCGTCCAGCGCTCCGGCTCCCCCCTCCCGCAGCAATCCCGGCATGCATCACAGCTGCCGGGTTGCTATAGAGACAGGACTCCGCTTCAGCGTTGTCCGTCCTGTGCTCCGGCTCCCCCCTCCCGCAGCAATCGCGGCATGCATCAAGCCGCGTCCGGAAATTACTACTGCGCATGTGCCGGAAATTACCATATTCCGGCACTCCCTACACACATCATTTATCAGCGCTGATGTAAGGTAAACATCAGCGCTGACACGGCAAATACCGCATTCGCTCACCGTGGCATAGGCTCTTCTTAAATGGAAGAGCACGATGCCACTATACCACGGCGAGTGAAAACGGTATTTACCACTTCACTTATAGCTGCTTGATAAATGGGGGCCTTCAAAGCAGCAGATATTTTTCTGTACCCTTCCCCAGTTTTGTGCCTCGAGACAATCCTGTCTCGGAGATCTACAAACAATTCCTTTGGCTTAATGCTTGGTTTGTGCTCAGACATGCACTGTCAAGTGTTAGACAGGTGCGTGCCTTTTCAAATCATGTCCAATCAACTGAATTTACCACAGGTGGACTCCAATTAAGCTGTAGGAACATCTCAAGGATAATCAGTGGTAACAGGATGCACCTGAGCACAATTTTAAACTTCATGGCAAAGACTTGAGGCAAAGGTGCATCAACAAAGTATCGAGCAAAGACTGTAAATACTTATGTACGTATGATTTCTTAGTTTATTATTTTTAATACATTTGCAAAAATCTAAAAAAAAAACTTTTTTTCACGTTATCATTATCGGGTATTGTGTGAAGAATTTGGAGGGAAAAAAATAATTTATTCCATTTTGGAATAAGGCTGTAACATAACAAACTGTGGAAAAAGTGAAGCGCTGTGCATACTTTCCTGATGCACTGTATACACTGTACATATTATCTGATGTAATAGTATCTATGGGTAGATTTCTTTCATGTGACCTCATTTATGCTCAGCACTAGGGACCTGATTCAGGTCCCGATGCACTGAAAGAAAATCACACAATATACCGATGTTCAGTATATGCGCATGTGTCTGACACGTACTGCGAATGTACAGTACGGGTCCTGCGACCTCAGACATTGTAAGTCTGCAGTCAGTAGATCACAGTGTGTAGCCGATTGATGGTGGGGAGGGGGCACAAAGTACTCAGTGCTTCAGTGCGTGTTGCCTCCATTTTGGGGGAGTGCTGAGGCCAGGGGCTCCTTGTTCCAAAGGAGATTTTCTGGCTTCAGGGATGGAGCTGCAGTGGCTGGTCTGTGTATACAGATTGCTTATTAATAGAATTTGCAATCCTTCTGAACGCATGCTTTGGGACACCCATTGCACGGCAAGGCCGCCCAGCATGCTGACCGCCGCCTCCCCCCACGATCAAGCAGAAATTGCGATTGCACCCAATTTCAGGCCATGCCCTCGTAACGCTCCATCTCTTCCTAGGAAACGGAGTGTTGCCACACCCCCACCGCCCCTCGAATGCTGCTGTGCATGTGCCTGCAGCTTTTTTGTAATTTTTGTGGTTGTATAGCGTTTTGCAATCCAACCTGAATTAGGCCCTTTGTTAGGCACTGCAGAAAAACTTGTGGCGCCATATAAATAAACAATAATAATAATAATAATAATAATATGGCACATAAGTGGTTTGTGCCCTCCTAAGGGTAAAATGTGACATTTTCTGGACCGTGAGAAATTATTTGCTATTCTCTAGCATTGAGTAGCAGTTGCCATTTAGGTTTAGTTCTTTGCCTGCAGCATGATATTGCCACCGCACTGCTTCTTGGTTGGTTTGAGGTTCCTAGATTGCAAGAATGCAAGATAATTCACATTAATTATATCATGCATAACCTACAGGCAGGGCTGACATCAGAAATTATGGGGCCCAGGACTGTCAAAATAGACAGGGACCCTCCCTCCCAAACAAAAGATTCTGCCGCACTGCTGTATCCCTATGTGATGTCATACATTGTGACATGGGGGGTCATTCCGAGTTGATCGCTAGCTGAATTTGTTCGCAGCGCAGCGATCAGGCAAAAAAACGGCAGTTCTGCACATGCGGCGCAATGCGCACGCGTGACATACAGGCACAATGAACAATGCAGTTTTGCACAGGGTCTAGTAATGCATTTCAGTCGCACTGCTTGCCGCAGAGTGATTGACATGAAGTGGGCTTTTCTGGGTGGCAACTGACCGTTTTCAGGGAGTGTGCTGAAAAACGCAGGCGTGCCAGGAAAACGCAGGCGTGGCTGGGCGGGTTTGTGACGTCTTATCCGGAACTGAATAGTCTGAAGTGATCGCAAGTGCTGAGTAGGTTTTGAGCTACTCTGAAACTACACAAATTTTTTTTGCAGGCGCTCTGCGAGACAACCGTTCGCACTTCTGCTAAGTTAAAATACACTCCCAGTGGGCGGCGGCATAGCGTTTGCACGGCTGCTAAAACTAGCTAGCGAGCGATCAACTAGGAATGACCCCCATAGTGGGACGTAGTACGGAGTACCATTAAGAAAACTTTGTGTGGCATAATATGTAATAGGCATTACGGTGTGTGGTATAATAAGTAAGGCATTACGGTGTGTGGCATAATGTGTAATAAGCACATGATATGTGGAATAATGTGTAATGGGTGTTACTGTGTCTGGCATAATGTGTAATGGGCATTATGGTGTGTGGCATAATATGTAATAAGCATTATGGTGTGTGGCATAATGTGTAATGGGTATTACGGTGTATGACATAATGTGGCTATGCCACTATTGTCATGTAGCCACTCCCCTAGTTTTGTGTGACCATGTTCCCTCCTGACATGTGACCACGCCCATTCATACTATCAGTAATACTAAATAAAAATATTCTACTTGCACCACTGCATACTGTATGGTGTAAGTACGACTTAGTATAACATAGTTTGAAATGACATATAGTAAAATGTATTATGACTTAGTTTGAAATAGTATGACATTGGCATAGTATGACATAATATGACATTGGGTATGACATAATATGGCATCGTTTAATGTATTATGATATATGATATAACATAGTAAGCCATTGCTTGACCTAGTATGACATATGATATGACATGGTATGAAAGTATGACATATGGTATAACATATTACTATAGTTTGACAAAAGTATGACATAACGGGTTTGGATACTAACTGAACACAATGCCAAAGTTCGCGCAATGAGCATTTATTTCCTGCTGCACCTATGTGCGAATTATCCTGAAATCCCCTACAGCGCATCCATTAGCCTGACTGTATGCACACATACAGAGGCATTGGCATCAGAGTTTGTGAGGCAAAGCAATGGGCGCTCCTGGGTAGTGCCTGAGTGGTGGCCTGAAGGGAGCGCAAATTCAGGCCGTTTTATGGGCTTGTAATGGGAGTGCTGTGGACATGTCACTGCAAGTGGCCTGCATTCTCATATGCAGAGCCACTTCCACAGAGTCCACATTAAATGCCTGCCAAAGGTATTTGCCAAATATTTCTGGCCAAAGGCAGGTGCAACTGTCCATGCTGAACGCAATGGTGCGCCGATGGTGGACTGTATCTAAGGCTGGGTACACACTATATGATGTGTCTACCCAGTGATGTCAGTAATGGGAGCGGAGCTGGCGACAGAGCTGGCATCATTAAGTGCATACACACTTGCCGATGCTTGCAGCGGTGAGTGATGGCGGGGAGCGGGGGCCATGGCTCTCGCTGGCTATGTCGCCTGTGCATGAGAGCACGCATCGTCAGCTACATAGTGCATACACACTAGATGATATCGTGAACGATGTGGCGGAATCAGGAACATCATCCACCATATCGTCTAGCTGTACCCAGCTTAACTACCGATGGTGCTATTGTGCACAGGGGTGCTAAAAAGTGGGCATCACATGGCTTGCACATTCCGCGGAGGTATCTGCACTGGAGGCAGGCTGAAACTAGCATTTGCATATTATCAATCATTTACAAGGCAAGGATCGTCCGGCATCCAGCACCTCCAACAAATTCGGACCCTATCACATACAGTATCCCTTCAGTATTACATTAAATTTAGTCAGAAAAAGCATCTTCGGAACCGACTGTACTCTATAGAAAAGTAGCTCCTCTGTCACACAATATGGTTTTACCTCTCAGAAGTTGCAAGTAGCATGCACATACAATAGCCTCTACTCAAAGCCCCAAAATGAAGGGATAACTGCTCAGTGAAAGGCTGTAACTACTAATTCTCTGGAGCAAACCTATTATTTACATTAAGCACATCTGATTGTCAGTCTGTGTAACATAACTTGCAAAATTAAGTGACCCTGGATCGCTCGATTTTCCCACAACAGCGTTACTCTTCATTTTTCACGTCTTATATCTTCACACACATAACAGCATTGCAATTAAGTTCAGTAAATATGTTTCATTTTCAAATCATACCTCATACTGAGTTGGCATACACAATGCCATTATTCATCTAGCTGGTTGATTACTGCCATTTGATTCCCACTGAGGACTTATTGCAGTATGTGCACTGAATCTCTCCATTAAGTACCGTTGTTAGTATTGGGGCCTCTACCCATATGCAGTCTCACATTGTGGAATTGACACTAAGCGAGGATACAGCTGCTTGATACCTCTATAATAGGATCTCATAAGATTAGTCACCCACTGGCACCAAATCTTCATGCTGTTCTCTCAGCCCGGGGGTGCATCGTCTGGATTAATCTGAGGATTCATTTAAGATTCATCACCGCTGGGGTGTTACGTCAGCTCAGACAGATGGATAATAAATGTTTGCCCTGTCACTTTTATATTTACAGTATTCAAAGGAGCAGTTTGTTGTTCAGTACCATATAAATTAATTGTATATACTGTTTGTCTCAAATTGCAAGGCTAAATTAAAAGATGTATTGATAACATACTGTAATTGAATGATGTGCTAATTTATCAGATGTTTAATTAGGATTTACAAGAAGGGAGTTACGTGATACACAATCTGCTGACAAATATTGCGAGCAAAGAAAACTCCAAAAATGTAAAGCAGATGAAACTTTAATAAAAGAGGGAATTGCAGTACAACATATGTTATTTCATAATACTATAATGCATTATTTTGTAACATTTCTCTGAAGCTACAGTACGGTCATTATATGGAATAACTACACATAGCTAATGCTTTATAGTTTAAATATAAGATATTCTACATAAAAATAGCAACATAGTAAGGAAATACTAATTTAAAAGTCATGAAGTACCCATTAGAGTCAAAAAATTCAAACTGATGTTGACTTGATTAAGAAGAGAAAAAAAATGTAAGATGTCATTTTGTTTTACTACAAGCCAACAGTGTTTGTACCCAAATACATTAGTTCTCTTGTTGAGTACATTCTCATTAAGCAATCACAGTTACATGAGGTATGTAGCAGTGCTGGATTTCACACTTGGCACAAGAGGCATGTGCCTTTGGGGCACCACTAGCTGGGAGCCACACAGCTGTCCCCATGCATCAGAGCTTTCTAGTGTCTCAATTCAGCCATTGCTATCTGGACCCAGAACAAAGACTACAACAGGTGGAGCCAGTGGTGGAACTTGCAAGTGGTGGACCCAGATGCAAAATATGCACTGGTCCCCCCTTCCCCATGATACGGAACCTCCTCCCCTATGATACTGGAAGAGGCAGTGAGTGACTGGGAAGAAGCAGTGGGTGACAGCAGGAGAGGTAAGTGGAGACTGGAGAGTCAGTGAGTGTCAGGTAGGGGTGGCTGGGAGAGACAGAGGGTGACAAGGAGAGTAGTGGGTGGCAGGGAGTGGTAGATGGGTGAGGAGACAATGGGTGACGGGAGAGGCAGAAAGTGGCATGGGGAAGCAATGGATGACTGAGGAGTCAATAGGTGACAGATAGGTAGAGGGTGACAGGGAATAGGTGGCTGAAAGAGGCAGTGGATAATGGGAGTGGCAGACAGTGAGAGGCAGTGGGTGACTGGGGATTCAGTGGGTGAAAGGAAGAGGGAGATGGGTAACAGTGAGAGGCAGAGGGTGACAGTAGAAGGTAAAGGGTGACAGCGAGAGAGGCTGTTGGTGACAGTGAGAGGCTGTGTGTGATAAAGAGGCAGGTAGTGACAGGTAGAAAAGAAAGGAAGAGCCAGCGGGTGACAAGGGAACTGCAGTGGGTGATGGGGAAGGCAGAAGGTGATGAGGAGATAATGGGTGATGGAGAGAGAAAGAGGTAGATGGGAAGGCATAGGGTGACAGCGAGAGGCAGAGGGTGACAATAGAAGCCAGAGGGTGACAGGGAGATGCATAGGGTGACAATGGAAAGCAGAGGGTGACAGTGAGAGGCAAATGGTGACAATAGAAAGCATAGGGTGATAGAGGGGCATATGGTGACAGAGAGATGCAGAGAGTGACAGAGAGAGGCAGAGGGTGACAGCAGACCCCCACATTCCCCTTAAGTGTCATCAGACATTCCCCATGCCATCATATCCTACACATGCCCTCAAGTGCTAATTAGATCCCCCATAAATGCCCCTTACATGCCAATCATACCCCTCTACATGCCCCTTAAGTGCCAATTAAACCATCCCAATGCCATTATATCCTACGCATGCCCCTTAAGTGCCAATCTGACCTTCCCATGCCATTATATCCCACACAACTTAAGTGGCTGCAGGAATCACTGGAACTGGGTGCTGGAACTAGAGATGAGAGATCTGGATTCCAAAAAATCCGGACTGCTCCAAACATCAGGGATCTGAGCCCACCCAAGCCACAGCAAGGGTATTCCCGCAATACTTGGATACCATGTCGAGGCCAAAACTCATCCTCCCTATGTTGGCATCTAATGGGACTTGTATTCTGCATAAAGCACCGCAGCCAGGACTCGGTGCCATTTCACATTAACACACTCTGCGCTGTACTCTGCTGTACTGGCTGTGCTGTGTCCAGACTCACAATTGGCTGTGCTGTATAAATGACTGTGTACTATAGGGGGCACACTGCATGCTGATGTATGCTGCGCTCTACTATGATGTACTGGCTGTGCTGTGTCCAGACTCACAAGTGGCTGTGCTGTACAAATGACTGTGTATAGGGGGCACACTGCATGCTGATGTATGCTGCGCTCTACTATGATGTACTGGCTGTGCTGTGTCCAGACTCACAAGTGGCTCTGCAGTATAAATGACTGTGTATAGGGGGCACACTGCATGCTGATGTATGCTGTGCTCTACTATGCTGTACTGGCTGTGCTGTGTCCAGACTCACAAGTGGCTGTGCTGTATAAATGACTGTGTATAGGGGGCACACTGCATGCTGATGAATGCTGCGCTCTACTATGCTGTACTGGCTGTGCTGTGTCCAGACTCATAAGTGGCTGTGCTCTGTATAATGAATGTATAGGGGGCATGTGGCTGTATGCTGTGCTGTAGTTGGCTGTATTGGCTGTGCTGTTATCAGAGACTCCAGGCTCACAAGTGACTGTGCTCTGTGTATTGAATGTGAATAGGGGCACACTGTTATATGCTGCAGTGTACCCTGCTGTAAGTTGTACGGTGTGCCTTAACCTAGTGCACTTTGCATCTATAAGCCCTGTGATCCACATGAGCCCTATAATGGAAGTCTGGACTTGGTCTTCCAGTAGTTGTTACCCAAAGAAAATATGAATTTCAGACCAGCAAATGACCTCCAGGAGATATTCGACGCTGGCTAATGAGGGTAATTCAGACCTGATCGCTCGCTAGCAGTTTTTTGCAGCGCTGCGATCAGATAGGTGCCGCCTACAGGGGAGTGTGTTTTAGCCGTGCAAGTGTGCGAATGCATGTGCAGCCGAGCGGTACAAAAAAACTGGGATCCGGTCTGAAGATCGACAGTGTCTAGGTCGACAATGTTTAGGTCGACCACTATAGGTCGACAGTCACTAGGTCGACATGGATGGAAGGTCGACAGGGTTTCTAGGTCGACATGTGCTAGGTCGACAGGTCTAAAGGTCGACATGAGTTTTTCACATTTTTTGTTTTGTGTGGATTTTTTCATACTTAACGATCCACGTGGACTACGATTGGAACGGTAAAGTGTGCCGAGCGAAGCGGTAGCGGAGCGAAGGCACCATGCCCGAAGCATGGCGAGCGAAGCGAGCCATGCGAGGGGACGCGGTGCACTAATTTGGGATCCCGGTCACTTTACGAAGAAAACGACACCAAAAAATAAATAAATCCTCATGTCGACCTTTAGACCTGTCGACCTAGCACATGTCGACCTAGAAACCCTGTCGACCTTCCATCCATGTCGACCTAGTGACTGTCGACCTATAGTGGTCGACCTAAACATTGTCGACCTAGATACTGTCGATAAAACGAACCACACCCAAAAAAACTTTGTGCAGTTTCTGAGTTGCTCAGGACTTACTCAGCCGCTGCGATCACTTCAGCCAGTCCGGGGCCGGAATTGACGTCAGACACCCGCCCTGCAAACGCTTGGACACGCCTGCGTTTTACAAACCACTCCCTGAAAACGGTCAGTTGCCACCCACAAACGCGTTTTTGCATAGCGAGCGATCAGGTCTAAACTGCACATGCATCGCAATGTGCAAGCGCGTCGCACGGGTACAAAACAGAACACCGCTCAGCGATGGGTTTATGCGAAGAATCCATTCGCACAGGCGATCGCAAGGAGATTGACAGGAAGAGGGCGTTTGTGGGTGGCAACTGACCGTTTTCAGGGAGTGGTTGAAAAAATAGGGCGTGTCCAAGCGTTTACAGGGAGGGTTCCTGACATCAGTTCAGGTGCAGGACAGGCTGAAGTGATCGCAGTGGCTGAGTAAGTCCTGGGCTGTTCAGAGACTGCACAAGATCTGTTTGTACAGCTCTGCTACACATGCGTTCGCACACTTGCACAGCTAAAATACACTCCCCTATGGGTGGCCACTATCTGATCGCAGCAGTGCAAAAATCGCTTGCTAGCGTTCAGGTCTGTATTAGCCCCACTGTCTCTATTTAAATATGTTGGGGTGGTGGTGGGGGGAAGGCACCAGGGGTGTATCTACCTATTGGCCAGGATGGCACTCGCCAGGTGCGCCAGGCAAGGAGGGGGCGCCGCACCAGCGGCCAAAGGGTAGAAGAGTAGTACTGTCAGATTGTACCTGGTGAGAGTCTGTTACTGCCGACACAGCGCCGGTGTCCGTCAGCACCGCACTGCACTAGTGGTCAGACTAGTGTCCGGCAGCACCGCACTTGTAATCAGACTCAAAATAAACTACAGCTCCCAGCAGCCCTTGTTGCTTGGAGCTCCCGGCAGCAAGGGCTGCTGGGAGCTGTAGTTTATTTTGAGTCTGATTACAAGTGCGGTGCTGCCGGACACTAGTCTGATCACTAGTGCAGTGCGGTGCTGATGGACACCGGCAGTAACACACTCTCACCCAGAGCTGGCCCTAGCCAATAGGCATTATAGGCAACTGTCTAGGGCAACTGGAATGCCCAGGAGCATCCGTTCCCAAGGCTAGGGCCAGCTCTGTTATCACAGCCAGCCAGGAGGAGAGAGGAGAGTTAAGGGCCCAATACACTTACTTACACGACATGACATTCTGTCATTTCATCTAAGATTTCCCTTCAACATCCCAGCAGCCTCCTGGGCGGCAGGATAGTAAAAAAAATAAGATTTTACTTACCGATAAATCTATTTCTCGTAGTCCGTAGTGGATGCTGGGGACTCCGTCAGGACCATGGGGATTAGCGGCTCCGCAGGAGACAGGGCACAAAACTAAAGCTTTAGGATCAGGTGGTATGTACTGGCTCCTCCCCCTATGACCCTCCTCCAAGCCTCAGTTAGGATACTGTGCCCGGACGAGCGTACACAATAAGGAAGGATATTGAATCCCGGGTAAGACTCATACCAGCCACACCAATCACACCGTATAACTTGTGATCTAAACCCAGTTAACAGTATGACAAACGTAGGAGCCTCTGAACAGACGGCTCACAACAATAACAACTAGA
This sequence comes from Pseudophryne corroboree, assembly GCF_028390025.1. Lineage (NCBI taxonomy): Eukaryota > Metazoa > Chordata > Amphibia > Anura > Myobatrachidae > Pseudophryne > Pseudophryne corroboree. The sequence goes on from NC_086445.1 coordinate 316,577,624, forward strand.
GATGAGCGCCGGAAATTTTTCGGGTTTTGTGTTTTGGTTTTGGGTTTGGTTCCGCGGCCGTGTTTTGGGTTCGACCGCGTTTTGGCAAAACCTCACCGAATTTTTTTTGTCGGATTCGGGTGTGTTTTGGATTCGGGTGTTTTTTTCCAAAAAACCTAAAAAACAGCTTAAATCATAGAATTTGGCGGTCATTTTGATCCCAAAGTATTATTAACCTCAAAAACCATAATTTCCACTCATTTTCAGTCTATTCTGAATACCTCACACCTCACAATATTATTTTTAGTCCTAAAATTTGCACCGAGGTCGCTGTGTGAGTAAGATAAGCGACCCTAGTGGCCGACACAAACACCGGGCCCATCTAGGCGTGGCACTGCAGTGTCACGCAGGATGGCCCTTCCAAAAAACCCTCCCCAAACAGCACATGACGCAAAGAAAAAAAGAGGCGCAATGAGGTAGCTGTGTGAGTAAGATTAGCGACCCTAGTGGCCGACACAAACACCGGGCCCATCTAGGAGTGGCACTGCAGTGTCACGCAGGATGTCCCTTCCAAAAAACCCTCCCCAAACAGCACATGACGCAAAGAAAAAAAGAGGCGCAATGAGGTAGCTGTGTGAGTAAGATAAGCGACCCTAGTGGCCGACACAAACACCGGGCCCATCTAGGAGTGTCACTGCAGTGTCACGCAGGATGTCCCTTCCAAAAAACCCTCCCCAAACAGCACATGACGCAAAGAAAAAAAGAGGCGCAATGAGGTAGCTGTGTGAGTAAGATAAGCGACCCTAGTGGCCGACACAAACACCGGGCCCATCTAGGAGTGGCACTGCAGTGTCACGCAGGATGTCCCTTCCAAAAAACCCTCCCCAAACAGCACATGACGCAAAGAAAAAGAAAAGAAAAAAGAGGTGCAAGATGGAATTGTCCTTGGGCCCTCCCACCCACCCTTATGTTGTATAAACAGGACATGCACACTTTAACCAACCCATCATTTCAGTGACAGGGTCTGCCACACGACTGTGACTGATATGACGGGTTGGTTTGGACCCCCACCAAAAAAGAAGCAATTAATCTCTCCTTGCACAAACTGGCTCTACAGAGGCAAGATGTCCACCTCATCATCATCCTCCGATATATCACCGTGTACATCCCCCTCCTCACAGATTATCAATTCGTCCCCACTGGAATCCACCATCTCAGCTCCCTGTGATCTTTGTGGAGGCAATTGCTGCTGGTCAATGTCTCCACGGAGGAATTGATTATAATTCATTTTAATGAACATCATCTTCTCCACATTTTCTGGATGTAACCTCGTACGCCGATTGCTGACAAGGTGAGCGGCGGCACTAAACACTCTTTCGGAGTACACACTTGTGGGAGGGCAACTTAGGTAGAATAAAGCCAGTTTGTGCAAGGGCCTCCAAATTGCCTCTTTTTCCTGCCAGTATAAGTACGGACTGTGTGACGTGCCTACTTGGATGCGGTCACTCATATAATCCTCCACCATTCTTTCAATGGGGAGAGAATCATATGCAGTGACAGTAGACGACATGTCCGTAATCGTTGTCAGGTCCTTCAGTCCGGACCAGATGTCAGCATCAGCAGTCGCTCCAGACTGCCCTGCATCACCGCCAGCGGGTGGGCTCGGAATTCTGAGCCTTTTCCTCGCACCCCCAGTTGCGGGAGAATGTGAAGGAGGAGATGTTGTTGACAGGTCGCGTTCCGCTTGACTTGACAATTTACTCACCAGCAGGTGTTTGAACCCCAGCAGACTTGTGTCTGCCGGAAAGAGAGATCCAAGGTAGGCTTTAAATCTAGGATCGAGCACGGTGGCTAAAATGTAGTGCTCTGATTTCAACAGATTGACCACCCGTGAATCCTTGCTAAGCGAATTAAGGGCTCCATCCACAAGTCCCACATGCCTAGAGGAATCGCTCCGTGTTAGCTCCTCCTTCAATGTCTCCAGCTTCTTCTGCAAAAGCCTGATGAGGGGAATGACCTGACTCAGGCTGGCAGTGTCTGAACTGACTTCACGTGTGGCAAGTTCAAAGGGCATCAGAACCTTGCACAACGTTGAAATCATTCTCCACTGCACTTGAGACAGGTGCATTCCACCTACTATATCGTGCTCAATTGTATAGGCTTGAATGGCCTTTTGCTGCTCCTCCAACCTCTGAAGCATATACAGGGTTGAATTCCACCTCGTTACCACTTCTTGCTTCAGATGATGGCAGGGCAGGTTCAGTAGTTTTTGGTGGTGCTCCAGTTTTCTGTACGTGGTGCCTGTACGCCGAAAGTGTCCCGCAATTCTTCTGGCCACCGACAGCATCTCTTGCACGCCACTGTCGTTTTTTAAAAAATTCTGCACCACCAAATTCAAGGTATGTGCAAAACATGGGACGTGCTGGAATTGGCCCAGATTTAATGCACACACAATATTGCTGGCGTTGTCCGATGCCACAAATCCACAGGAGAGTCCAATTGGGGTAAGCCATTCCACGATGATCTTCCTCAGTTGCCGTAAGAGGTTTTCAGCTGTGTGCGTATTCTGGAAACCGGTGATACAAAGCGTAGCCTGCCTAGGAAAGAGTTGGCGTTTGCGAGATGCTGCTACTGGTGCCGCCGCTGCTGTTCTTGCGGCGGGAGTCCATACATCTACCCAGTGGGCTGTCACAGTCATATAGTCCTGACCCTGCCCTGCTCCACTTGTCCACATGTCCGTGGTTAAGTGGACATTGGGTACAACTGCATTTTTTAGGACACTGGTGAGTCTTTTTCTGACGTCCGTGTACATTCTCGGTATCGCCTGCCTAGAGAAGTGGAACCTAGATGGTATTTGGTAACGGGGGCACACTACCTCAAGAAATTGTCTAGTTCCCTGTGAACTAACGGCGGATACCGGACGCACGTCTAACACCAACATAGTTGTCAAGGCCTCAGTTATCCGCTTTGCAACAGGATGACTGCTGTGATATTTCATCTTCCTCGCAAAGGACTGTTGGACAGTCAATTGCTTGGTGGAAGTAGTAAAAGTGTGCTTACGACTTCCCTTCTGGGATGACCATCGACTCCCAGCAGCAACAACAGCAGCGCCAGCAGCAGTAGGCGTTACACGCAAGGATGCATCGGAGGAATCCCAGGCAGGAGAGGACTCGTCAGAATTGCCAGTGACATTGCCTGCAGGACTATTGGCATTCCTGGGGAAGGAGGAAATTGACACTGAGGGAGTTGGTGGGGTGGTTTGCGTGAGCTTGGTTACAAGAGGAAGGGATTTACTGGTCAGTGGACTGCTTCCGCTGTCACCCAAAGTTTTTGAACTTGTCACTGACTTATTATGAATGCGCTGCAGGTGACGTATAAGGGAGGATGTTCCGAGGTGGTTAACGTCCTTACCCCTACTTATTACAGCTTGACAAAGGGAACACACGGCTTGACACCTGTTGTCCGCATTTCTGGTGAAATACTTCCACACCGAAGAGCTGATTTTTTTGGTATTTTCACCAGGCATGTCAACGGCCATATTCCTACCACGGACAACAGGTGTCTCCCCGGGTGCCTGACTTAAACAAACCACCTCACCATCAGAATCCTCCTGGTCAATTTCCTCCCCAGCGCCAGCAACACCCATATCCTCCTCATCCTGGTGTACTTCAACACTGACATCTTCAATCTGACTATCAGGAACTGGACTGCGGGTGCTCCTTCCATCACTTGCAGGGGGCGTGCAAATGGTGGAAGGCGCATGCTCTTCACGTCCAGTGTTGGGAAGGTCAGGCATCGCAACCGACACAATTGGAGTCGGACTCTCCTTGTGGATTTGGGATTTCGAAGAACGCACAGTTCTTTGCGGTGCTACTGCTTTTGCCAGCTTTAGTCTTTTCATTTTTCTAGCGAGAGGCTGAGTGCTTCCATCCTCATGTGAAGCTGAACCACTAGCCATGAACATAGGCCAGGGCCTCAGCCGTTCCTTGCCACTCCGTGTGGTAAATGGCATATTGGCAAGTTTACGCTTCTCCTCCGACAATTTTATTTTAGGTTTTGGAGTCCTTTTTTTACTGATATTTGGTCTTTTGGATTTGACATGCTCTGTACTATGACATTGGGCATCGGCCTTGGCAGACGACGTTGCTGGCAATTCATCGTCTCGGCCATGACTAGTGGCAGCAGCTTCAGCACGAGGTGGAAGTGGATCTTGATCTTTCCCTAATTTTGGAACCTCAACATTTTTGTTCTCCATATTTTAATAGGCACAACTAAAAGGCACCTCAGGTAAACAATGGAGATGGATGGATTGGATACTAGTATACAATTATGGACGGGCTGCCGAGTGCCGACACAGAGGTAGCCACAGCCGTGAACTACCGCACTGTACTGTGTCTGCTGCTAATATATAGACTGGTTGATAAAGAGATAGTATACTCGTAACTAGTATGTATGTATAAAGAAAGAAAAAAAAACCACGGTTAGGTGGTATATACAATTATGGACGGGCTGCCGAGTGCCGACACAGAGGTAGCCACAGCCGTGAACTACCGCACTGTACTGTGTCTGCTGCTAATATATAGACTGGTTGATAAAGAGATAGTATACTCGTAACTAGTATGTATGTATAAAGAAAGAAAAAAAAACCACGGTTAGGTGGTATATACAATTATGGACGGGCTGCCGAGTGCCGACACAGAGGTAGCCACAGCCGTGAACTACCGCACTGTACTGTGTCTGCTGCTAATATATAGACTGGTTGATAAAGAGATAGTATACTCGTAACTAGTATGTATGTATAAAGAAAGAAAAAAAAACCACGGTTAGGTGGTATATACAATTATGGACGGGCTGCCGAGTGCCGACACAGAGGTAGCCACAGCCGTGAACTACCGCACTGTACTGTGTCTGCTGCTAATATAGACTGGTTTATAAAGAGATAGTATACTCGTAACTAGTATGTATGTATAAAGAAAGAAAAAAAAACCACGGTTAGGTGGTATATACAATTATGGACGGGCTGCCGAGTGCCGACACAGAGGTAGCCACAGCCGTGAACTACCGCACTGTACTGTGTCTGCTGCAGATATAGACTGGTTGATAAAGAGATAGTATACTCGTAACTAGTATGACTATAAAGAAAGAAAAAAAAACCACGGTTAGGTGGTATATACAATTATGGACGGGCTGCCGAGTGCTGACACAGAGGTAGCCACAGCCGTGAACTACCGCACTGTACTGTGTCTGCTGCTAATATATAGACTGGTTGATAAAGAGATAGTATACTCGTAACTAGTATGTATGTATAAAGAAAGAAAAAAAAACCACGGTTAGGTGGTATATACAATTATGGACGGGCTGCCGAGTGCCGACACAGAGGTAGCCACAGCCGTGAACTACCGCACTGTACTGTGTCTGCTGCTAATATAGACTGGTTGATAAAGAGATAGTATACTCGTAACTAGTATGACTATAAAGAAAGAAAAAAAAACCACGGTTAGGTGGTATATACAATTATGGACGGGCTGCCGAGTGCCGACACAGAGGTAGCCACAGCCGTGAACTACCGCACTGTACTGTGTCTGCTGCTAATATATAGACTGGTTGATAAAGAGATAGTATACTCGTAACTAGTATGTATGTATAAAGAAAGAAAAAAAACCACGGTTAGGTGGTATATACAATTATGGACGGGCTGCCGAGTGCCGACACAGAGGTAGCCACAGCCGTGAACTACCGCACTGTACTGTGTCTGCTGCTAATATAGACTGGTTGATAAAGAGATAGTATACTCGTAACTAGTATGTATGTATAAAGAAAGAAAAAAAAACCACGGTTAGGTGGTATATACAATTATGGACGGGCTGCCGAGTGCCGACACAGAGGTAGCCACAGCCGTGAACTACCGCACTGTACTGTGTCTGCTGCTAATATATAGACTGGTTGATAAAGAGATAGTATACTCGTAACTAGTATGTATGTATAAAGAAAGAAAAAAAAACCACGGTTAGGTGGTATATACAATTATGGACGGGCTGCCGAGTGCCGACACAGAGGTAGCCACAGCCGTGAACTACCGCACTGTACTGTGTCTGCTGCTAATATATAGACTGGTTGATAAAGAGATAGTTTACTCGTAACTAGTATGTATGTATAAAGAAAGAAAAAAAAACCACGGTTAGGTGGTATATACAATTATGGACGGGCTGCCGAGTGCCGACACAGAGGTAGCCACAGCCGTGAACTACCGCACTGTACTGTGTCTGCTGCTAATATAGACTGGTTGATAAAGAGATAGTATACTCGTAACTAGTATGTATGTATAAAGAAAGAAAAAAAAAACACGGTTAGGTGGTATATACAATTATGGACGGGCTGCCGAGTGCCGACACAGAGGTAGCCACAGCCGTGAACTACCGCACTGTACTGTGTCTGCTGCTAATATAGACTGGTTGATAAAGAGATAGTATACTCGTAACTAGTATGACTATAAAGAAAGAAAAAAAAACCACGGTTAGGTGGTATATACAATTATGGACGGGCTGCCGAGTGCCGACACAGAGGTAGCCACAGCCGTGAACTACCGCACTGTACTGTGTCTGCTGCTAATATAGACTGGTTGATAAAGAGATAGTATACTACTAATATTATATATACTGGTGGTCAGGTCACTGGTCACTAGTCACACTGGCAGTGGCACTCCTGCAGCAAAAGTGTGCACTGTTTAATTTTAATATAATATTATGTACTCCTGGCTCCTGCTATAACCTATAACTGGCACTGCAGTGCTCCCCAGTCTCCCCCACAATTATAAGCTGTGTGAGCTGAGCACAGTCAGATATATATATACATTGATGCAGCACACTGGGCTGAGCAGTGCACACAGATATGGTATGTGACTGAGTCACTGTGTGTATCGTTTTTTTCAGGCAGAGAACGGATATATTAAATAAAACAAACAACTGCACTGTCTGGTGGTCACTGTGGTCGTCAGTCACTAAACTCTGCACTCTCTTCTACAGTATCACAGCCTCAGGTCAATCTCTCTCTCTCTCTCTCAACCCTAATCTAAATGGAGAGGACGCCAGCCACGTCCTCTCCCTATCAATCTCAATGCACGTGTGAAAATGGCGGCGACGCGCGGCTCCTTATATAGAATCCGAGTCTCGCGAGAATCCGACAGCGTCATGATGACGTTCGGGCGCGCTCGGGTTAACCGAGCAAGGCGGGAGGATCCGAGTCTGCTCGGACCCGTGAAAAAAACATGAAGTTCGTGCGGGTTCGGATTCAGAGAAACCGAACCCGCTCATCTCTAATAACAACCCGATTTTTTTGTAACAATAACTATGTACAAGTATTGCAGACAATCCGCACTTGGGATGGGCGCTCAGCATCCACTACGGACTACGAGAAATAGATTTATCGGTAAGTAAAATCTTATTTTCTCTGACGTCCTAAGTGGATGCTGGGGACTCCGTCAGGACCATGGGGATTATACCAAAGCTCCCAAACGGGCGGGAGAGTGCGGATGACTCTGCAGCACCGAGTGAGAGAACTCCAGGTCCTCCTCAGCCAGGGTGTGCCCCTGACCAAGTAGCAGCTCGGCAAAGTTGTAAAGCCGAGACCCCTCGGGCAGTCGCCCAAGATGAGCCCACCTTCCTTGTGGAATGGGCATTTATATATTTTGGCTGTGGCAGTCCTGCCACAGAATGTGCAAGCTGAATTGTACTACACATTCAACTAGCAATCGTCTGCTTAGAAGCAAGAGCACCCAGTTTTTTGGGTGCATACAGGATAACAGCAAGTCAGTTTTCCTGACTCCAGCCGTCCTGGAAATCTATATTTTCAGGGCCCTGACAACATCTAGCAACTTGGAGTCCTCCAAGTCTCTAGTAGCCGCAGGTACCACAATAAGCTGGTTCAGATGAAACGCTGACACCACCTTAGGGAGAAACTGGGGACGAGTCCGCAGCTCTGCCCTGTCCGAATGGACAATCAGATATGGGCTTTTGTGAGACAAAGCCGCCAATTCTGACACTCGCCTGGCCGAGGCCAGGGCCAACATCATGGTCACTTTCCATGTGAGATATTTCAAATCCACAGATTTGAGCGGTTTAAACCAACGTGATTTGAGGAATCCCAGGACTACGTTGAGATCCCACAGTGCCACTGGAGGCACAAAGGGGGGTTGTATATGCAGTACTCCCTTGTCAAATTTCTGGACTTCAGGAACTGAAGCCAATTCTTTCTGGAAGAAAATCGACAGGGCCCAAATTTGAACCTTAATGGACCCCAATTTGAGGCCCATAGACACTCCTGTTTGCAGGAAATGCAGGAATCGACCGAGTTGAAATTTCTTCGTGGGGCCTTCCTGGCCTCACACCACGCAACATATTTTCGCCACATGTGGTGATAATGTTGTGCGGTCACCTCCTTCCTGGCTTTGACCAGGGTAGGAATGACCTCTTCCGGAATGCCTTTTTCCCTTAGGATCCGGCGTTCAACCGCCATGCCGTCAAACGCAGCCGCGGTAAGTCTTGGAACAGACATGGTACTTGCTGAAGCAAGTCCCTTCTTATCGGCAGAGGCCCTGAGTCCTCTGTGAGCATCTCTTGAAGTTCCGGGTACCAAGTCCTTCTTGGCCCATCCGGAGCCACGAGTATAGTTCTTACTCCTCTACGTCTTATAATTCTCAGTACCTTTGGTATGAGAAGCACAGGAGGGAACACATACACCGACTGGTACACCCATGGTGTTACCAGAACGTCCACAGCTATTGCCTGAGGGTCTCTTGACCTGGCGCAATACCTGTCCAGTTTTTTGTTCAGGCGGGACGCCATCATGTCCACCTTTGGTCTTTC